>NW_011494718.1:2191821-2213472 GCF_000754665.1 Bison bison bison
AGGGACTCTCAAGAGTCTTCTCCAACACCACAGTTCAAAAGCATCAATTCTTTGGCACTCAGCTTTCTTCACAGTCCAACTCTCACATCCATACATGACCACAGGAAAAACCATAGCCTTGACTAGATGGACCTTTGTTGGCAGAGTAATATCTCTGCTTTTTAATATGCTATCTAGGTTGGTCATAACTTTCCTTCCAAGGAGTAAGCGTCTTTTAATTTCATGGCTTCAATCACCATCTGCAGATCCCAAATCATAAAGAAGAAAAAAAACAACTGATAGAACCGAATTGCATAAGAATTAAAAAGTTCTGCTCATCAAAAGACACCACTAAGAAAATGAAAAAGTAAGCTACATATTAAGAGAATATGTTTGCCAAATTGTTACATTCAATAATAAATATGTAAAACTCAATAAAATGGGCAAAATACTTGAACAGACACTTAACAAAACGGATGTATTTATATTCAGTAAATCCACGGAAGAATATTAAACAGCACTGGTCATCAAGGAAATGAAGATCTTGCATCCACTATAATGGGTAAAATTGAAAAGACAGATAGCATCAATGTTGGCCAGAATGTGGGAGCTGGAGTTCTCATGTATTGCTGGTGAAATACTTTGGGGGAAAGTGTTTGGTAGTTTTTTATGAAGTTAAATATGCACTTTCCCTTAACCCTGCAATTCCATGCCTAGATTTTTACCCAAGAAAAGTGGGTGAAAAGCCACATATCAGAATGTCCATAGCAGCCTCTTTCACAACAGCCCCAAACTGGAAACAACACATATGTTCATGGGGAATGGATAAATTGTGCTATGTGGATTTAATATACCACTACCCAGCAATAGAAAAGAATGATCTACATGAAACACCATGGATGAATTTCAAAACCCCTACACCGAGTCAAAGAAACCAGACGCAGAAGCACATATATTATTTTATTTATGTGAAGTTAATGACCTAGCAAAATTAGTCTGTGATAATAGAAATTACAATGGTAGCTGCTTACAGGGTGGAGAGTGACTGGGTGGAAGAATGAGGAAGCTTTCTAGGGTGACTGAAATCTGCCGAATTTTGGATTATATGTTGGTTATGCAGATATACACACATATACTCTGTAAATATACTATAGATCAACTATGAAAGAATATATTATTAATTTACATGTAGCATATGTTCGTGTTGGTCAGTCATTAAGTCGTGTCCAACTCTTTGTGACCCTATGGATTTCAGCATGCCCAGCTTCCCTGTTGTTCACTGTCTTCAGGAGTTTGCCCAAATTCATGTCCATTGAGTCCATGATGCCATCCAACCATCTCATCCTCTGCTGCCCATTTCTTCTCCTGCCTTCAGTCTTTCCCAGCACCTGGGTCTTTTCCAATGAGTCAGTTCCTTGCATCAGGTGGCCAAAGTATTGGAGTTTCAGCTTCAGCATCAGTCCTTCCAATGAACACCCAGGACTGGTCTCCTTTAGGATGGACTGGTTGGATCTCCTTGCAGTCCAAGGGACTCTCAAGAGTCTTCTCCAACACCACAGTTCAAAAGCATCAATTCTTTGGTGCTCAGCCTTCTTTATGGTC
Organism: Bison bison bison; assembly: GCF_000754665.1. NCBI lineage: Eukaryota > Metazoa > Chordata > Mammalia > Artiodactyla > Bovidae > Bison > Bison bison. Next base: position 2,193,403 of record NW_011494718.1, read on the forward strand.
CACTTCTCACATCCATGTATGTGAAAAACTGTAGCTCTGACTATATAGACCTTTGTTGACAAAGTAATGTCTCTGCTTTATAGTACGCTGTCTAGGTTTGTCATAGCTTTTTTCTAAGGAGCGAACATTTTTAAAATATATATATATATATATATACACACACACACATACATATATATTAGTCAAAACTCATCTAGCTATACCTTAAGATTGGCACAGATCACTGATATAGCTTTTACTATTGTTTACATAATGAAAGGACAATGCTTAGGGTGAGGGCGTGAGCTTCATTTCACTTCTGGGGCTGGATGTGGTCTGCAGCTCACTAGTTGGGAGCATGGACAGGGAATGATGGTGACTGCAGGTAGAGGAGGAGGTGAATGAGAGCACAACAGAGCTAGGAGAGAGGGTGGGATTTCATAGCTCTTCTGAGCATGAAATCTGGGGGAAAGCAATGCTGTCCAAGACGGATGTTAGGGACCCCTGTCTACTGAAGCACTGTGAAGACCCTGGTTATCCCTTTGAGAAAGCCTGAAGAGCTCTGTGTGTGCTTCTTGGCTTTCAGAGTAGACTGGCATTCTTTTGAAGGTGTCATCACACTGAGACTAGGCATCGGAGGCCTCAGATTCCTAAGGGTTTCAGGAGGCATGCCCAGGGGATTCCAACTCTCTTGTTTAATCACCAAATAGCACAACAGCCCCATTTTAAGGAGGTTCTACAGTGAGTGGGGCTTCTGTCATCAAAGGTCCTGAGAACCTAGTTCTGTAAAGTGAAATTTTACCCATGCTTTATAAATGAAAAGCCTGGTGATTTGTTTTTGGTTGCTTGTACAGGGTGAAATAATGACTTCCCTGGTGGCTTAGTTGGTAAAGCATCTGCCTGCAATGCAGGAGACCCAGGTCCAATCCAGGGTAAAATGGAGAAGGAAATGGTAACCCACTCCAGTATTCTTGTTGGGGAAACTCCATGAACAGAGGAGCCTGGTGGGCTACAGTGCATGGAGTCACAAAGAGTCAGACACAACTGAATGTGAACACATACACCCCCCGCCCCCTCCACACACACACAGGGTGAAAAGCTCTACCCTGTGGATTTATGTTCTCTTGCAGCTTGCTCACAGCAGTTTGGATCCCCCTCTCTATTCCTTTGTTTCCAGGAGGACCCCTGGGTTTCCCTGACTGTGGTGAAACAGCTTAGAGCTCTGAAAACCTCAGCAGAGCATTCAGGGCACAGCTGGATGTTACTGCTCAGCCACTAAAGACCTATATTGTTATGTATCCAACTTTGGTAAATGAATCCCTTTGCCACCAACCCCCTCTGCTGGCCTTGAATTTGCATCTTAACATTAACCTGTTTCCCCAGCTAGTGTGATTTTTAAAAAATTTTCCTGGGAAATAAAGAACTCCAAGTGAGAACAAAATATTGGTTTAAGAGTAAGCACTCCACAAAACTTAGTTACTATTATTCCCAGTTCTCATTCTCCTGCCCCTTTCTTGTCCTTAATCATCTTTAACACTGTGTGACTCATTCATTCTTAACCTGACGCCCCGATAACACCCTGGTACTTCAGTGTGACACATCTTAAATAATGGGCTTTTGCCCCAAATGCATAGTGCATTTCTGTATACCTGTGGCGGGTTCATTTTGATATATGGCAAAACCAGTACAATATTGTAAAGTTAAAAAATAAAATTAAAACAAAACAAAACAAAAATGTGTTTCCATAAAATATTTCTAACTATTAACAGATTTGTGCTTACTAGTTTTTCATATTTCTTGGCAGATTTTAATGTTAAAATCTTGCATGCCATCTGCTTTGAGGGAAGGATTAAGAGCAAGGGAAATGGTGGGAAGGTGGAAGTTGAATTATTCCTAACAGCTCTGGGAATGAGACCATATTTTAAAATCAATCCAGAATGGAAAATGGAGGTTGCTCTCAGGCATGACAGTCCAGCATTTACAGCTCAGTCTCTGTTTCCAGTTCTCCCAGAACACAGATATCATGAAATCTTTCACAAAACTCCGAATATCCTCTTAAGATGATGTTTTGGAGGCATGGAAAAAAGCGAAAGACACCAAGGGCTTTTCCAATAAAGGGGAAAATAAGTCTGTTTTCTACTACTACTACTACTACTACTACTACTACTACTACTAAGTTGCTTCAGTCGTGTCCGAGTCTGTGCGACCCCATGGACTGCAGCCCACCAGGCTTCTCCATCCATGGGATTCTCCAGGCAAGAACACTGGAGTGGGTTGCCATTTCCTCCTCCAATGCATGAAAGTGGAACGTGAAAGTGAAGTCGCTCAGTCATGTCCAACTCCCAGTGACCCCAGGGACCGCAGCCCACCAGGCTCCTCCATCCATGGGATTTTCTGGGCAACAGTACTGGAGTGGGGTGCCATTGCCTTCTATTGTTTTCTATTCCCCTTCAACTAGTGAGAAGGAGGTCGGAGTGGGAGACAGGGCCTAAGAATTTGATCAGGTTAAAGGAAAAACTCCCTTTAAAGCCTTGTGCTGCTCTGAGGCGTGTAGACCTGGAGTGAAAGACGCTGATAAGTACAATATCTTAATGAGGTGAGTGTTTGAGAGTGCAAAGCTAGGCTTGGGCTTTAGTTCTGAGCAGGAATGGAGAACTGAATGTCTTCATCTACTAAATTTATAGCACACGTTGTTTACTGCTTGTTGCAGATATTGAGGGTTTTTATGAATTGGTGGTTTGTGGTAGTCCTGTGTCAAGCAAGTCTATTGATGCCATTTTTCACAGGATTTGCTCATTTTGTGTCTCTGTGTCACACTTTTTTAATTCTCACAATATTTTAAGCCATTTCATTATTATTATATTCCGTTATGGTGATGCATTATCAGTGATCTTTGTTACAACTACAAAACGTTACGACTCACTGAAGACACAGATGATAGCATTTTTACTAACAAAGTATTTTTTAATTAAGGTATGTACATTGTTTTTTTAATGACTAATGCTACACACTTAAAGGTTATATTATATTGTAAACATAACTTTTATATGCACTAGAAAACCAGAAAGTTTGTGTGACTCACTTTATTGTGATATTCACTTTATTGCCATGGTCAGGAATTGAACCTTCAGTATCTCTGAGGTTCTGAAATGTGCCTGTATGTGACGGGCTGGCAGTCACTTTGGAGGGAAAGAGTCCTAACAGGGAACTTACTGGAGTGAGAATGACTAAAAGTGACATTATCCTGGGGATAGCCTGAAAAGGATAGACATCGAATGACATTTATTTTCCACAGAAATAGACTCAACCTAAAAGACAAACTTACGGTTACTAACAGGGTTAGCGAGGTGGGGTGGGAGGATATGGAAAGGTAAATTAGAAGTTTGAGATTAACATACACACACTACTATATATAAAACAAGCACCTACTGAGTAACACAGGGAACTGTGTTCAATATCTTATAATAGCCTATAATGGAAAAGAATTTTTAAAAGAATATATATATGTATATATACAGCATTTCCTTGGTGGCTCAGATGATAAAGAATTCACCTGCAATGCAGGAGACTTGGGTTCATTCCTGGGTCAGGAAGATCCCCTGGAGAAGGGAATAGCAACCCACTCCAGTATTCTTGCCTGGAGAATTCCGTGGACAGAGGAGCCTAGCGGGCTGCAGTCCATGGGACTGCAAAGAGTCGGACATGACCGAGGGACTAACACTTCCACTCCCATGTATATATAAAACTGAGTCACTTTGCTGTACACTTGAAAATAATACAACATTGCAAATTAACTCTACCTCAATAAAAATAACATTTATTTTCCAAAATTTACTCAAAGACTTTGGAAGTTGTCTTATGTCATAAGCATATTATTTGAGACATGCCTCATAGCTGAGCCCTGGAGCAACAGTCACTGGGGCATAGTTGTTGACAGGTAGCTGAGGGTGGCCCTGGGAGGGCTGAAGCTGTAATGGGTAAAAGCAGGAAGGTGGGCAGGAAAATGAGAAATGGGGATAATAATAATTTTTAGTGAGTGCTTCTAGTGAGTGTCAGGCATTGGGCACTTTCTGTAATTTCACTGAATCTTCATCCTGGGAAGTGGCTGTTCTTCCCACTTAACACAATGGTGGACCCAGTATTCAAAATCCTGTTTAGTGCCCATGTTCTTCTAGGGCATTGAGAAAATTTGCCTTATGTTTTCCTTATTTGAATGAAATCAAAATCAAATCAACAAATATCTATTGACCACAGTATAAGTCTTTGTGAGGACATCAGTTCAGTTCAGTTCAGTCACTCAGCCATGTCCGAATCTGTGACCCCATGAATCGCAGCATGCCAGGCCTCCCTGTCCATCACCATCTCCTGGAGTTCACTCAAACTCACGTCCATCAAATCAGTGATGCCATCCAGCCATCTCATCCTCTGTTGTCCCCTTTTCCTCCTGCCTCCAATCCCTCCCAGCCTCAGAGTCTTTTCCAATAAGTCAACTCTTCGCATGAGGTGGCCAAAGTACTGGAGTTTCAGCTTTAGCATCATTCCTTCCAAAGTACACCCAGGGCTGATCTCCTTTAGAATGGACTGATTCAATCTCCTTGCAATCCAAGGGACTCTTAAGAGTCTTCTCCAGCACCACAGTTCAAAAGCATCAGTTCTTCGGTGCTCAGCTTTCTTCACAGTCCAACTCTCACATCCATACATGACCACTGGGAAAACCATAGCCTTAGATTTTGAATTATTCAGCCTTAAAACAGGGGATCCTGCCATTAATGGCAATGTGGTTGAATCTGGAGGACATTATACTTAGTGAAATTAGCTAAACATGGAAAGATAAATATTGTATGATCTTGTTTGTGTGTGGAATCTAAAAAAGTTGAATACAAAATGTCAAACAGTGGGTTATCAGGGGCGGAGAGGTAGGGGAAATGTTGATCAAATGGTACGAAGTTCCATTTATCCATTTATCCATATAGGATGGATAAACCCTAGTATATAGTGTGAGGACTAGACTGGTCATTTTCTACGAGCGTAGATATCGGATGCACAAAAGTAACAAATGAGGAGATGGATATGTTAGGTATTTAACTGTGTTAATCATTTCACTAGATGTATGTATATCAACACATCATGTTGCACACCTTAAATGGATGCACTTTTAATTTAAAAAATTAAATTTTAAGGATAGGAGGTGAGCATGTATCAGATAGGACTTCTTCCCCTCCCCAAAGCAAAAACAGAACCCCAGACATCTCTACCATACCCATCCTCACGTCCTTTTCTGGTCCAGTCAGTAATACTTTCTAAAGTATCTTCAGTTTCTCCCCTTACTGGATGCATCCTGTCTACGTAGTTCTATTTTATTCGGCCGAGAGATGAGCAAATTCTCTGAGGCGATGTGCCAGGTTTTCATGATTCATTTTCTTGTGAATGAGAGAAGGGAAATGGCTCCCCCACCGCCTACCTCTCCTCTCCTCATCCTGAGACGCCGTTGCTCTAAAAGCAGGACTACAGAATTCATCAGCAGAGGTGAAATCTGTCTCAGGAAATGCTGTTTTTAAGAGGAAACATCTTTAGAAAGTAAATACTTTGTCCTTGAGAGTGTGAACTGTGGGATGGGTAAACCTCAGTGTGTGTGGCGTAGTCAGGTTCAAAGAGCAGGGGAAGGCGTGGCCGCCAAGACGGGACAGTTGTCTAGAAATCAGAGGACCCAGCATCATGGGGTTGTCACAGTTTTCTGAAAAAACAAGTCGTACTTGGTAAGAAGCCTAAGAAGTATAAGTGAACTCCTTCCATGATATGTGATGCAATATTTTATTTAAACGAAGCTTATGTCCTAAATTGGGCCATTTTCAGGAGTACAAATGAGCTTTCTTCTTGAATGTAGACTACGTTTCCTAGACCCAGACAGCCATGATTTCAAACTTTTGGCTTAATTTGGCAAGCCACTCCAGTATTCTTGTCTGGAGGATCCCAGTGACAGAGGAGCCTGGAGGGCTACAATCCACAGGTTTGCACAGAGTCAAGACATGAATGAAGCGGCTTAGCATACACACGTGAAAGAGGTTGAGAATAGAAATGGAGAAGATGCCCAGTTATTAAGTCCTAACCAATATTATGTGTATGGTGAAATAGAATTTCACAAATATATGATACTTTTGTCTAAAAATTGTTCAGTCTGATAACTGTGTATGTCGCTGGACTTCTGATGTCATTAAAATAAAGGACACATTTAATTGTGTATCCTGCTTCATAGTATGATGTCCTTGTCTACACTTGGCCTATACAACCTACCTGTGAGTAGCCGCCTCAGTCCACGTGCTATCCTAAGTCACTCAGTCTTATTTGACTCCTCTGCTACCCCATGGACTGTAGCCCAGCAGGCCACTTTGTCCATGGAATTCTCCAGGCAAGAATACTAGAGGGATTGCCATGCCCCCTTCCAGGGGACCATCCCAACCCAGGGATCGAACTCAGGTCTCCTGAATTGCAGGCAGATTCTTTACCCTCTGAGCCACCAGGGAAGCCATCTGGTGGTTATTGTTTTGCTAAGACTGTTAATTTCACCAAGGACACGTTCCTCTTTTCTTAGACTATCCAGTTACTCCCAATTCCTTGAGATCCTTTAAAGAAGTGATGGCAATAAGGGTCAAGACATACAAGTAAATCAGAGAGGGAATGTAAGTGTTACAAGAATGAAATTCTATGGGAATTCAGGGGGAAGAAAGATTACTTCAGCTCAGTGCATCAGGGAAGAGGTAGCAAGCCACTGGAGTTGCTGGAAGACAGAAAAGCAGAAAGAGACACACATGCTCACACACTCGGGTGTCGGTCAGGGACGGGACATGGGCCGGGCAGCCACAGTGGACCTGGAACACTAGCTGGTAACCCATATCCCAGACTGGCTTTAGCTGTCACCCAGTGTGACTGGGACTGTGTGTGTGCTCCACAGGGAGCCTCACGGAGTGGCCCGGCTGCCTGGAGACAGTGTGGACAGCAATTCTTGGAGGAGGGAGCACTTGCGCTGGGACTTTGCATTCAAATAAATGAATGGATTCTGAGTAGGATTTGATTGTATTGAAGTGGAGGGAGGGTAGGAATTCCACTCAGAGAGAACACCGTGAGACAAAGCCTAGAGTCAGAAGTATGTGAAATGGGCGATTGTGTTATTTTGACAGGAACACAGACATGAAAAGTGAAATAAGAGAAAAATAATTTGTAACAGTGAGTTAGGAACGCTGTGGAAGCTTGGAATGCAACTGTTGGCGCTGGGGACACAATAAACTATTCCCTTCCTGAGTTCAGAGCCAATTAAGAGATCTCAGAGTCAACAAACTGGAATTATAATCTCATCACAAATAGCTTTACAGCTGATTAGAGAATGAAAAAGACCAGTGACCAGCTGGACTTGTTAATTAGAATCATCAAACAGGCCTGGGAATCCCTAGGTTTCTCTTCAAGGGAAGGCCTATTCCATTGGTTATTTCCTTCTTTTTCTCCCTGCTTCATTTCTTTCCTTCCTTTTTTTTTTTTTTTTTGTTGTTTTTATGTTTATTGAGTAACTATTGGTTTCCCAAGTGGCTCAGTGGTACTACGAAGGCAGGAGACGCAGGAGATACAGGTTTGATCCCTGGGTCAGGAAGATCCCTTGGAGGAGGAAATTGCAACCCACTCCAGTTTTCTTGCCTGGGAAATCCCATGGACAGAGGCACCTATAGTCCATGGGGTTGCAAGGAGCTGGATGAGACTGAGCGACTGAGCTGTGCCAGCTACTCTTCTACATGCTGAGGATAAAGTGTTGTATAGGACAGACATAGAATTTATATTTGAGAAAGAGTTCAAGTGCTCTTAAGGCTGACATAATCTGAAAAGTAAATCTAAGAGAGACCTCAGTTGACTGTGCTTAATTTCTCCCCCCAGACTCAATATGCATTATAATCACAAAATGATGAATATTTATCTCACTAATTTTCTAACTTATAAAATGGTAATAAGAATTCTTCCCTTGAATAACTCCTCAATTTTTTAGGTCAAATGAAAACATATTAAAAATTTTAACATATTCTTCACATATAAAGAAACATTTAGTTAATAAACTTTACTGCTTTCTGCTTATGTGTTCTTTCTTCTCCTTTCTTAGCAACCCTTATTACTTTAATTACTTTTTGTCTTCTGATTTATTCTTTTACTTTCCTTCTTTTTTTTTAATTTTTAATTTTTTAATGTAAATTTATTTATTGTAATTGGAGGCTAATTACTTTACAATATTGTATTGGTTTTGCCATATATTGACATGAATCCACCATGGGTGTACACGTGTTCCCCATCCTGAACCCCCCTCCCACCTCCTTCCCCATCCCATCCCTCTGGGTCATCCCAGTGCACCAGACCCAAGCATCCTGTACCATGCATCGAACCTGGACTGGTGATTCGTTTCACATACGATAATAAACATGTTTCAATGCCATTCTCCCAAATCATCCCACCCTCACCCTCTCCCACAGAGTCCAAAAGACTGTGCTATACATCTGTGTCTCTTTTGCTGTCTCGCATACAGGGTTATCATTACCATCTTTCTAAATTCCATATATATGCATTAGTATACTGTATTGGTGTTTTTCTTTCTGGCTGACTTCACTCTGTATAATAGGCTCCAGTTTCATCCACCTCATTAGAACTGATTCAAATGTATTCTTTTTAATTGCTGAGTAATACTCCATTGTGTATATGTACCACAGCTTTCTTATCCATTCGTCTGCTGATGGACATCTAGGTTGCTTCCATGTCCTGGCTATTATAAACAGTGCTGCGATGAACATTAGGGTACATGTGTCTCTTTCAAAAGGGAACCCTCTTTCACTTTCCTTCTTAACTTGCCTGCTTGTTTTCACTGAGTGGTGTTCAAGAAAACCCTTCCTTAGTTACTTTATGTAATCGCCCTGTAGCTGCTCTGCCTTGGGAAGAAAATTGCTTGTGCTTTGGAAATGCTTTAAGTTATCACTGAAATTTGATGAGCTTCTGAGTATACACATAGAACATGGTCAATGAGCAGAAGCTTTCCAGAGCAGGGGGCTTTACTGAGTGCTTGTTTGGACCTGATACCCTGGTGGACAGAGAACAAGTTGGAAATAGTCACTCTCCTTGAAGAGCTTATGTTTTGTTGGAGAGGACAAATCACAAGGGTGATCAATGGTAGGGCAACCCAGAGGGCTATGAGGGTATGTAGGAAGCCTATTTGAGGAGGTGCTATTTAATGACTTCAGCCTGGGTCCCATATCCTGAGGGCCTAGAACCTTCAGCTGACACAGTACAGAAAAGTGCATGAGCCTGTGCATCACAAGTGTACAGATCTACAGTGTAGGATCGCATTGAGTTAATGTATTTGTACTATATCTAATGAAAATTCTTAGAGATGGGAATACCAGATGACTTAACCTGTCACCTGAGAAACCTGTATGCAGGTCAAGAAGTAACAGAACCCGACACGAAACAACAAACTGGTTCAAAACTGGGAAAGGCTGTACACTGTCACCTTGCTTATTTAACTTTTATACAGGGTACATCATGTGAAATGATGTGCTGGATGAATCACAGACTGGAATCAAGATTACGAGAGAATTATCAACAACCTCAGATGTGCAGATGATGCCACTCTAATGACAGAAAGCAAAGAGGAACTAAAGAGCCTCTTGATGAGGGTGAAAGAGAAGAGTAAAAAAGTTGGCTTAAAACTCAACATAGAAAAAAAAAAAGATCATGGCATTCAGTTCCATTACTTCATAGCAAATAGATGGGGGAAAAGTGGAAATAGTCACAGATTTTATTTTCATGGGCTCCAAAATCACTGCAGAAGATTACGGAAGCCATGAAATTAAAAGATACTTGCTCCTTGGAAGGAAAGCTATGACAAACCTAGACAGCACATTAAAAAGTAGAGACATCACTTTGCTGACAAAGATCCATATGGTCAAAGCTATGGTTTTTCCAATAGTAAAGAAGGACTACAAAGAAGGTTGTGCACTGAAGAATTAATGCTTTCAAATTGTGGTGCTGGAGAAGACTCCTGAGAGTCTATTAGACAGGAAGGAGATGAACCCAGTCAATCCTAAAGGAAACAAACCCTGAATGTTCATTGGAAGGATCAAAGCTGAAGCTGAAACTCCAGTAGTTGGCCAGCTGATGCAAAGAGCCAAATCATTGGAAAAGATCATTGGAAAGATTGAGGGCAGGAGGATAAGGGGGAAACAGAGGATAAGATGGTTGGATGGCATCACTGACTCAAAGGACATGAGTTTGAGCAAGCTCCTGGAGATGGTGAAGGACAGGGAAACCTGATGTGCTGCAGTCCATGGGGTCACAAAGAGTTGTACATGACAGAGACTTGGGCTTCCCTGGTGCTTAGACAGTAAAGAATCTGCCTGCAATGTGGGAAATCTGGCTTTGATCCCTTGATTGGGAAGATCCCCTGGAGGAGAGAATGGCTACCCACTCCACTATTTTGGCCTGGAGGATTCACAAAAAGAATCACAAAGAGTCAGACATGACTGAGTGACTTTCACTTCACTAGTGACTGAATAACTTAACAGCATTGAAAAGTATAATATGAAATTGCTTTTTTTAATATAAATTTATTTATCTTAATTGGAGGTTAATTACTTTACAATCTTGTATTGGTTTTGCCATACATCAACATGAATCCACCACAGGTGTATACGTGTTGCCCATCCTGAACCCCCTTCCCTCCTCCCTCCCCGTACCATCCCTCTGGGTTGTCCCAGTGCACCAGCCCCAAACATCCAGTAACATGCATCGAACCTGGACTGGCAATTCATTTCATATATGACACTATACATGTTTCATAAAATTATGCAAAATTCAAAAAGATGAAAAAAATTAATGATATAAGGGCAAAAGCTAAGGAAAGTGGCATCGTAAGGTGAAGCTGGGAAGAATTTAGTACATGAGAACAAAATCTATAGGATTGCACACGTGTGTTAAGGCTGGAGCTGTTCCCATAGTGACAAGATTCATGTAGATACATTCCTTCTTTTTAGGAGAAGAAGTATGGACTTCCCTGGAACTAAAGCCTGGGGGAATCTTTCTCCTGTAGGTCTTTTTCAGAGGGAGGGAACACAGCCGTGCAATAGGAAAGCCTCTAAACAGTATGCTTACAATAAATCTACCCTCCTGCAGTGCAGCTCACGCTTTCATTATATCTACCTGCACTGCCTTCTTTCTCGTCCAGGAAAGCAAAGCTGCTGAGGTGTCCAAGTTTGCAAACCTTATCATCTGCCAGTTGTGGTTACAGTGCTTTTGCTGGTGTGAGAACAGCGGTTACCACTGCTTCAGTAGGATGGGGTCTGTGCTGGAACTCACAGCCTCAAGTGTGCGGGTGGACTTCCTCCCGTTGCCTCCCCACTGTTCATCTTTTCACTGTGTGTGCTTAGTTGCTCAGTAGTGTCTGACTCTCTGGCTCTTTGCAAAGCTATGGATTGTAGACTGCCAAGCTCCTCTGTCCATGGGGATTCTCCAGGCCAGAATACTAGAGTGGGTAGCCTTTCCCTTCTCCAGGGGATCTTCCCAAGCCAGGGGTCAAACTCAGGTCTCCCACACTGAAGGTGGATTCTTTACTGTCTGAGTCACAGGGAAGCATGGGGGATTTTTCAAACCCATGGGTCCCCGTTGAACCTAAGGTATACATGTTTGTGTTTATATCTGAAAGTATACCCTTCCATTGAAAAGACCTCTGTGCATAAGTTTAGTGTACCCCATTGTTGTATAAAACATATACAGGAGAGGTATGGCTGAGGAAAGAAGAAAAGCAAAAGGCAAAGGAGAAAGGGAAAGATATATCCAACTGAATGCAGAGTTCCAGAGAATAGCAAGGAGAGATAAGAAGGCCTTTTTAAATGAACGATGCAAAGTAACAGAGAGAAACAATAGAATGATTAAGACTAGACATCTCTTCAAGAAAATGGGAGATATCAAGGGAACATTTCATGCAAGGATGGGCACAATAAAGGACAGAAATGGCAAGGGCCTTACAAAAACCGAAGAGATTAAAAAGAGGCGGCAAGAATACACAGAAGAATTATACAAGAGAAGTCTCAATGACCTGGATAGCCACAGTGGTGTGGTCACTCATCTAGAGCCAGACATCCTGGAGTGAGTCAAGTGTGTCTTAGGAAGCATTACTACAAAGCTAGTGGAGGTGATGGAATTCCAGCTGAGCTATTTAAAATCTTAAAATATGATGCTGTAAAAGTGCTGCACTTAGTATGTCAGCAAATTTGGACAACTCAACAGTGGCCACAAGACTGGAAAATGTAAGTTTTTCATTCCAATCCCAAAGAAAGGCAATGCCAAAGAATGTTCCAACTGTCATACAATTGTGCTTATTTCACATGTTAGCAAGGTTATGCTCAAAATCCTTCAAACTAGGCTTCAGCAGTATGTGAACTGAGAAATTTCAGATGTACAAGTTGGGTTTCGGAGCAGCAGAGGAACCAGGGATCAAATTGCTAACATTCAATGGATCATGGAGAAAGTAAGGAATCAGAAAAACATCTACTTCTACACTGAAGTCTTTGACTGTGTGGATCACAACAAACTGTGGGAAATTCTTCAAGAGATGGAAGCACCAGACCACTTCACCTGTCTCCTGAGAAACTGTATGAGGGCCAAGAAGCAACAGGTAGAACTGGACATGGAGCAATGGATTGGTTCAAAATTTGGAAAGGAGCGTGACAAAGCTGTATACTGTCACCCTGCTTAGTTAACTTATATGTGGAGTACACCATGCAAAATGCCAGACTGGATCAATCATAAGCTGAAAGCAGGATTGCATGGAGAAATATCAACAATCTCAGATATGTAGATGATACCATGCTAATGGCAGGAAAGTGTAGAGGAACTAAAGAGCCCCTTGATGAGAGTGAAAGGGGAGATTGAAAAAGCTGGCTTGAAGCTCAGCATTAAAATATCTAAGATCATGACTTCTGGTCCCATCACTCCATGGGAAATAGAAGAGGAAAACGTGGAAACAGTGACAGATTTTCTTTTCTTGGGCCTCCAAATCACTGCTGCTACTGCTAAGTCACTTCAGTCGTGTCCGACTCTGTGCGTCCCCGTAGATGGCAGCCCACCAGGCTACCCCGTCCCTGGGATTCTCTAGGCAAGAACACTGGAGTGGGTTGCCATTTCCTTCTCCAATGCATGAAAGTGAAAAGTGAAAGTGAAGTCACTCAGTCGTGTCCGACTCTGTGCGACCCCATGGACTGCAGCCTTCCAGGCTCCTCCATCCATGGGATTTTCCAGGCAAGAGTACTAGAGTGGGGTGCCATTGCCTTCTCTGTCCAGATCACTGGGGATGGTGATAACAGCCTTGAAATTAAAAGATGCTTGCTTCTTGGAAGGAAAGCTATGCCAAAGTCATAGCCTGTTAAAAAGCAGAGACTTCACGTTGCCAAGAATGGTCCATATAGTCAGAGCTATAGTTTTTCCCGTAGTCATGTATGAATATGAGTGTTGGACCATAAAGAAGGCTGAGTGCTGAGAATTCATGCTTTCCAGTTGTGATGCTGGAGATGACTCTTGAAAGTCTCTTGGACTGCAAGGAGATCAAACCAATTAGTCTTAAAGGAAATCAACCCTGAATATTCATTGGAAGAACTGATGCTGAAACTGAAGCTCCAACACTTTGGCCACCTGATGCAAAGATCTGACTCACTGGAAAAGACCCTGATGATGGGAAAGATTGAAGACAAAAGGATAAAGGGGCAGCAGAGGACAAGATGGTTAGATAGTATCACTGATTCAGTGGATATGAATCTGAGAAAACTCTGGGAGTTAGTGGAAGATGGGGGACCATGAGTTAGTGGAAAACAGTGGAGTCCATGGGTTTGCAAAGAGTTGGACATGAGCTAGTGACTGAACAACACCAGCAGTACAGGAGAGGTTCAACTACAAAATAAAAGTCACATGATTCTAAGTTATGATATTAATTACCCAATGAGTTGCTTAAACGTGCATCTTTAAGAAAAAAACTAGCAACTGATTCCCCTTTCCAGACTTTTCAGACTTTCAGGGTGTCCTGTGTGTGTGGAATAGAGCAAAAGTAGCACTTAAAAATCATATAACATAGAAACTTCACATATGTGTGTACATGCATATATGTGGAGTAAAGCAGGTTCATTAGAAAACAATGTTTACAAAACCATATCATTTAAAAAATGAACATTTGCCATGATTGCATCCCAAAGAGAACACCTGTTAGAAGTTTAGGGGTATAGTATTCAGCTTTTTTGTTTTCTCCAGAAATAGTAGTGTTTCTGTAACTCTGCACAGTGGTCTGTCTTGAATTAAGAAACTGGTCAAAAGGTAATGAGCGTTACTTTTCAGTGGCCAGTGGTACTCCGTGGCCCATGGCCTTCATCCCCTGCTGCTCACGTTGAAGGGATGCAGGTGACAGCAGGGAAGGCCGTGTCTGATTGTCTTCCTTTTCTGGGGACCACACAGACGGAGCCCCCAAACATGTACAGTCTTCTTCGTATTTTAGATTCTTATGTGCAGGGCAGCCCATTACCTTGGGAAGGAGTTGGGCAGCCAGTTGTGATCCTCCCAGTCTCACTGCCCCTCTGCCCTGGTATTTGTGTGGGGCCACTTTCTTGGAGAAACATTTTTTTTGCCCTAATCTTCCCTATTTTTCCTCTCCTCCCTCTGTGGGCTCTTCCCAGGTGGCACAGTGATAAAGAATCTGCCTGCCAATCCAAGAGATACAAGAGACATGGGTTCAATCCCTGAATCAGAAAGATCCCCTGGAGTAGGAAGTAGTACTGCTGCTGCTAAGTCACTTCAGTTGTGTCCGACTCTGTGCGACCCCAGAGATGACAGCCCACCAGGCTCCCCTGTCCCTGGGATTCTCCAGGCAAGAACACTGGAGTGGGTTGCCATTTCCTTCTCCAATGCATGAAAGTGAAAAGTGAAAGTGAAGTCGCTCAGTCGTGTCGGACTCTTTGCGACCCCATGGACTGCAGCCCACCAGGCTCCTCCATCCATGGGATTTTCCAGGCAAGAGTATTGGAGTGGGGTGCCATTGCCTTCTCCGAGGAAATAGTAACCCACCAAGTATTCTTGCCTGGAAAGTTCCATGGACAGAGGAGCCTGGTGGGCTACAGTCCATGCAGTCGCAAAGAGTCGGACATGACTGAACAACTAACCCTACTACACTACAGGCTGTATGAAGGTGCCATCTAATTGGAAAAGAGGAAAGAGAAGTGGAGAGAGAAGTGACCAGGAGCGTGAGTGGGAAGAAATGGAAAGTTCTGTTTTGGACATGTTGAATGTGACATGCTCATGAACCATGTCCAGTGGGAAAGTCATGGAGATTCTTTCATAGGTGAATCTGGAGCGCAAGGAGGCGGTTGAAGTGAGGTTATCCTAACAGGAGGTATTTAAAACAAGGAGACTGGATGAGGTCACCAAAGCAGGGAATCCAGAGAGAGAAGGAGAGATGTTGACGCAGCGGTTTGTAAGCACTAATGAATGTGCATATGAGGCAGATATGAAAATAAATCCCACTGTGAAATTCTAGAGGTAGGAAGAAATAAGATATATCAGCTTTTATAATCCCTGTTTCTTCTGCCAAGTTTCATCATATGTAAGACTCATAATGGCTAAAGAATTTATGTCTGGGCTTCAGGGAAATAAAACCTTGGAGAAAATATTTAGCTAAGATCCTCTCATGAATTTGTTAGTTATTTAAGGATTTATGGTATTAGACATTGTAAACATCTCTGATAATCATATAGTATTTGTAATACAAGTTTATTTTTGGATACACAAAATATTTATCATGTAATTCTTTTTGTTTCCAGATACTTGTAAGAATACCATGAAAACATGCAATTAAACATTTATTTATTCTTGAAACACATTTTTTCCATTTTATTATAGATTGATTGTGAGAGTACTGTAAAATGTTTGAAAATGACAGATGTCTTAAACAATTAAAAAAGTTTTACTGTGATACTGTTTGTGAAAATGAGACAGAGGATGGCTGTGAATGTTAGATGATAAGAAGAACCACAGCCAAGAGGATTTTGCTTTTGTTACTAACACTTTTAATGCTAATTCTATATAAACAATTAAACAGAGACCTTAAAACTGAAGAAACTCATGCAGTTAAAACTTGTGAAACTAGAAGTTTTCAGGTGTGTGTGTGTGTTATTCACTCAGTTATGTCTGACTCTTCTGCGATCCCATGGACTATAGCCCACCAGGTTTCTCTGTCCATGGAATTCTTCAGGCAAGAATACTGGAGTGAATAGCCATTCCCTTCTTCAGGGAATCTTCCTGCCCCAGGGATCGAGCCTGGGTCTTGCACATTGAGGACAGTCTTTACTGTCTGAGCATGTATCTGGAAGTAAAAGATGATGTAGGTATATTTTGGGCTACTTCATGTGTGTGTGTGTGTGTGTGTGTGTGTATGTGTGTGAATTACTACTTATGAAGTGAGTTGATTTTTTTTAATATAAATTTATTTATTTTAATTGGAGGTTAATTACTTTACAATATTGTATTGGTTTTGCCATACATCAACATGAATCCGCCACAGGTATTCCCATGTTCCCCATCCTGAACCCCCCCTCCCCATTTAATATTAGTATTGAGTTAACCAGTTACTTAAAATTGCTTTCAGTATTTCTATCTGTTCTTTTGCCACAAGAGTATTAAGAATATAAAAAACCTAAATCAGATCGCTGAAATAGTTAATAAGTCAAAGGCAAGTATGAGTTTGAACATACCAATCAGTGGATCAGCTATTATGGCAACCTAGTTTTTATAACTATCAGTTAATTATTCTTTTAAAGAAGAGAATCTTATGTGCGGTGGAAGATTCGACCTCATTAAGTGTTATTGGTAGAAAAGAACTCTGGGAGGAGCACTTCCTGGGCTGTAGTTCCTGAAACTTTAACTTCCTTTGATTCCCCGTAGCACAGGTACATTGGATGTTTTGGGGGTTTTAGTTTTATTTGATTCGAGTGTGTGTGTGTTTAAATGTAAAGTTAAAGGATCTTCACAAAAGTAGGTAATGTTTTTAGTTTTAATTTTCCAACGACAAGCATTATAAAGGCATGCCATAAAGATTTAACTTAGTGAAAACATTTGTCTGGGGCCAGAAATAAGATGAAATGGTTTGATTCTTTTTCTTCTTCCTCCACTCCTGCTGCTTCTCCTTTATTTTAAAATTTAGCTTTACTGTAGGAATACAACATAGGGATAGTGATGATGAATGGAGAGTAAACTTGCCTATAAAACCAGCTCAAATATGGGGTCTCAAATGAGCCCCTAATACACTCTAGACTGAAGTCACTTCCAAGTTACTCTCTTGGTCCTGAAGTGCTGACTTTTTCTAAGAGATTTCTCCCTATGCCTTTGTTTTTTATTCTGTTTTTTTGGCTGCACTGGATCTTAGTTGCTATGCACAGGCTTTTCTCTAGTTGGGGCAAGTGGAAGGCTACTCTTCATTGTGGTAGAAGCCTTCTCGTTGAGGTGGCTTCTCTTGTGGAGCACAGACTAGAGTTCATGGGCTTCAGTAGTTGTGGCTCTTGAGCTCTAGAATGCAGGCTCAGTAGCTGTGGTCCGTGGGTGTAGTTGCCCCATGGCATGTGGAATCTTTGAGACCAGGAATGGAACCCCTGCTTCCTGCAATGGCAGGTGGATTCTTATCCACTCTCCACCAGGAAAGTCCTCTGCTTATGTTTTAGATTGGGAGTTGACAAACTGGCATATGGACTATATCCAATTTGTTGCCTGTATTTGTAACACCTGTGAGCTAAGAACATTTTTATATCTTTAAATGATTGAAAACAGAAACAGAAGTAATATTTTGTCATAAGTGAAAATTATAAAATCAAATTTGGTGCTTATAAATAAAACTATTTTTTGGAACAAAGCCATTCACTTACATATCATCTATGGCTCTTTCACGGTAAAATGGCAGAATTGAGTTAAAAGAGGCCTTGTAATCTGAAAAGCCTAAAATAGTAACACTTATTATCTGACTCTTTACAGAAAAAACTTGCAGATGCCTGATTCAGAGGTCAGTAATGCCCTAGGCCTTATAATGCTCTCATATGTCTGTGCTTAAGTGGGTCTTCAGGAATGAAGTACTAGAGGATGCACTTGCAAATAGCTGAATAAATAGATGACAAATGCCTATTAAATAAAATTCTTTTTTAGGTTTAGCATTTTTGATGCTCAGCTTCTTTGTCATAATATTGTTTCAATAAAACTATATGAAAATTTGGACAAAAAAATTGAATGAAATAAGAACAAAACCACTTATCCCCCACATTGCATTACTTAACATTCGTCTCATTTATGTTTTGTTATTGTTGTTTAGTTGCTATGCCATGTCCTTTATGCTTTATTGAGATATAATCTACCCACAGAATTGGAAGTTATTTCAAGTCTACAATGTGATGATTGGATTCTTGACCTTATCTAGTTAAGTAACACAACCGTCACTGAATTATCCTGCGTGTGTGTGTGTGAACATTTAGTTCTAGTCCCTAAGTCTCTTTTTGTTGTTCAGTCTCTCAGTTATGTTCACCTCTTTGTGACCCCATGGAGTGCAGCACACTGGGCTTCCCTCTCCTTTGCTATCACTAGAAGTTTGTTCAGACTCATGTCCATTGAACTGATGATGCCATCCAACCATCTCATCATCTGTTGCCCACTTCTCCTCCTGTTTTCTTTTTTTTTTTTTTTTCTCCTCCTGTTTTCAATCTTTCCCAGCATCAGGATCTTTTCCAGTGAGTCAGATCTTGGATCATGCAGCCAAAGTATTGGAGCTTCAGTTTCAGCATCAGTCTTTTCAATGAATATTCAAGGTTGATTTCCATTAGGATTGACTGGTTTGATCTCCTTGCTGTCCAATGGACTCTCAAGAGTCTTCTCCAGCACCGCAGTTCGAAAGCATCACTTCTTCAGCGCTCAGCCTTCTTTATGGTCCAACTCTCACATCTGAATATGACTGCTGGAAAAACCATAGCTTTGACTCTACAGACCTTTGTCAGCAAAGTGAAGTCTTTTCTTTTTAAGACACTATCTTGGTTTGTCATAGCTTTTCTTCTAAGGAGCAAGCGTCTTTTAATTTCATGGCTGCAGTCACTGTCGGCAGTGATTTTGGAGCCCAAGAAAATAAAGTCTGTCACTCTTTCCATTTTTTCCCTATTTGCCATGAAGTGATAGGACTGGATGCCATGCACTTAGTGTTTTGAATGTTGAGTTTCAAGCCAGTTTTTTCACTGTCCTCTTTCACCTTCATCAAGAGTCTATTTAGTTCCTCTTCAGTAGTTTCGGCTTGACGGCTCTAGAGTGCAGACTCAGTAGTTGTGGCCCATGGGCATATTTGGCCCATGGGCATATTTGCCCCATGGCATGTGAAATCTTCTCAGACCAGGGATTGAACCCATGTTCCCTGCATTGGCAGGCAGATTCTTATCCACTGGACTACCAGGGAAGTCCTCTGCTTATGCTTTAGATTGGGGGTTGATAAACTGGCATATGGACCAGATCAAGTCTGTTGCTTGTTTTTGAATGTTGAGTTTTAAGCCAGATTTTTTAGCATATTTCAATTATACAGTACAGTGTTATCAACTGTGGTCACCATGTTTTATATTGGATCCTCAGACCTTATTCATCTTACAGCTGAAGTTTATACCCTTTTACCAAACTCCGCCTATTTCTTCCACCCCAGGCAAACACTTTTCTACTATCTGTCTCAGGGAGTTTGACTTTTAAGACCTACCTATCAGTAGTACCATGCAGTATTTGTTTTTGTCTGACATCTCAATTAGCATAATGCCCTCAAGGTTGTGGCACATGACAGGACCGCTTTTTCATAACGAATAGTACCTCCCTGTGTATAAACTAAGATCATGGCATCTGGTCCCATCACTTCATGGCAAATAGATGGGGAAACAGTGGAAACAGTGTCAGACTTTATTTTTCTGGGCTCCAAAATCACTGCAGATGGTGACTGCAGCCATGAAATTAAAAGATGCTTACTCCTTGGAAGGAAAGTTA
>NW_011494718.1:2213572-2249353 GCF_000754665.1 Bison bison bison
ATGACCAACCTAGATAGCATATTCAAAAGCAGAGACATTACTTTGCCAACAAAGGTCCGTCTAGTCAAGGCTATAGTTTTTCCAGTGGTCATGTGTGGATGTGAGAGTTGGACTGTGAAGAAAGCTGAGCACCGAAGAATTGATGCTTTTGAACTGTGGTGTTGGAGAAGACTCTTGAGAGTCCCTTGGACTGCAAGCAGATCCAACCAGTCCATTCTGAAGGAGATCAGTCCTGAGTGTTCTTTGGAAGGAATGGTGCTAAAGCTGAAACTCCAGTACTTTGGCCACCTCATGTGAAGAGTTGACTCATTGGAAAAGACTGTAATGCTGGGAGGGATTGGGGGCAGGAGGAAAAGGGGACAACAGAGGATGAGATGGCTGGATGGCATCACCGACTCGATGGAAGTGAGTTTGAGTGTGGGTTGCTTTCTGGGCTCTCTAGCATGCTCCACTGATCTATGTTACTATTTTTATGCAAGCACCATGCTGTTTTGATTACTACAGCTTTGTAATATAATTTGAAATCACAAAGTGAGATGCCTCCAGCTTTGATCTTCTTCCTCAAGATTATTTTGGCCATTTGGGTTCTCACATGGTTCTACACAAATTTTAGGATTATTTGTTCTGTATTTGTGAAAAATGCCTTTGGAATTTCAAAAGGGATTACACAGAACTGTAATTTGCTTTTATAGAATGGACATTTTAACAATATTAGTTCTTCCAATCCATGAGCACAGAATATATTTCTATTTATTTGCTTCAATTTCTTTTATCAATGTCTTGCTGCTTTCAATATAAGGTTTTCCACCTAGGTTAAATATATTCCTAGGTATTTTATGATTTTTTTATGTAATTGTAAATGGGATTTCTTTTTAAAAAAATCTCTGATAATTCATAATTTGTGTTTATAAATGCAACAGATTTTTGTATATTGATTTTATACCTGGCAACATCACTGAACTCGTTTATTAACAATATTTGTTAAGTGTTTAAGTTTTCTGTATATAATACAATTTTATCTAAAAATAAAGGCAGTCTTGCTGTTTTGTTTTGTTTTTTTATCATTAGTGGGTATTCACTTTTATGTCAAATGCTTTTTCTCTATCTATTCATACGATCACATGATTTTTATCTTTCATTTTGTTAATGTAGCATGTCACATTGATTGATTTGTGGATATTGAACCATATTTGATCCTGGTGCATAATCTTTTTAATGTATTATTAAGTCTGATTTGCTAATAGTTGCTAATAGTTTGTTGAGGATTTCTGCACCTATAATATCTGGGATGTTGGCCTATAATTTTCTTTTCTTGTAGTGTCTTTGTCTATTTTTTGTATTGAGGTAACAGTGGCCTCATAAAATGAGTTTGGAAGTGTTAGCTCCTCTGATTTATATCCTTTTGATTTTATTCTATATGTTGCATTTTTTTTG
The DNA here is from genome assembly GCF_000754665.1 of Bison bison bison. Taxonomy (NCBI): domain Eukaryota; kingdom Metazoa; phylum Chordata; class Mammalia; order Artiodactyla; family Bovidae; genus Bison; species Bison bison. The sequence goes on from NW_011494718.1 coordinate 2,215,007, forward strand.
CATAAATGGGATATGTTTTATATATATATATATATTTACTTGTATTTTTTCACTTAATATATGTCTTTATATATAGTCATAGTTTCCATGAATACATTGATTTTTTATCATATGGATAAATTATAATTTATATAATAATTATTTTATTGTGGACATTTGGGTTTTAGATTAAATAATCCTATACTATTTTTTTCCTTTTTTAAAAAAATAAAGTTATTTATTTTAATTGGAGGTTAATTACTTTACAATATTGTATTGGTTTTGCCATACATCAACATGAATCCACCACAGGTATATCTTTTATACAAGTATTTGGCTACATATATTCCTAGAAAAATACTAACTGGGTCAAGGTTTATTTTTAGGTTTTAGGAGAATGCTTACCAGATGTATATGGTAAAAACAAAGTTACTTTCCAGATAGGCTTTAAAAATGACTGCATGTTTATTTCATCTTTGCCACACTTAACATGAGTTTTAATGATTGCCAGGTGGCGATAGCGTTAAAGAATTGCCTGACAGTGCAAGAGATGCAGGCTTGATCCCTAGGTCAGGAAGATCCCCTGGGGGAGGAAATGTCAACCCACTCCTGTGCCTGGGAAATCCCATGGACAGAGGAGGCTGGCAGGGTGCAGCCCATGGGGTCTCAAGGAGTTGGACATGACTAAGTGTGTGTGCACATACATGCACACACACACACACACACACACATCATGATTACCAACTGGCTATTAACTTAAGGATTGTCAGTTATTTTAATAGTTGACAGTTTTAATGATTACCAGTGTTTAAAGTATATTATTTTATTTTTCACCTATTTTACTATTAGTGAATTGAAAATCTTACATATATTTATTCTTCTATAAATGATTTATGTCCTTTGCCTAATTTTTTGTAATAAGAAATCAGTATTATTTTTAAAGAGTTATCTCCATATTAATATGTTTTTTACATTTCTTACAGATATCATAACTAACTTGCATTGAAATTTTGTGTATGTGGTTATTTTTAACATAGTAGAGTTTTACATGGTTATGCAGTCATTGTATTGACTTTTCCGTTTGTGATTTCTGTCCATCTGTTTTAGTTTTGTAATTCCTTTTGCTTTGAAATTTCTTTCCAGTGTAAGAATCAGCCAAGAATTTCCCTATATATTTATTGTGCCTTAAATGATTTTATTATTTACATTTAACATATCTGTGTAGAATTTATTTTGGTGTGAGGTTAATAGCAAACTTGATTTCCGCCCCCCATGTACTTTGCCAATTTTTCTAGCAACTTACATGGATAAACCCACATTCCTCCATGGTTTATGATGTTTTCTTTGTAATACCAAAAAAAAAAAATAGGTTTATCAGGGTCTGTTTCAGGTCCTACTTTTGTGTTCATTGACCTGCCTGCCAATTCTCTCTCTTTTGTTTTTTCCTTCAAGGTCATGCTGTTTTTTAATTTAAGACTTTGTAATAACTTTGTAAAACAAGTTACCACCCTATTCCTACCCATTGATCTCTTTTCACAAAATTTCCTTTGGCTGTTTTTTTTTTTTTTCTCATGGAGGGGGCATAATAAGCATTGGGATTAGTCATCTTTTAATCTCATTTCTCAATAAAAACATTATCAGAGAAGTAAACTTTTTAATTTTTAACTTGAAACTATATATTCAGTTTATTCATCTAATGCCTTTATCAACTTCTCTGAAAACACATTTTAAAAACTGAAAATAAAACACAGTTCTGTTTCCAATTTTCACATGCCTGAGGATGATTTTCTTTTCCTTTTGCCATTTTTAACATTTTGGATTTTGTTATATAATGATATAGCTTAGCTGATAGATTGTGTCTTAGGAATAAGAAAATATTCCTTCCTTCATTCATACAGCACAGTTTTAGAGCCTCTTCACCATGAGCCAGGTACTGCTGTTGTTGGTGCTGGGGTTGTAGCAGGGAGCAGGATAATTCCAGTGGGGAAGACAAATATTACATAAATACACAGAAGCATGTACTGTAGTGTAGAAATAAGCACTCTGAAGAAATACAAAGCAAAGTAAAGGGCAGAGGATGAGTGTCACCCTCGTGTAAGGTGATCAGGAAAGTCCTTTGTGGGGGATTAGGTGGTGTTTACAGACACTTGAAGGAAATGAGGAAGTTATGAGAGAGTTAATTCTTAAGTAGGTTGATAACAAATCCGGGGCCCTAGAGGAGGAGAAAAGGACAATTTTTTTTTCTACTTTGCTTTGTCTTAGTCACATAAGACTTTTTTTCTTAAGCTATGAGTTGTTATGGCAATGATCTGCTTTTTCTAAGACGAACTTTCTTTAAGCCCAGAGCTAATGATTACATAACAAAAGCAACACAGCTTGCTCAAGGGTTTGTTTTCCTTAAGCTCTGTACTTAATGACTATGTAACAAGAATATATCTTGCTCCAGCACGTTTCTCCTTCTTAACAAGAACCTTCTAACTGATCCTGTTATCTTAAGATGTATGTTGTGGGAGTGAGTCTGGTAAGACCTTTAAAACCTTGAGACATTCTTTTAATCTATTCTTAGTAACCAATGACAAAAGTATATAAAGCCCCACCTAAACTACTAAGCAGGCAGAGAGTGCCCCACCCTGTTCTGATGTCAGAAGCTTCTCTTTCCCTTTTTCACTGTAGTAAAACTTTTGCCACATGAAGTTCTGAGTGCCTGAAGCCTTGTCCCTTGTCCTGAAGCCAAATTCTCTTCCGAGATCACAGATCTGACACAGTTCACAATAAGCTATCAGATATACATGAGCAGTTCTCCTGGGTTCCCTTACCCTACTGCTCTCCACCCGGGTGCCCTTTCCCAATAAAATCTCTTGCTTTGTCAGCACATGTGTCTCCTCGGACAATTCATTTCCGAGTGTTAGACAAGAGCCCAGTTTCGGGCCCTGGAAGGGGTCCCTCTTCCTGCAACAAATGGTGACTCTGGTGGGACTCTTCTTCGCTGAGGCTGACATCCTGACCACTCAGGGTACTCAGGGGCCAGCTTGCCTGCCAATGGACCAGACCCAGAGGCTGCAACTGGTACCCTTTTGTCCCTGGTCTCCTGACGCGGACAACTGGCCAGAGTACCCCGACCAGTAAGGAACAAGAGACTTTATTGACCTCTCTCCCCTTCCCTCTCTCTTTCCTCTCCTTAACCCTTCATATCTTTCCCCGTTTTTTCTAGTCCCCCGGTCCTGGATGCAGGAATCTGGTCGAAGGGCCCTCAGCCTGAGCTGAGGATTGGAGACTGATCACTTCATCTTGGCAGAGAACTCAAATTCTGGTTCTGGTCTGGTCTGATTTCTGGCAGGGCCGAGTTCCAGTCCTCCCTTCTCTGGAGGCCCAGGGAAAAGTCCCATAACGCCTGGTTACCTGTAGGTGGCAGGAGACGTCTGTAAGGCCACCCCTTTCGCCCCCCTCTCCCGCCTCCTCCCCCTTCTTCTTTCAACCTGGCTTCCTTTCCTCCCTTTGAAATCTTTGATGTTAGTACTTGGATCTGAGGTTCTGTGTCTCTATAGGAGGTTTTCTGAGAGACTGTATTCTTGTATTTAAGGGCTTCCCTGGTGGCGCAGAGGTTAAAGCATCTGCCTGTAATGTGGGAGACCTGGGTTTGATCCCTGTGTCGGGAAGATCCCCTGGAGAAGGAAATGGTAACCCACTCCAGTATTCTTGCCTGGAGAATCCCATGGACAGAGGAGCTTGGTGGGCTACAGTCCACGGGTCACAAAGAGTCGGACACGACTGAGCGACTTCACTTTCACTTTCATACGTGTATAACTGGTATACCTGTATACAGTATACATTATATAGATTCATCAAGAAGATCAGTGTGTCCAGAGGATAGTGAGTGAGTCAGAAAGCAGTGGGAGATGAGGTCAGAGAAAGGGGTCAAATGAAAGAGTTGGGTTTCATGAGTATGGGAAGCAGTTGGAAGATTCTGAGCAGGAGAGTAACATGATTTGGTGTTTCAGTAGTATCTCTCTGGCTGCCAATATAATAAGTGAATGGTGGTGCTATTCATTAAAATCACTGGCAGAGCAGTGGATGTTGGAGTGGTGGGAATTGGTACATTGGAAGTACCTATTAGTCACTTCTCGTTGTTCAGTCATTAAGTCATGTCCGACTCTTTGCAGCCCCATGGACTGCAGCACGCCAGGCCTCTCTGTCCTTCACTATCTCCTAGAGTTTGTTCAAACTCATGTCCATTGAGTCGGTGATGCCATCCAACCATCTCATCCTCTGCCATCTTCTTCTCCTTTTGCCTTCAATCTTTCCCAGCATCTGGGTCTTTTGCAATAAGTCCCCTCTTCACATCAGGTGGCCAAAGTATTGGAGCTTCAGCATCAGTCTTTCCAATGAATACTCAAGATTGATTTCCTTTAGGATTGACTGGTTTGACTCCTTTCAGTCCAGGAGACTCTCAAGAGTCTTTAACATCACAAATCAAAAGCATCAATTCTTAGGCACTCAATCTTCTTTATGGTCCAACTCTCACATTCATACATGACTACTGGGAAAACCATAGCTTTGTCTATATGGACCTTTGTAGGCAAAGTGATGTCTTTACTTTTTAATAAACTGTCTAGGATTGTCATAGCTTTCCTTCCAAGAAGTAAGCATCTTTTAATTTCATGGCTACAGGCACCATCTGCAGTGATTTTGGAGCCCAAGAAAAGAAAATCTGCCACTGCTTCCACTTTTCCTCTTCCATCTGCCATAAAGTGATGGGACCAGATGCCATGATCTTAGTTTCTTTAATGTTGAGTTTTAAGCCAGCTTTTCCATTCTGCTCTTCTATCCCTTCAAGAGGCTCTTTAGTTCCTCTTCACTTTCTGCCATTAGGGTGGTTTCACCTCCATATCTGAAGTTTTTAATATTTATTTTAGCAATCTTGATATCAGATTGTGATTCATCCAGACTGACATTTCACATGATGTGCTCTGCTTTTAGTCACTTCAGAGGTTTAATTAATTGGACGATGTATGAATCTGGGGCACAAGACCAATTATTGGAGGAATATGTGTTGGTTTAATGCCGTGGGGTTGGGTCGGATCATTCAAGGTGCATATTGTTTCCTAGGGCTTCGATTACAAATAGTCATGAACTTTGTGTCTTAAGAATATAGTAATTCTTGTTGCTCGTAGTTCTGGAGGCTAGAAGAACAAAATCTAGCAGGTCCTTAGTCCCTCCAAGGGCTTTATTGGGAAGTCACTTTGTTTTTTCCCAGCTTCTGACACCTGTAAAGTGCTCCTTGACTTGTAGCCACATCACTCCAGTCTCTGCTTCCATGGTCACATTGCCTCCTCCTCTTCTGTGCATTGGATTAAAAGTTCATCTGATAAAGTTTATCCAGGATAAACTCTTCTCAGAATCCTTAATCACAACTTTGGCAATACAAGCTAGGATTCACTATTTTATAAAATAAAGTAAAATCACAGTTTCAAAGGATTAGGAGGCAGACGTGTCTTTTGGGGGCCACCTTTCGTCATGTGTCTTTTGTATTGGCCACCTTTCAGCCCAGTACAGGTAATGACTGTGGATTGAAAAGCCAAGCGGTCCCAAGACTGACCTCCAGAGCACAACAGTATTCAGAAGTCAGAGAGAACACAGAGGCAGTAAAGAAAACTAAAGGTAGTCAGTGAAATGTAGGAGAGAGAGTCAGAGTGTGATCACTGATGAAGAAGAGTTTCAATGAGAAGGAAATGATTAGCTGTGTGAAAGCAGCTGAGTGGTGTACAAAATAAGGGCCCGATTTTGGTTGTTAGATTTGGTAAGACCTTGACATTGGTGAACTTGCCAAAATTGTATTCAAGAGTGGCATATTTGATTCCATTGTGGTCCCCAGTGCTGAATCCAGCTTCTGTTGAAATACTATAACCCTGGTTTAGCCGGCATTGTTGTGCTTAGTCACTCAGTCGTGTCCAACTCTTTCTGATCCCGTGGACCGTAGCCTTCCAGGCTTCTCCGTCCATGGGGGTTCTCCAGGCAAGAATACTAGAGTGGGTTGCCATGGTCTCCTCCAGGGGGTCTTCACAATGCAGGGATGAAAGCCAGGTCTCCCACATTGCAGGTGGCTTCTTTACTGTCTGAGTCACCAGGCTAGCTCAAAAACACTGGAGTGGGTAGCCTATCCCTTCTCCATGGGATCTTCCTGACTCAGGAATTGAACTGGAATCTCATACATTGCAAGTGGTTTCTTCAGTAGCTGAGCTACCAGGGAAGCCCTGTTTTAGCTGTTACATCTGTGACTGGCCAGTATAAAAAGTGCTTCAATGTATAAAGTTATTTTGCATTTCTTTCTTCTTCTTTTATTTCTATTTGAAGATCTGTGTGTGAGTATGTTGTGTCAGTAACCTTGGTTCTTCAAACTAGTTTATGCTCATGGTAGAGATTTTGGAAATTGTTGTTTTTCAGTCGCTAAGTCATGGCTGACTATTTGCGACATGTCGCATGTCAAACTCCCCTGTCCATCATTATCTCCCAGAGTTTCCTCAAATTCATGTCCATTGAGTCAGTGATGCTATCAAACCATCTCATCCTCTGCTGCACCCTTATCCTCTTGGCCTTCAGCCTTTCCCAACATCAGGGTCTTTTCCAGTGAGTGGGCTCTTTGTATCAGGTGGCCAAAGTATTTGAGTTTAAGCTTCAGCATCAGCCCTTCCAATGAATATTCGGGGTTGACTTCCTTTAGGATTGGCTGGTTCGATCTCCTTGCTGTCAAAGGGACTCTTGTAAGTCTTCTCCAGTGCCACAATTTGAAAGCCTAGCTTTCTTTATGGTCCAGTTCTCACATCTGTACATGACTACTTAAAAAATCATAGCTTTGGCTGTATGGACCTTTGTTGGCAATGTGATGTATCTGCTTTTTAATATACTGTCTAGATTTGTGATAACTTTTCTTCCAAGGAGCAAGCATCTTTTAATTTCATTACTTCAGTTACTGTCACCATGATTTTGGAGCCCAAGAAAATAATATGTGTCATTGCTTCTATTTTTTCCCCTTCCATCTTCCATGAAGTCATGGGACGTGATGCCAAGATCTTAGATTTCTTAATGTTGAGTTCCAAGCCAGCTTTTTCTCTCTCCTCTTTCATCTGCATCAAGAATCTCTGTAGTTCCTCTTCACTTTATGCTGTTAGAGTGGTATTATCTGCATATTTGAAGTTGTTGATATTTCTCTCAATAGTCTCGACTCAAGCTTGTGATTGATGCAGCCCGGCATTTCATGTGATGAGCTCTGCATAGAAGCTAAATGAGCAGGGTGACAATATATAGTCTTGCTGTACTCCTTTCCTCAATTTGAACCAGTCTGTTCTTCCATGCCAGGTTCTAACTGTCGCTTCTTGACCCGCATACAAGTTTCTCAGGAAGTATTAAGTTGGTCTAGTATTCCCATCTCTTTAAGAATTTTCCACAGTTTGCTGTGATCCACACAGTCAAAGGCTTTAGTGTAGTCAGTAAAACAGAAACTGAAAGTGTGTGGAAGTGTTAAACCACTCAGTCGTGTCTGATTCTTTGCAATCCCACGAACTGTAGCCCACCAGACTCTTCTATCCACGGGGTTCTCCAGGCAAGAATAGTTGAGTGAGTTTCCATTCCCTTCTCCAGGGGACCTTCTTGACCCATGGATCAAACTTGGGTCTCACTATATTGCAGGCAGATTCTTTACCATCTGAGCCACCAGTGAAGCAGAAGCAGTGGAATTTCCCTGCTTTCTCCATGACCCAACGAATGCTGGCAATTTGATCTCTGGTTCCTGAGTCTTTGAAATTTTGGAAGTTAAAATAAGAAAAAATTAAAATGAGTTATTTAATTTAAAATTTTTGAAGTGTAGCCTTTTTTTCCTAGGATCTTTGGTGTTTGATCACTCAGTTTTTTAGGTTGGGCTCTAAGGCTTCTATACAGAGACCACTGAATTAAGTGTGATATGATTGCCCAGCAGTATATAAAGGATAGTGTCACTAACAATATATCACCCTATGACTCTAGGTTGATTTTTGGGTTTCAGGGTGCCAATGTGATTGGCTGGGCATGCACCCAATTGTTGAAGAGGAGACCTTTCTAAGTAGAGGGAGGCTCTGCTGGTGATGGGAAGGCAGATGGATCCAGTGTGTTTGTAGAACATGAAAACATGTTTTCAAGAGCCATTGTTCCCATTTTCTCCCATGACATATTCAGGGGTTTCCCTGGTGGCTTGGATGTCAAAGAGTCTGCCTGCATTGTAGGAGATCTGGGTTCAATCCCTGGATTGGGAAGATCCCCAAGAGAAGGGAATGATTACCCACTCCAGTATCCTTGCCTGGAGAATTCCATGGATAGAGAAGCCTGGCGGGCTACAGTCCACAAGGTCACAAAGAGTGGAACGTGACTGAGTGACTGAAACTTTGACTTTTCAACATGACATTTTCATGTGGAAAAATCCTTACCCAGATGTTAAAAAGAAGGAAGTGGTAAAAATTCTTTAAATTTCAGGAAGCTAGTAATGGAATCAAGGAGGTATTACTGTTTTATTAATAGCTTGCATCTTTATAATGTCTCCATTAAATTAGTGAAAGGTCCAGCTGGGAGACTGGGAGGGAGAACAAACTGTTTTGAGTCAGAATAAGTTTAAAGTAAAAATTATCAAATTCCTCTCAGTCTAAAGCAGGCAAATTGAGACTGAGAGGAGGAACAAGGATGTCGTTGAGGATACTGTGATGTGACTCTTTGAATGATTCAAGGATGAGATCCTCCCAAGCTCTCCTCTGCTGCTGCTGCTGCTGCTGCTAAGTCACTTCAGTCGTGTCCGACTCTGTGCGACCCCATAGATGGCAGCCCACCAGGCTCCGCCATCCCTGGGATTCTCCAGGCAAGAACACTGGAGTAGGTTGCCATTTCCTTCTCCAATGCATGAAAATGAAAAGTGAAAGTGAAGTCACTCAGTGGTGTCTGACTCTTAGCGATCCCATGGACTGCAGCCTTCCAGGCTCCTCCATCCATGGGATTTTCCAGGCAAGAGTACTGGAGTGGGGTGCCATTGCCTTCTCCAAAGCTCTCCTCTAGATCCCCAATTTAGCCCCACAGGACTGAGATCATAGACTCTAATCAGAAGCTTCTTTCTCTGAAGCAGCTATTTCTTGATGAAAGGGCCCACTGAGCTTATTTACTCAATAGTCAGAATTTTCTCTTAAAGATTTGGCAAAGCCATTTCTATTATTTTAAATTACCTAAATTTTATGTGTAAAGTCAGTGGAAACTGGAAAATGCAGACCTCTTAAAAATGCCAAATTACATGTAGACTTTACCAATTATTAGTGAGTAGGCCACTATTTTTAGGGAGTTGAATAAAGAGAAGAGGAATACTTTTTAATTTCATGATCTGAAACTTAGGGTCTGAACTGATAACATACACTGATTACCAGCACTCTTGTCCGACTTTTGCCTCCATATATTTTGCTTGCCACAAGTCCAAGTGAGAAAAAGGTCTTGAAATTGGAAATAAGGAAACTCATTTTATACAAGCCATGTTACTTGTTAATATGGGCTATTATAGGCTGAGAATGAATTTTAGAATTTTAAGTTCATTGTGCTTATCTTCCAATCAAGCCAAAGTTACTGAGAGTACCATATGGTTTTAGAAGATATGTTTGGTGTCTTTGGAAACTTGAGGCTACTAAATCATTAACAGCTGACAGAATGGAGTAGACCAAATGTACTTGGAATTGAGTTCTTTGTAGTGGGGAAGTTTGTGGATTTCCTGGTTCAGCCCATCTGATGAGAAGAATATCTCATAAACATGTTAGCTAGTTGCACAAGATGAATAATTTTGCCTGAGAATATGAGATTGATGAGAGTGAAGATAAATGTAAAAGACTGTGTCATCAGCTGAAAAAAATTAAAGAGGAAAATAATATTGCCAGTTTTAAAATGTTTCATCAGGTTCAGGGCCAGATAATTCTTTGTTGTAGGGTCTGTTCTTTCATGGTTTAGCTGCATCTCTGGCTTCAACTCCTGAGATGCCAGTAAAACTCTTTCCCCAGTTGTGAAAATCAAAATTGTCTCCAGACAATGCCAAATGCCCTCATGAGGGCAAACTTGTCCCTGAGTGAGATCCACTAGGCGAGGCTACAGAGATAACCCCCAAAGCCACATTGCAGTTACACGGTCAAGATTGAACAGGATGAAGAGGCAGATTTATGAGAACTTGTGCTTATTGAGTGTGTTATTGGGGTGGAATTTCATTTGGGAAACACAATAATTAAGGTTTAGCTTCTATTGTATATTGTACTGATGAAAGATAGACTATTTTTTTTTAAATATAGAGTTTAACTGAGAGCAGTAGGTCTACTAAAAATATGGGTGATTAATTGTCTTCTATTTTACCTCCCTCCAAAAAGCCTGACAGAAATATGTAGAACCGCCAAAACGAAATCAATGGTGGCATGACACTGCAGAGACTGCTTAGGGTATGCTTTCTGCTTGCTTAAATTTTACTACATAGAGAGGCTACTCGGGGACTTACATAGTCTCATATGCGTGTATTCATATAGAGACACAGTGGCACTTGAGGCCGAGACTGCATTCACCAAATGCCTGGGCAATCGTCAGCTTTTCCCGGTCTCCTTCTGAGTTAGGCTGGGGCCATGTAACAAACCGTCCAGTGAAATGTGAGCGGAACCTAACTTAGGGGCTGGGGAAGCTAAAAACCAGAGTGTGTCTTCCATTCTCTCCTCCCCTGCCATAGTGGCTTTGGGGGCCTCCCCAGAACACGTCCTCTGAACCAAAGAAGGGCTGCTCCTTTCTTTCATTGTCTCTGTCCTCTACTGTCTTATTTTGGAATGTCTTTTAGTTGGACATTGGACTTGCTGAATTGACCTGCTTAATTCTCATATTTCCAGTGGTCATCATTCTATTTTTCTGTGTTTTGGAACTCAGCTGGGGTTTGGCCATGGGGAAGAGAAGGGTCAGCTAAGACTCAAGAGCACAGGCATCACTGTCAGCTGCCTTTCTTCATGTTAATGATCCTCTGATGAGAGAGCCACATGCTTGTGAAGTAAACTTCATATGATGTTACGCATCATCTAGCAACTTCTGTACTGAATGAAGGTTAGGGGATTTGAGGAGTATTTTTCAGTAAATAAAGGATAAAGTGATGAAATGACAAGGGGTGATACTTGAGAGGCAGGATTGCATGATCTTTAGTAGCGTGTAGTCTGCTGTTCAATTGCCTGAATTTGAAGCCTAGTTTTAACCTTTTTTACCTGTGTTCTGTGTCTATATATATATATATATATATATATAACGTGTTCTGTAACATATAGTTCTTATTCTTTTTTTCTTTCTCCTTCTTCCTCTTCCTCCTCCTTTGGTTGATCTTCCTTTCAAGTGCTTCTTTTATTGTCAGTGCTATCTAGATGTTTGTTATCACTAGTTAATTGGGTTGCATATCAAAAGAATTACAGCAAGCCTATGAGTGCAAGAATATTTTGAATTCTATTAATAGCCTGTTGTATTTCTAACTGCATACTCTAATGGTTAGTATAAATAAGTTAAGTGCTTTCATAATTCTGATTGCTTTCTCTTTTCTACCGAGCATATGATCACTGCTAGCATAAATCATACTCTGGTTAAAGAGAAAGGTGCCCTTTCTTCTGGGCAGTTTCAGCTCCATGTCAGTGCACCTGTTGGCCAGCAGAACACAGGCTGGATTTCACCCCTGCACGCCCCCTGGGCAAGGCATCTCTGTGTAGTGTTCAGTCTGCATGACTGGGGCCCTGGTGGGGGCATTACCCCCGGAAGGAAATCTGACCTAGGAAAGCCAAAGCTCATGCTCCAAGGTGAATCCTGTTAACTCGATTGGATACTAGTGGTTGTGCCTGATTTCTTTGTCCTTGTTGCTGTGAAAGGGTGAAGGTAAGTGCTAAGCTCATCACTTGAAGTGTTTGAGAATGAGTGGGAATCCACAAGTTATCAGGTGGTGAGCATCTAGATTTAAACCCTTGAGATTGGATGAGATCATTTAGGCATAGTGAGTGGAATAAGAAGGCAAATGGACCAAGAAACTCAAACTTTCAGAGAGGACATAAAAGTACAGGAATGGGCAAAGGAGACTGAAAAGGAGACCTTAAAAAGGGAGGGAGAGAGTGAAGGTGTATCGTCACAGAACGTAAGGGAAGAGAGAGAAAACCACGCCTACATTTTGGCCACCTGATGTGAAGAGCTGGCTCATGAGAAAAGACCCTGATGCTGGGAAAGATTGAAGGCAGGAGGAGAAGGGGACAACAGAGGACGAGACGGTTGGATGGCATCACCAACTCAATGGACATGAGTTTGAGCAAGCTCCAGGAAATGGTGAAGCACAGGGAAGCCTGGCATGCTGTGGTCCATGGGGTCACAAAGAGTTGAACAAGACTGAGTGACTGAACAATAACAGCACTTTGTGAATAGCTATTTGGACCACTTGGTTGTGCACATTAGGATGGTGATTTGTAGTCCATTGAAAGGTCATGCTGACATTCCTCTTTCCTCACTGATCAACCTTCTGTCTCCTAGGTAAAAGCCTCCGATGCAGATGCAGGACTCTATGGCTTTGTTGAGTATTTTCTTTATGCTGGATTCCAAAGCTACGAAGCACCTCAAGCATTCCAGATAGACCCACATGATGGGCGCATCTGTGTTTCTCAAGACACTGACAGGGAAAGAGATCCAGCCACCTATGATCTCTTGGTGAAAGCTAAGGATGGGGTAAGTCTTTATCTGTGAAATTTTACACACACTCAAAAGTGAACCACTGTGTGTGCATTTGAGAGTACCAAGGATTAACAATCAACAACTGGCCAATCTTGTTTTATAAATCACTACCTCTTCCCTTTGCTGGAGTGTTTGGAAGCAGACACCAGACATATTATTTCATTTGTAAATAATTCAGTAATAGCTCTAATGAATAATGACTTTTAAATACACAACTACACTACAGGACATTCGCAGTAATTCTTTATCTAATGTATATTCCACTTTAAATTTACTGGATTACAAAAAAAGATTACAAACTTTTAATAGTTGGCATGTTTTAATCAAGATCCAAATTAGTCCACGAATGAATTTGATTGCTATCTTTCTTAAATTTCAACGTGTAACAGTCAGCCCTCCACCTAGGCCCCCCTACCTTTTCTCCTACAGTAGTTATTTTTGGAAAAAATCTCATCAATTGGCCTATAAAATTTCCATATTCTAAATAAGGTTGATTGCATCATTGAGATTCATTTAATTTTTTCTTTTATCACAGTTTCTATAAAATGGTATTTTGAGCTAGAGACTGATGAACTTTGGCTTTATTCAGGTGGTGCTCTGTGCTTCTTATTGCATCAGCAGGCACATGCCATTATTTCACTAGGGGTTTCAGTGGGGCGAGTTTTGAATTCTGTTATTTTTTGCATTTATTATCTGAAATTCTTCAGTTAAAAAGAATGTTCTCTCATCAACTATTTGATTGGCTTGAAGTATAATTCTTCAAGAAAGGCAGGATAATGCTTATTTCACTTTATTTTACCAGTTTTTTAAATGAGTCAATGCATTTACTATCTTCAAACATTACTGATGATTTTTTTCTTACTTTGATTATAAATTCTTGTTTTTGTTTTTTTTTTTTTGTATGTTTGATGTGTTTCATTCATTGTTTTGGTAAAGAATCCACCAGCAATGCAGGAGGGTCCAGTTCGATTTCTGGGTTGGGTAGAAGCCAGCCCAGAAGAAGGGATAGACTACCCACTCCAATATTATTGGGCTTCTCTGGTGACTCAGACAGTAAAGAATCTGCCTGCAAGGCAGGAGACCTGATTTCGATCCCTGGGTTGGGAAGACCCAGGAGGAATATCTTCTGGAGGAAGTCATGACAACCTACTCTGGTATTCTTGCCTGGAAAATCCCTGTGGATAGAGGTACCTGGTGGGCTACAGTCCACAGGATCACAAACAGTTGGACAAGACTGAGTGACTGAAGCACAGCACAGTACATACATTGCTGACTTGTTCCTTTCTAAAGTGAAAGTGAAAGTCGCTCAGTCGTGTCCGACTCACTGTGATCCCACGGACTATACAGTCCATGATTCTCTAGGCCAGAAGACTGGAGTGGGTAGCCATTCCCTTGACCATTGTCTGAGCCACGACGGAAACCCTAAGATCTATAGGGGCACCTTTGATTTGGCTCTTATGTCTTTTTCGGGTGAACTTTTAAACTAACATATAAAGTACATACAGAAGATTGCACAGATCATTAACTTTACAGTTCAATGGATTTTTTGCAAAATGAAAGCATATGCGTAGAAGCCCCTCTCTTGGCCCCTTACTGTGACCATCCCTCCTGCCTTTTAAAGATAATCTCTATTGATTTCTACCACCAAACATTACCTGTTTTTAAGCTTTCAGTGAATGATTTCATACAGTATGTGTTTTTATTGTTTATTTTGCAGGATATGTGAACATCACTCATGCGATTGTATGTAGCAGTAGTTCATTCATTCTCATTGGTTTATAGTATTATTTTATGTGAATTTACAATAGTTTTTATCTGTTTTGTAATTGATGGAATCCATTTTAGGCTTTGGCAGGTGGGATTTCTATTCACTGTTATACATGTAATTTATTGAACAAAAGTAAGCATTTGTATTGGCCATATATTTAACATGGAGTTACTACATCATCAGAAAATCAAGTAACTTTTTAAAATAGTTTTATCAATTTATACTCCCACGAATTTCATTTGTTCCATATCCTCCCCAATGTTTTATATTTAGTGTCATGTTAGTGATAGCAGTTCTGTACCTGCGTGGTGGTAGTCACATTGGGGTGTGCATTTCCTTGATAACTAATGAATTAATATATTTAATTTTCATTTATAAAATTATAAATGAAAATTTTTATTTATTTATTTTTCATATATTTGTTGGCTATTTCTATAACTGGTTTTGTGAAGTGTCTAATTCTTTACCCATTTTCTCTTATACTATTGACTTCTTTGTTATTGATTTGTATGAATTCTTTAAATTTCTGGCATGCAAACCCTTTGTTAGATACATTAATGCATCCATTTTCTACAATTCTGTGACTTGCCTCTTTTTTTCCTTAATAGAGTTTTTTGAGGAATAATAATTCTTAATTCCAATGTAACTCAGCTTATCCATTTGTTTCCCTTTACAGCCAGTACTTTTTTCTGCCCCTTTAAGGAGTATTTGCTTATATTAGGGACATTAAGGGCTTCCCTAGTGGCTCAAACTGTAAAAAATCTGCCTGCAATGCCAGATACTCGAGTTAGATCCCTGGGTCAGGAAGATCCCCTGGAGGAGGAAACGGCTACCCACTCCAGTATCCTTGCCTGGAGAATACCTTTGACAGAGGAGACTGGCCGGCCATGGTCCATAGGGTCACAAAGGGTTGGACACGACTGAAGTGACTTAGCACAGTGCATAGGACATTAAGATATTTTCTTTCAAAGATTTAATTGTTTTAACTTTTGTACTTATTATTTCAGTCTCGTGGGAGGAAGTTTCATGTTTTCCCAGTGTGGATACTCGGTTGACCCAGCACCATTTGCTGAAATGGTCAGGCTTTCCTCACTGTGTGCAGTGTCACCTCTGTCATAAATCATGTGATTATATATGTGTGTCTACTTCTGGACACACTATTTTTTTTTAATTGTCTCCCTTTGTACTAGCTATATATTCTCTTGGTTATTTAGCTTTATAATATGTCATGATATCATGTATTTTTTTAGCTTTGTCCATTTTCAAGATTGCTTTGGTTGTCCCTGATCATTCTACATTTTAAAGTACATTTTAGTATAACTTGTTCAATTTTCCATTACAGTGCAACAAAGATAGCCTTCTATATGCATTATTCTATGCATTCCCTTTACATAGTCTGTTTTAGAGACTTTTCCTAAATTTTTTTTATCTGCTTTATACCCACTTATGTAGATCAGTACTGCTAATACCTTTCTGGTCTAATTTTTTAAATTACTGGGAGAAGCTACCTACCTAAGACATGAATTGATGGAACAAATGAGTCTAAATTTATTACAAGTATTTTCATCATAGGGGATTGAATGCAAAAGTAGGAAGTCAAGAGATACCTGAAGTAACAGGCAAGTTTGGCCATGGAGTACAAAATGAAGCAGGGTCAAGGCTAACAGAGTTTTGTCAAGAGAGTCCCCTGGTCAGAGCAAACGCCCCCTTTCAACAACACAAAAGATGACTCTACACATAGACATCATTATATGGTCAATACTGATATCAAACTGATTACATTCTTTGCAGCCCAAGATGGAGAAGCTCTATACAGTCAGCAAAAATAATAGCTAGTGCTGACTGTGATCCAGATCATGAGCCCCTTATTGCAAAATTCAGGCTTAAATTGAAGAAAGTAGGGAAAACCACTAGGCTATTCAGGTATGACCTAAATCAAACCCCTTATTATTATACAGTACAGGTGATGAATAGATTCAAGGTATTACATCTGGTAGACAGAGTGCCTGAAAAACTATGGATGGAGGTTCATAACATTGTA
This sequence comes from Bison bison bison, assembly GCF_000754665.1. Classification (NCBI taxonomy): domain Eukaryota; kingdom Metazoa; phylum Chordata; class Mammalia; order Artiodactyla; family Bovidae; genus Bison; species Bison bison. Next base: position 2,231,551 of record NW_011494718.1, read on the forward strand.
CAGGAGGCAGTGAGCAAAACCACCCCACCCCACCCCCCAAAAAAAGTAATGCAAGAAGGCAAAGTTGTTGTCTGAGAAGTCTTTATGAATTCCTGAGAAAAGAAGAAAAGCCAAAGGCAAGGATGAAGGGAAAGATATACCCAACTGAATGCAGGGTTACAGAGAACAGCAAGGAGAGATTAGAAGGCCTTCTTAACTGAACAATGCAAAGAAATAGAGGAAAAGAATAGATTGGGAAAGACTAGAAATCTCTTCAAGAAATTTGGAGATATCAAGGCAAAATTTCATACAAGGATGGGCACAATAAAGGACAGAAATGGCAAGGACCAAATAGAAGCAGAAGAGATTAAGAAGAAGTAGTAGGAATACATAGAAGAACTGTACAAAAAAAAAGTCTTTATGAACTGGATCATGACGATAACGTGGTCACTTATGTAGAGCCAGACATCTTAGAGTGTGAAGCCAAGTGGGACTTAAGAACCATTATTATGAACAAAGCTAGTGGAGATGATGGAATTCTGGCTGGATTACTTAAAATCCTGAAAGATGATGCTGTTAAAGTGATGTGTCAGCAAATTTGAAAAACTCAGCTGGGCCACAGGTCTGGAAAAGGTCAGTTTTCATTCCAACCTCAAAAAAGGGCAGTGCCAAAGAATGTTCAAACTACTGTGCAGCTGTGCTCATTTCACGTGCTAGTAAGTTATGCTAAAATCCTTCAAGCTAGGCTTCAGCAGCGCATGAACCATGAACTAGGTTTAGAAAAGGCAGAGGAGCCATGGATCAAATTGCCAACATTGGCTGGATCATAGGGTAAGCAAGGGAGTTCTAGAAAAACATCTACTTCTGCCTCATTGATGATGCTAAATCTTTTGACTGTGTGTATCACAACAAATTGGAAAATTCTTAACGAAATGGGAATACCAGACCATCTTACCTCAGTTCAGTCACTCAGTCATGTCCGACTCTTTGCAACCCCATGGACTGCAGCATGCCAGGCTTCCCTGTCCAGCACCAACTCATGGAGTTTACTCAAACTCATGTCCATTGAGTCAGTGATGCCATCCAACCATCTCATCTCTGGCATCCCCTTCTCCTCCTGTCTTCAGTCTTTCCCAGCATCAGGGTCTTTTCCAATGAGTCAGTTCTTCGAATCAGGTGGCCAAAGTATTGGAGTTTCAGCTTCACCATCTGTCCTTCCAATGAATATTCAGGACTGATTTCCTTTAGGATTAACTGGTTTGATCTCCTTCCAGTCCAGGGGACTCTCAAGAGTCTTCTCCAACACCATTTTACCTGTGTCCTGAGAATCCTGTATGCAGGTCACGAAGCAAAGTGAACTGGGCATGGAATAACTGAGTGGTTCAGAATTGGCAAAGGAGTATAGCAAGGCTATCTATTGTCACCCTGCTTATTTAAGTTCTATTATGTGAAATGCTGGGCTTTATGAATCACAAGCTGGAATCAAGATTGCCGTGAGAAATGTCAACAACCCCAGATATGCACATTATACCACTCTAGAGGCAGAAAGTGAAAAGTGCCTCTTGATAGGGTGAAAGAGGAGAGTGAAAAATCTGGGTTAAAACTCAACATTAAAAAAACTAAGATGAAGGCATCCAGTCCCATCGCATCATGTCAAATAGATGGGGAAAAAGTGTCAACAGTGGCAGGTTTGTTTTTTTAGCTCCAAAGTCACCACGTATGGTGACTGCAGCCATGAAATTAGAAGACACTTACTCCTTGGAAAGAAAGCTATGATAAACCCAGACAGCATACTAAAAAGCAGAGACATCACTTTGCTGACAAAGTCATATAGTCAAAACTATGATTTGCCCAGTAGTCATGTATGAATGTGAGTGTTAGACCATAGAGAAGGCTGTGTGCCAAAGAATTGATGCTTTTGAATTGTGGTGCTAGAGAAGACTCTTCAGAGTCCCTTGGAATGCAAGGAGAACTAGTCAAGCCTAAAGGAAACTAACCCTGAGTGTTCATTGGAAGGACTGATGCTGAAGCTGACGCTCCAATACTTTGGCCACCCGCTGTGAAGAGCTGACTCATTGGAAAAGACCTGATGCTGGGAAAGATTGAAAGCGATAGGATAAGGGGGCAGCAGAAGATGAGATGGTTAGATAGCATCACTGGTTCAATGGACATGAACTTGGGCAAACTCCAGGAGATAGTGAGGGACAGGGAGGCCTGATGTGCTGCAGTCCATGGGGTCTCAAAGAGTCCGACACGAGTTAGTGACTGAACAATGAGCAACAATGTTCATGTAGAAACTAACTTGAAGGAAAGTGATTTAACTCAATAAAAGTACCATGGTCTATGTGTTTAGAATTTACCAACCCCTGTATATGTGGTTTCAGGAATGTTTTGCTTCTATGTTAGAAAAGCAGTGGAAAACAAAAACAATAGTAGACAGAGGAGTTTAGATTAAGTCTATGTGATTATTTACGCCTCAGTATATGCATATAGAAATATTTACCCAAGCCTTCAGAAATATATTATTAATAGACTTTGTGACAGTTGTAAAAGGCATCCTAGGACTAAATAACCAATTTAAATCCAATGCTGCAGTAGTTGACATCTGTTTCTAATTAGTTGGTTATCTAAATAGAAGTAGGATCACTTGATGCCAGAAATTTTTTACTGCCAAAAAAAGGAGTGCATCAATTAGGAACATTGGCAGTAGAATAAAAAAAAATCAATCTAGATTTTAATTTAAACCTCCTTGCCTATTTCTTTCTGCTTCCATATTGAACCCTACTCTACACACTTACTCTATGAAGAATGCTTTCTTTCCCTCTCAGCTCACCAATCTCTATTGCAACATTCAAGTTCCTCTTTAACCACACCATCCCTCCATAGAGCTTTCCCAGACTGAACAAAAGAGACGCTTCCTTTCTCCAGTTATAAAAGGTATTTGATTTTCAGGATAACTAAGAAAGTGTGTAAAACCATATAGAAGCTTTTGCTAGTTTTTAAAAATCAAAGAAGAGACATTCTTCAAGTTCAAGATATCTACGGTCTATATGTTTGTGTTCCCCTCAAATTCTTATTTTGAAATCCTAAAACCCAAGGTGATATTAAGAGATGGAGCCTTTGGGAGGTAATTAGGTCATGGAGGTGGAGCCCTCATGAATGGAATTAATGCCCTTGTGAAAGAAGCCCGAGAGAGCTCCTCAGCGTCTCTGCTGTCTGAGGACACAGCAAGAAGTCTTGGGCTTCACCAGAAACCAGCCATGTTGGCACCCTAATCACAGACTTCTAGCCTTCAGAACTGCAAGAAATAAAGTTCTATTGTTTATAAGCCATCCCTCTATGGGATTTTGTTATAGACAATGGTGTATGTGAGTATTCTGTACAATGTTGTATGTATATATTCCTCTATAAAAACTCTTTGTTTTATAGATGGAAAACCCTCCCAACACAGTACAACACACTCTTGTTTTGTTGGGATAGAAACATCCTTCCTGTTGGGACTTCATCCTCTTGTTGAGGTGACATCCTAAGCCCAGCTCTGTTATAGATGGCACCTGGTCTGCACCCTTCCTGGCTTAATATAGATTTTATTATTCTTCATATATGAGTAAGGAGATGGCCGCCATTGAAAAGAGTTTATTATACTCACAGATCCCAAGAGGAGGGGCATGCCACATCATGAGAGGGAGTGTACACAGTGTATGCACGATGGGAGGCACTGGGGCCAATCAGGAAGCAGAGGAAAGAGGAAAACTTTGGGCAAGGGTCTTTGTTGTGGTTTCGGAGGGAAGGAATGGGAGAGGCAGAATAAGCAGGCTTAAGATTGGCTGGATTGAATAGTTTCAGTAGCCTGGGACATAAAGGCTGTCTCCAGTCACCTGGTACCTGGCTAGGGGGTGATTAGGACAGTTGATTATGGGGTGATTAGGGCAGGTGATGGGGCTTCTCAGGTAGCCTATGATAAAGAATCTGTCTGCCAATGAAGGAGTTAGCAGAGCAGGTGATTATAGGGTGATCAGCCCAGAGTGTAGAGAGCCAGTACAGGAGGCGGTTGAGAGTGTTGTTTACATTGGAAAGGCACACTTGCCTGATACTGGCAGCCCCTCCAGGACAATCAAGGCCCCAGATGTCAAAGCATCAGGATACAGAAAAATAAGATGCAGCCAGTGCAGACTTTTCCCAGAAAGGACGTCAAAGGGCTGACGAGAACCCTGGTAGGTAGCAGAATACACAGAATTAAATCTTTGCAGCTACCTTGTCTCGCTCCAATGTCTTGGAAGTAACATTCAAAGGTATGGAGGGAATTCACTACTCAGTTTAACTTCTGACCCGTTGTAGCATCTTAAATCATCAGAGAAAGTTTTTGTCATGGCTTGTGGGCTGCTCTCAGCATTTTCTTCTCCTTTGTGTCAAGTCCCAGGTTCCCCAGCAAGATTCACTCAGTATTTCTCAGTCCTGGGCAGAGTCACCCTCCTCCCCACTTTCCTCTCTGTTGTCATCATCTCCCTCATCTTTACTTCTTCCTTCTGAGTCCTGTATCTCATCCCCCTTCTCTTCCAAGGAGTCCTGTATCTCATCCCCCCTTCTCTTCCAAATCTACTTCAGATGCTCTTTGTTTTTGGATCTATCTCCGCTGTCTTCCATTCTTCCATCTTGTGGAGACCAAGGAAGTGCAAGTCTGAGGGTGAAGTGGTGGTCACCTGCTTCAAACAAGCCCCGTAAACCTAGAGCAGCCCATGCGTCAGGGCCAGCATGATGTGGAAGCGAGGACTTGGCTCCATCAGAGGCCACTGGCTTCTTCTGAACTCTCTTCCTCCTTCCCTTTGCCTGGGACAGAGGGCACTTCTTCAGTGGTGATCATGATCTCATCCTCTGCATCCACAACTTTCAGCCCTCCCGGGGCTCCTGGATGATGCTTCCCCACTTTCCTGCTTGTTATCACCTTTGCATTTCACTTTTTTAAAATTAAAGTTGTTACAATATTGCTTCTGTTTTGTTTTGGGTTTTTGATTATAAGACATGAGGCGTCATAGCTCTCTGACCAGGGATCAACACCATACCCCCTGCATTGGAAGATGAAGTTTTAACCACTGGACCTCCAGAGACATCCCTGGGTTTCACTTTCTTTTTTTTCTGCCTCACTTTACTTTTTTTTTTTTCTCTGACCCAGATCCCTTCAGCAGTCCCACAAACCAGTGGTTCATCCCAGTGTCATCAAAGCACAGGTCAACAAAGTAGACACCCATCAGGCTCTCTTTCTCTTCCTCACCACAGACACCCCAATACCCAAGGAGCATTGGCTGATAGTTCAGGACACACCTGTCTAAACACTGACTATCGGAGTGAGTGAGCTCTTCTCCCTGACGGGAAATCCAGGTCTATACCCATTTGCCTTTTCTTCTTTCCTTAGACTTCCTTGGATTTTATTTGAATGCAGGATGTGTTGGTACCCCTTGTTGAAGTCTTCCAGTAGCCTCCACAGACAATCACCATCCCCTGAGGGGTGATGGACATTTGGCAGCCTGGCCTGGGCGTGGCCCCGTTCCCTCATGGCAACAGCTTCCTCATGTGAACGTGCCCGGGTTAAAGGCATGTATGTCATTGTCTCAGATGTCTCTTGTACTGTTGTGGAAGCCACCAAGAAGAGTTAGCTGTGTCTTCCAGGCTCCCACCTGATATTGCCTTGACCTAAAGGACCTCCTGATGATTTGACTTGCTCCCAGGTCTTGATTACCAAATGCAGGACCCAGAGATCTGTGTGGTGAATAGGGTCATTTCATCTTTCTCGGGATGAGCAGAGAACAATACATTCAACACTGCTGAGTGGGGGATTATGATATTTCTACTATATGAGTCTTTCTAGCATCTAGCATCTAAAAATGGGCTACCAGAGCCTCAGAGTCTCCTCCTTCCTCAGCACCTGGACACCTTCCTCTCCATCTTGGTGGCCATTCTCTCCTTCTTGTCCATCACATGTGTCTGCAATGGCAGGGGACCCCTGAGGGAGCTGCACACTTAACCTGTGTGGAAGCAGGTCCTCTTGGGGGCAGACCTGCTGATATATTTTTAAAGACAAATTTTAGAAGAGTCTTCCCTCACCCCCAAATCATAGCCTTTAAACAGCTTCCTAATTTCACCTTGTTTGGACCTAAAACTGCCTCCAATTTTCCTTGCGTTTGCCTCAGAATATATATGAGCAAGCAGCGTGTGTGTGTGTATGTGTGTGTGTGCACACTTTGGTGTGAAGTATTTACTCTGCTGTCAGTGTAATCTTTGTCAGTTTCTTCTGAGATGAACTGTGTGTATCTGTAGGGTGAAGTCTTCATCTGTCATCATCACTCTGCAATATCTGCCCACAGCACAAGTTATTAATCAAAACAGTTGGTAAAGATGAAGATATCAAGGTTGATAATGACTTAGTAGACTGTCCCATAAAAGCCATCTAGCTTGGATCTGAAAAATTAATGAACTCAGGCGAGATATTTTAATCTAAGATGTTGGATTCTGGGCAATAATGAATTTATTTAAAACAATGAACTGCACCTTGCCAAAGGCCTTTAACTTACAGAATTACCTTGGTAATCTATAGTTTTTCCTCTGATCCTTTCTCTTTCTAATATATGTCCTGAAAGCTCTTTGGAAGAAATTGCTGAGAACCCATTTGCCTGTTGTTGCTAAGAGATATCTATTCATCAGTAGAAGAATTTTTCTTATACCTGGATGTTCTGGGCTTCTTCTCTGTTTATCCCTATGATGACTGTCACTATTTTTAAACTCAATCACTTCCTCTATTCTACCCATAGTACTTCTGAAATAGGCCATTTTTCCTGCTACAGTTGTGGCTATTTACCTCAAACACAGAAGTCAGGAGGATGCTATAAAACTACGTAATGAAAATAAGTAATTGGATTACACTACAAGTCAAGTGATTTTTCACAGTAATTGAATTATTCCATATTTATATCTAACTCCTGTTTCCTTTTAGAATTCACTGTTAGCAATGAATGTTTCTTTTTTTGGTGTGTATGTTTATTAATATTCTATCTCTGTTTTTTTGACATCTCAAATACTGTAGCTGAAATATGTGTCTGAGATAAAGCTATTTCAACTCTATCTCACCACTCCAGGCTTAGGGGATGGTTGTCTCAGACTAGCAATACAGAAAATAAATTGACTTAGCCCTTCACCATTATATATATTCATGATAAATATTGACTATTGAAGTTGTACTACAGACTTTGTGTGAAAAGCAAATAAATCTCTAGAAGCAAACTTGCTGAGTAAAAGGCCATACTCATTTTTTCCCCTTTTCCCTCAGCTGTATTGACATGCAATTAATAAATTGAAATCATATATATTTAAAGTATACAGCATGGTGTTTTTGATTATATGTATACATTATGAAATGATGGCCACAATTAAGATAATTAACAGATCCATCATCAAACATAGTGAGTGGTGAGAACCCTTAAGATAAACTCTCAGCAAATTTCAAGTATACTACACAATACAGTATTATTAACTATAATCATCATGCTGTGCATTAGATCTCCAGAATTCATTCATTCTGCATGACTGAAACTTAGGACATGCTCATTTTAATTTTGACAGATTGTATTATCTCATTTTCCAAGTGTTTATTCTTGTCATGTATTTCATTGATCACCACCCCTTCCCAATTTCAGGAATAAACCACTGCTCAGTTGCCCACATTTTCTAGCTCAGTTGTCTGAATCATATCTCAAAATGCTTGCCTGCCATTGTTTAATACAGTACCAGGATTCATCTCAAAATGTCTTAAATACCAATTTACCTCATTCTTATCTCTAGAAGTTTAAGCTTCCCAGCCATCCATCATCTGTCTTCTCATCTCCACGCTGTTCTGTTCTCCCTTTAGTTCAGACCAGTCCCCTACTCATTCTCTGTTCACCCTTTAACTCAGACCAGTCTTCTACCACACGCTCTGGAACTCCTGGCCCGTCATTTAGCAAATTCTGTTATGCTCTCGGTCTGATCTCTGACAGCGCCTTCATCTTCTTGCTCTGGTCAAAACAGTCATCCCTCAAGGATACTGACTCCTCCCTGATCTCTCAGAGAAGCTATATTCCACTAATCACAAGCCAGGATTAAGGTGCTGAGGCAGGTGCCCTCCCATCGCCCACAGCAGCATCAAATCATTCCTATCCCTTTCATTCTTCAACATCAAATCTTTTTGAAGTTTACGTTGTCAGACTACACCACGGACACTGCCTGTTGCTGCTGTCGTGTTCCAAACCTCTTTGTCACCAAGGACTTTTACATCTTACTCAGTTTTCCTCTCTACTGTTGTTCCCTCCTGGAAACGTTACTGTCCATTATTTTTTTTTTTTAACAATCCGACCCCAAAAACCTCTCAGTTCCTTGACTTTCCAGTTTCCAACCTCTGAAACCTTGATTTCAAGCATGCAGTATTCTGATAGACATTCTAATCTTTCTCTTCACTCATATAGCATCTCCATACCCATAGATAACTCTTCTCCTGTTCAGATCACTAGTTTAAAGTCACTCAGCTGTGAATCCCCTTTAGTTCTGTTGCTCCATAGAACTTTTCAAGTAAAACCCCAGCCCTGTATCAACCTGACTCTGCCTTTTCTGTACTTGCCTAAGCAGCTGGACATGGAGAAAACTAACTTACGTGCTTGAGAGAGACCTTACCTTTCTGCCAGCTATCAGCTCACATCTTGTGCCCTCTTTCCTGTTAGCATAGTACAGATTTCCCTGTTTGCATCGAAAGCAAGTCCCTCAGCTGATCAGGCTCCCAACCGTTCTAGCTGTCTTAAGGATTTCACTTCTATAATGATTTTCTCAAATTCAACTGAATGTCTCCCATAAGCATACAAGGCATAATAATGGTCTCCATCTTTGGAAAAAAGCCTTCTTTTAGTTTCATGTACTTTTTGAGAAAACCATTTTCTTCCTCTTCTATCTTTCACAGTGTGTGCGTGCTAAGTTGCTTCAGTAGTGTCTGACTCTGTGAGACCCTCTGTAGCCTACCAGGCTCCCCTGTCCATGAGATTCTCCAGGCAAGAATACTGAAGTGGGTTGCCATTTCCTTCTCCAGGGGATCTTCCTGACTCAGGGATCGAATCTGAGTCTCTTTTGTCTCCTGCATTGGCAGGTGAGCTCTTTACCACTAGCACTAGCTTGGAAGCCCACAGTAGAGTTACTTAAAATAGTTGTCTGTTTCCTCACTTTTTAGTCTTTCTTTGCTCCTTCTTTCCATCCCTCCCCTCTAATAAAACTGCTTTTATGAGTGTGATTTACACTCTGACACATCCTCAGATTATTTCTATATTTTCATTTTGTTTAGCTTCTCAAAGGACTTGAAATTGTTCTTTGAACACTGCTTTTCTTGGCTCTGGTGACACCATGGCTCACTGTTGTTTTTTTTTTTCCTTAACAAACTGGACCTTCAGTTCCCTTCACCTTTGCTCATTGAGTTATGAACTATAGACTCTAATGCACTGGCAAGGGAAAGAGCAGCCCAGAAAATGCTAAGAGATATGAAAGATTAATACTAATATCCTACCATTCAGGAGCCCCAGAGGCAAACACAGAGCATGGGGAGTAGACAGTAGCCAAAACAGAGAAACAGCAGACATTCTTCATATCCACTGATGGCCCCAGACAACCCTCCTGTGCCCAGTGTTATATGCTTTCAAGTCTGGTGCTTTCCCCAAATACTCCCAACTTTCAGAGCCCTTCTTGTGAGAATTGAGATTCAGGTAGATTGGTTAAGAGTCTCTTATCGTAATTTTCAAACTTAAATGATCAAAATTATATCAAAGTGAATCACAATTTGTCAGTGGAAAGAGAAAGGATAGACAAAGTTAAAAATTAAAATTAAATATACATAGAATTTATGGGGTGTATCAGTTACCTATTGCTGTGTAACAAGTTATTCCCACATTTAGCTGAGATAAAGCTATTTCAACTCTGTGTCACCACTCCAGGCTTAGGGGAACATTGTCTCAGACTAGCAATATGGAAAGTAAATTGCCTTCAGTTCAGTTCAGTTTAGTTGCTCAGTTGTGTCCGACTCTTTGTGATCCCATCAAACACAGCACGCCAAGCCCCCCTGTCCATTACCAACTCCCGGAGTTCACTCAAACTCACATCCATTGAGTCAGTGATGCCATCCAGCCATCTCATCCTCTGTTGTCCCCTTCTCCTCCTGCCCCCAATCCCTCCCACCATCAGAGTCTTTTCTAATGACTCAACTCTTCACATGAGGTGGCCAAAGTACTGGAGTTTCATCTTAAGCATCATTCCTTCCAAAGAAATCCCAGGGCTGATCTCCTTCAGAATGGACTGGTTGGATCTCCTTGCAGTCCAAGGGATTCTCAACAGTCTTCTCCAACACCACAGTTCAAAAGCATCAATTCTTCCACACTCAGCCTTCTTCACAGTCCAACTCTCACATCCATACATGACCACTAGAAAAACCAAGCCTTGACTAGACAGACCTTTGTTGGCAAAGTAATGTCTCTGCTTTTGAATATGCTGTCTAGGTTGGTCATAACTTTCCTTCCAAGGAGTAAGCGTCTTTTAATTTCATGGGTGCAGTCACCATCTGCAGTGATTTTAGAGCCCCCAAAAATAAAGTCTGACACTGTTTCCACTGTTTCCCCATCTGTTTCCCATGAAGTGATGGGAACAGATGCCATGATTCTTAGTTTTTTGAATGTTGAGCTTTAAGCCAACTTTTTCAATCTCAACTTTCAGCCCTTCACTATTATATATGTTCATGATAAATGTTGTCTATTGAAGTTGTACTACAGGTTAAATAATACACATTTAGTATGTCATGCAGTTTCTAAGGGCCAGGAATCTGGAAGCAGCTTATTTGGGCAGTTCTGGACAGAGTCTCTCAGAGATTGCATGGTCAGGGCAGTCTTGAGGATCTAGATAGAACTTTAGTTTCAGAGGATTGGGAGGTGAACACTTGAAGAGATAAAGAAAGTAAGCTTAGATGAGCTTTCCCCACCTATGTTCTATGGCATTATTGCCTCCTGAGATGCTCCTTCCAATGAGAGTTCTGTGGTAAATAAGAGTGGAAAACACGTTAGAACTCACCCCATCCCATAGAAACATGCCTTTGGAAGGTTCTGTGAGAAATCCTGGGTCAGATAATGTATTTGACTTGGTTAATTCACCATTTTCATAACTTTTTGACCAAGAAACCTCTTTGTTTACTTTTAAGATGCACCTTTTTATTGCCACCTCAGGTATCTTTTTCTTAAACCTAGATTAGATCATGTCCCTTCATTCATGGTGGCAATAATGTCCCAAGTGGGGGTTTAGGAGGAAAATGTGACAACTTTTAATTTCATCCTTATAAACTTTTTGTGTTGTTTTTAACATAAATAATACAGACAGTAAATGAATGCATAATTTATTGATAAACTTAATAAATAATAAATTATTTAAATAATAAAATTAATAAATTATTAACATATTTATTAATATGTATTCAAGCTGTGCATACCACATTTTTTACTGAATCTACAGATGTGCAGAATAAAGTCTATCCTCCTTAGCATTTAAATCAAGCTCCATGAATCTGTCCATCAAGGCTTTTCGTTAGATTTTTCCCATTTTCTCCCTCTCCCTCCAAGACATGCATCCTAAAATGTGACAGAGACTCTTTAAAAATGTTGTTATATTTTATAGGATGTTATTTTAACTTGAAATATCTGTTTTTTATCCTTTTCTTTTAACTTTTAAGAATTTATTTGAACAAAACTCGATTCAAATGAGGAAGCATTCAACCAGAAGTAGCTGGGAATGCTCCACAGACAAGAGCGAGAGACAGACTTTGATGGAAAAGGTGTTGAAGGAGAGCAAGAAAGTGATTGGACTGGCCGTGATGACTGGATTCTGATTTGGAATCTGAAAAGAGACTGCCCTTGAACCCCTTTGGGAGGGACCATAGTGAGTCCTCCTCACTGCCCAGATGTCTCAGGGACCATATCTCCCAATTAAAAAGGGCTTCTCGAGTCTCAGGACTGCACGCCCACTGGGTCGAAAGAGCCTTTTTGTTTGTGAGGACCTGTCTCAAGGGTCCCGAGGCTTCCCTCCATTCAGTGCTCACAGTGCATCTGCATCTGAGTAACAAGGATCCCCAGTCTTTTGTCTGCAGATCTGAAAGCTCTCAAGATGGAAACGTTTAAAAGCTCATTTGATGAGAAACCTGACTCAAACTCAAATGAGGCCATTTTTAAAAATTTATTTATTTTTTAATTGAAGGATGATTGCTTTACAGAATTTTGTTTTCTGTCAAACCTCAACATGAATCAACCATAGGTATACATACATCCCTCCCTTTTGAACCTCCCTCCCATCTCCCTCCCCATCCCACCCGTCTAGATCGATACAGAGCCCCTGTTTGAGTTTCCTGAGACATACAGCAATTTCCCATTGGCTATTGATTCTACTTATGGCAATGTAAGTTTCCATGTTACTCTCTCTATACATCTCACCCTCTCCTCCCCTCTCCCCATATCCACAAGTCTATTCTCTATGCCTGTTTCTCCATTGCTGCCCTGCAAATAAATTCTTCAGTATCATTTTTCTAGATTCCATATATATGTGTTAATATATGATATTTATCTTTCTTTTTCTAATTTACTTCGCTGTGTATAATAGACTTGAGGTTCATCCACCTCATTAGAACTGCTTCAAATGAGTTCCTTTTTATGGCTAATTCCATTGTGTATATGTACCACAACTTCTTTATCCATTCATCTGTCGATGGACGTCTAGGTTTCTTCCATGTTCTAAGAGCTATTGTAAATAGTGCCACAATGAACAATGGGATACGTGTGTCTGTTTCCTCAGGGTATATGCCTAGGTGGGAAATTCTGATGATGGACAGGGAGGCCTGGTGTGCTGCGATTCATGGGGTCGCAAAGAGTCGGACACAACTGAGCAACTGAACTGAACTGATGGTGGTTTTATTCCTAGTTTTTAAAGGAATCTCCATACTGTCTTCCATAGTGACTGTATCAATTTACATTCTCACCAACAGTGCAAAAGTGTTTCTTTTACTCCACACCCTCTCCAGCATTTATTGTTTGTAGACTTTTTGATGATGGCCATTCTGATCAATGTAAGGTGATATCACATTGTAGTTTTGATTTGCATTTCTCTAATAATGAGTGATGTTGAGCATCTTTTCATGCGTTTGTTAGCCATCTGTATGTCTTATTTGGAGAAATGTCTGCTTAGGTCTTTTTCCCACCTTTGGATTGGGTTGTTTGTTTTTCTGGTATTGAGTTGCATGAGCTGCTTATATATTTTGGAAATTAATCCTTTGTCAGTTGTTTCCATTGCTATTATTTTCTCCCATTCTGAGGGTTTTCTTTTCACCTTGCTTATAGTTTCCTTTGCTGTAAGCTTTTAAGTTTGATCAAGTCCCACTTGTTTATTTTTGTTTTTATTTCCATTACTCAAGGAGGTGAGTAGAGAATCTTGCTTTGATTTATATCATTGAGTGTTCTGCCTATGTTTTCCTAAAAGAGCTTGATAGTTTCTGGTCTTAAATTTAGGTGTTTAATCCATTTTGAGTTTATCTTTGTGTATGATGATAGGAAGTGTTCTAATTTTATTCTTTTACATGTAGCTGTCCAATTTTCCCAGCACCATTTATTGAAGAGGCTGTCTTTGTCCCATTGTATATTCTTGCCTCCATTGTCAAAAATAATTTTCCCATAGGTGCATGGGTTTATTTCTGGGCTTTCTATCTTGTTCCATTGGTCTATATTTCTGTTTTTGTGCCAGTACCATACTGGCTTGATGAATGTAGCTTTGTAGTATAATCTGAAGTCAGGAAGGTTGATTCCTCCAGCTCCATTCTTCTTTCTCAAGACTGCTTTGGCTATTTGGGGTCTTTTGTGTTTCCATATGAATTGTGAAATTTTTTGTTCTAGTTCTGTGAAAAATGCCATTGGTAATAGATTGCATTTGATAGTATAGTCATTTTCACAATATTGGTTCTTCCTACCCAGGAACACAGACTATCTCTCCATCTGTTTATGTCATCTTTGATTTCTTTGATCAATCTTATAATTTTCTGTGGTCTTTTTTTTCCTTAGTAGTAGTAGTGTTAGTCGCTCAGTTGTATCCAACTCTTTGCGATCCCACAGACTGTAGCCTGCCAGGCACCTCTGTCCATGGGATTCTGCAGGAAAGAATACTGGAGTAGAGTGCCATTCCCTTCTCCAGAGGATTTTCCTGACCCAGGGATATAACCCAGGTCTCCTGCGTTTCAGGCAGATTCTTTACCATTTGAACTACTGGGAAGACCCTTTTGTCTCCTTAGGTAAGTTTATTCCTAGATATTTTATTCTTTGTATTGCAATGGTGAATGGGACTGATTCCTTAATTTCTCTTTCTGATTTTTCATTGTTAATATATAGAAATGCAAGTGATTTCTGTATATTGTTTTTATATCCTGAAACTTTGGTAAATTCACTGATTAGCTCTAGTAATTTTCTAATAGTATCTTTAGGGTTTTCTATGTACAGTATCATGTCATCTACAAACATTGAAAGCTTTGCTTCTTCTTTTCCAATCTGGATTCCTTTTATTTCTTTTTATTCTCTAATTGCTATAGCTAGGACTTCCAAAATTATGTTGAATAATAGTGGTGGAAAGTGGACACCCTTGTCTTGTTCCTGATCTTGGGGGGAATGCTTTCAGTTTTTCACCATTGAGAATAATGTGTGCTGTAGGCTTATCACATATGGCCTTTACTATGTGAAGGTAGGTTCCTTCTATACCCATTTTTTGAAGAGTTTTAATAATAAAAGGGTGCTGAATTTTGTCAAAGGATTTTTCTGCATCTATTGAGATTGTTAATCTGGTGTATCACACTGATTGATATTTGTATACTGAAGAATCCTTGCATCCTTGGAACAAACCCAACTTGATCATGGTATATGGGCTTTTTGATATGTTGCTGAATTCTGTTTCCTAAAATTTTGCTGAAGATTTTTGCATCTGTGTTCGTCAGTGATATTGGCCTGTAGTTTTCTTTTTTTGTGTTGTCTTTGTCTGGTTTTGGTATCAGGGTGATGGTGGCCTCATAGAATGAGTTTGGAAGTGTTTCTTTGTCTGCAGTGTTTTGAAAGAGTTTTAGAAGGAGAGGCATTAACTATTCTCTAAATGTTTGATAGAATTCTCCTGTGAAGCCATCTAGTCCTGGGCTTTTGTTTTTTGGGAGATTTTTGATCACAGCTTCCATTTCAGTGCTTGTAATTGGGTTGTTCATAATTTCTATTTCTTCCTGGTTCAGTTTTGGAAGATTGAATTTTTCTAAGAATCTGTCCATTTTTTCCAGGTTATCCATTTTATTGCCATATAGTTGTTCAGACTAGTCTCTTATAATCCTTTGTATTTCTGCATTGTCTTTTGTAACCTCTCCTTTTTCATTTCTAATTTTGTTGATTTGATTCTTCTCTCTTTTTTTCTTGATGAGTGTAGCTTCTGCTGCTGCTACTAAGTCACTTCAGTCGTGTCTGACTCTGTGCGACCCCATAGACGGCAGCCCACCAGGCTCCCCCGTCCCTGGGATTCTCCAGGCAAGAACACTGGAGTGGGTTGCCATTTCCTTCTCCAATGCAGGAAAGTGAAAAGCGAAAGTGAAGTCGCTGAGTCACGTCCGACTCCTAGCGACTCCTAGCCTTCCAGGCTCCTCCGTCCATGGGATTTTCCAGGCAAGAGTACCGGAGTGGGGTGCCATTGCCTTCTCTGATGAGTGTAGCTAAGTGTTTGTTGATTTTGTTTATCTTCTCAAAGAAACAGCTTTTAGTTTTATTAATCTTTACTATTGTTTCTCTCTCTTTTTTTTTCATTTGTTTCTGCTCCGATCTTCATGATTTATTTCCTTCTACTAATTTTTGGGTTTTTTTGTTCTCCTTTTCCCAGTTGTTTTAGGTGTAAAGTTGGGTTGTTTATTCAATGTTTTTCTTGTTTCTTGAGGTAGGATTGTATTGCTATAAACTTCCCTCTTAGAACTGCTTTTGCTGCATCCCATAGGATTTGAGTTGTCGTGTTTTCATTGTTATTTGTTTCCAGGAATTTTTTTATTTCACTTTTGATTTCTTTAGTAACCTATTGGTTATTGAGAAACCTTTTGTTTAATCTCCATGTGTTTGTGTGTTTTTTTTTTTTTCTTGTAATTGATATCTAGTCTCATAGCATTGTGGTCGGAAAAGATGCTTAATACAATTTTGATTTTCTTAAATTTACTGAGGTTTGATTGGTGACCCAAGATGTGGTCTATCCTGGAGAATGTTCTGTGTTCACTTGAGAAGAAGGTGTATTATTTAGTGTTTGGATGACTGTCCTGAAGACATCAATGAAGACCATCTCATCTAACGTATCATTTAAGACTTCTGTTTCCTTATTGATTTTCTGTTTTAATGATCTGTCCACTGATGTGAATGGGGTGTTAAAGTCTCCTACTATTACTGTGTTATTGTCAGTTTCTCCCGTTGTGTCTGTCAGTGTTTGTCTTATGTATTGAGGTGCTCCTATGTTGGCTGCATAGATATTTACAATTTTTATGTCTTCCTCTTGGATTCATCCATTGATCATTATGTGGTGTCCTTATTTATCTCTTGTGATATTCTTTATTTTAAGGTCTATTTTGGTTGATATGAGGATTGCTACTCAAGCTTTCTTTTGCTTCCCGTTTGCATGGAATATATTTTTCCATCCTCTCACTTTCAGTCTATATGTGTCTTTATGTCTGAAGTGGGTTTCTTGTAGACAGCATATATATGGGTCTTGTTTTTGTATCCATTCAGCCAGTCTGTCTTTTGGTTGAAGCATTTAATCAGTTTACATTTAAAATAACTATTGATATATATGTTCCTATTGCCATTTTCTTAATTGTTTGAGGTTTGATTTTGTAGATCTTTTTCTTCTATTTCTAGACTTATAAGTCCCTTTGACATTTGTTGTAAAGCTGGTTTGGTGGTACTGAATTCTCTTAACTTTTGCTTGTCTGATAAGCTTTTGTTTTCTCCATTTTGTTTTCTCCATTTCTCCATTGAGAAATTCAAAATTTCTCAATTTTGAATAAGATCCTTTCCCAGTAGAGTAATCTTGGTTTTAGATTTTTCCCTTTCAGTACTTTAAATATATCCTACTTTTCCCTTCTGGCCTGCAGAGTTTCTGCTGAAAGATCAACTGTTAATCTTATAGGGTTTCCCTTGTATGTTACTTGTTGCTTGTCCCTTGCTTCTTTTAATATTTTTTCTTTGTGTTTAATCTTTGTTAGTTTGATTAGTATATGTCTTGGCATGTTTCTCCTTGGGTTTATCCTGTATGAGACTCTTTGCACCTCCTGAACTTGATTCAGTTGAGTTCAGTTGCTCAGTATGTCCGACTCTCTGTGACCCCATGAATCGCAGCACGCCAGGCCTCCCTGTCCATCATCAACTCCCAGAGATCACTCAGACTCACATCCATCGAGTCAGTGATGCCATCCAGCCATCTCATCCTCTGTCGTCCCCTTCTCCTCCTGCCCCCAATCCCTCCCAGCATCAGAGTCTTTTCCAATGAGTCAACTCTTCGCATGAGGTGGCCAAAGTACTGGAGTTTCAACTTTAGCATCATTTCTTCCAAAGAAATCCCAGGGCTGATGTCCTTCAGAATGGACTGCTTGGATCTCCTTGCAGTCCAAGGGACTCTCAAGAGCTTCTCCAACACCACAGTTCAAAAGCATCAATTCTTCAGCACTCAGCCTTCTTCACAGTCCAACTCTCACATCCAT
>NW_011494718.1:2249453-2249663 GCF_000754665.1 Bison bison bison
ATGCCATCCAGCCATCTCATCCTCTGTCGTCCCCTTCTCCTCCTGCCCCCAATCCCTCCCAGCATCAGAGTCTTTTCCAATGAGTCAACTCTTCGCATGAGGTGGCCAAAGTACTGGAGTTTCAACTTTAGCATCATTTCTTCCAAAGAAATCCCAGGGCTGATGTCCTTCAGAATGGACTGCTTGGATCTCCTTGCAGTCCAAGGGACT
>NW_011494718.1:2250101-2250651 GCF_000754665.1 Bison bison bison
GCATTTCTCATGATGTACTCTGCATATAAGTTAAATAAGCAGGGTGACGATATACAGCCTTGATGTACTCCTTTTCCTATTTGGAACCAGTCTGTTGTTCCATGTCCAGTTCTCACTGTTGCTTCCTGACCTGCATACAGATTTCTCAAGAGGCAGGTCAGGTGGTCTGGTATTCCCATCTTTTTCAGAATTTTCCACAGTTTATTGTGATCCACACACTCAAAGGCTTTGGCATAGTCAATAAAGCAGAAATAGATGTTTTTCTGGAACTCTCTTGCTTTTTCCATGATCCAGTGAATGTTGGCAATTTGATTTCTGATTCCTCTGCCTTTTCTAAAACCAGCTTAAGCATCAGGAAGTTCATGGTTCACGTATTGCTGAAGCCTGGCTTGGAGAATTTTGAGCATTACTTTACTAGCATGTGAGATGAGTGCAATTGTGTGGTAGTTTGAGCATTCTTTGGCATTGCCTTTCTTTGGGATTGGAATGAAAACTGACCTTTTCCAGTCCTGTGGCCACTGCTGAGTTTTCCAAATTTGCTGGCATATTG
>NW_011494718.1:2250751-2276129 GCF_000754665.1 Bison bison bison
ACAGAAACTGACCTTTTCCAGTCCTGTGGCCACTGCTGAGTTTTCCAAATTTGCTGGCATATTGAGTGCAGTATTTTCACAGCATCATCTTTTAGGATTTGAAATAGCTCAACTGGAATTCCATCACCTCCACTAGCTTTGTTCATAGTGATGCTTTCTAAGGCCCACTTGACTTCACATTCCAGGATGTCTGGCTCTAGGTGACTGATCACACCATCATGATTATCTTGGTCATGAAGATCTTTTTTGTACAGTTCTTCTGTGTATTCTTGCTACCTCTTCTTAATATCTTCTGCTTCTGTTAGGTCCATACCATTTCTGTCCTTTATCGAGCCCATCTTTGCATGAAATGTTCCCTTGGTATCTCTAATTTTCTTGAAGAGATCTCTAGTCTTTCCCATTCTGTTGTTTTCCTCTATTTCTTTGCATTGATCGCTGAGGGAGGCTTTCTTATCTCTTCTTGCTATTCTTTGGAACTCTGCATTTAGATGCTTATATCTTTCCTTTTTTCTCCTTTTCTTTTCACTTCTCTTCTTTTCACAGCTATTTGTAAGGCCTCCCCAGACAGCCATTTTGCTTTTTTGCATTTCTTTTCCATGGGGATGGTCTTGATCCCTGTCTCCTGGACAATGTCACAAACCTCATTCCATAATTCATCAGGCACTTTATCTATCAGATCTAGGCCCTTAAATCTCTTTCTCACTTCCACTGTATAATCATAAGGGATTTGATTTAGGTCATACATGAATGGTCTAGTGGTTTTCCCTACTTTCTTCAATTTAAGTCTGAATTTGGTGATAAGGAGTTCATAATCTGAGCCATAGTAAGCTCCTGGTCTTGTTTTTGTTGACTGTATAGAGCTTCTCCATCTTTGGCTGCAAAGAATATAATCAATCTGATTACGGTATTGACCGTCTGGTAATGTCCATTGTGTAGAGTCTTCTCTTGTGTTGTTGGAAGAGGGTGTTTGGACTTGATTGACTATTTCCTTTTCCATATTGGGAAAATTTTCAACTTTGATCTCTCCAAAAATTTTCTCATACCCTTTCTTTTCCTCTTCTTCTTCTGGGACCCCTATAATTTGAATGTTGGTGCATTTGATATTGTCCCAGAGGTCTCTGAGACTATCCTCAGTTCTTTTCATTCTTTCACTTTATTCTGCTCTTTAGTAGTCATTTCCATCATTTTATCTTCCAGCTCAGGGATTCATTCTGCTTCAGATATTCTGCTATTATTTTTTGTATCACCTTTACTATCATTATTCTGAATTCTTTTTCAGGTAGTTTGCCTAGTTTCTCTTAATTTATTTGGACTTCTGTGTTTCTCATTTGTTCCTTCATTTGTACAGTATTTCTCTGCCTTTTCGTTATTTTTTTTAAATCTTATTGTGTTTGAGGTTTCCTTTTCCCATGGTTAAAGGTTGAATTCTTTCTTCCTTTTGGTTGGTGCGGTGGTTTGTGTAAGCTTTGTATAAGGTGAGATTTGTGATGAGGTTTTTTTTTTTCCTCTGATGTGCAAAGCTGAGTGAGGTGGTAATCATGCCTACTGATGATTTGGTTTGTATTTTTGTTTTGTTTGCTGTTTGGATGAGGCATCCTGCACAGGGTGCTACTGGTGGTTGGGTGATGCCAGGTCTTGTATTCAAGTGATTCCCTTTGTGGAAGTTCTCACTATTTGATATTCCCTAGGGTTAGTTCTCTGGTAGTCTATGGTCTTGGAGTCAGTGCTCCCACTCCAAAGGCACAGGGGTTGATTTTTGTGTGAAGATGCTTTTCATCTTAGTACTCTGGTCCCCAGCAGTGGGTAAGGTACTAATGAGGCCAGGGAGGCACTCAGGAGAGCCCTCTACCATCACCACCCTGCTCCTGGTGAGCTCACTCCCAGCACAGCTGGAGCTTGGGCCTCAGTCTGTTTGCTAAGGGTCAGGCACTCTGTTAAAAGCTTCTTTCTAAACATTATTTGTCCAACTGGAATCCCTTTCCAGGAAAGGTATATGTCCCCAGCATTTGTGAGATCCTTGAGGCTTTTCTTTAAAGCTTGTAAATGTGTTTATTCATCAATTTTGCAGCAGAATATTAAGTTCCTGATTATGGGCCATCATTCCAGACTTCACCTGGATGCACTATATTTCTTTTATGAAACTTAAAAAATTCAGAATTTCAAGACAAATATATCTGGTCCCATGTATTTAGGATAAAGAGCCTGTAAAATTTTCTAATTGGTGGTGGTTAGCCATAATAAATGCATTCACACATATTATATCACTCCTTGCAACAACAGGCCTGCAAGGTGAGCAGGTGGCCCCACTTTGTGGAAGAGGCAGCTCAAAGTTGGGCCATCTTATGTTGTCGAAGCTGTGGTCCCAGAGGCAGGCAGGGCCAGATATTAGATCCAGATCTTCTGGCTCCAGATTGTTCCACTGTGCCACAGACCAAGCTGTACAGCATTTGTCTCGTAAATGTTAAGTTCTTTGTAAACAGGGGCTCTGTTTTCCTTTTTCCTCTGAGACAAAATCCATGGTTGGCATTGCCTGTAATATGGTCTTTAAACATTCCTTCATGAAAGGTCGAATTTATATCATAGTAATACTTTAAAAGTCTCAAGTCATGGGGGCTTTGGGGACAAATGAATCTCCATTCCAGTTACAGATCTGCTGTTTATAGTCTCACTTACTTTGGACAAGTCACTTAGCCTCTTTGTGCTTTGGTTTCCTTATTGTAAAAATGGAGGGCCCCATAAAAGTCTTTAGAAAGTGAGATTATAACAGTTGAAGGAGAAAATATATGTAAAGCACACTTAACATTCATTCACAAATGGTTGTTATGACAGGAAAGTGTCCCCTGTGGACACATTTAATAGATAAAAATTAGATTCATAAAAAAGAAAACTGAGATCTATATGTAATACTGTTCCTGCGAGAAGATTCACTTATCTATAACAACAAGCTCTGATTTGTCCATCTAACATTTTGCTTGTTTTGGGTAGCATGGCCTGATTTGGAGTCTTTGTGGACAGCCCAGTAATGAACATCTTTGTTCTTGAAGGCCTGAAGGTAGAGTGAGCCTCATTTCTTCACATGTTTGCCACTCTTTCATTTCTTCTCCTACCTGCTTTCTTAGCCTCTCCCCACCCCAAACTTAAATGATTTCTTGATCTTGAGGAGAAATTTAAAAGGACAAGGGAAGGAAAGATAAAGGAAAAGCAAAACTGGGAAAGATTCCAGCTCGAAGAACCAGCAGGGCTTTGTGAGATGGGGTGCAGCCTTTCCCATCCGCAGCCCCTCACTCCACTCCACCCGGGACCCACGGGTTACTTCAGTTTGCTGAAGACACAGCACCAGTCTAAATGTCAAGGACACAGACTAGATGGTACTGCCATTGTTTTTCTGTTTTTGTTTTAATTTTTTAAAATGTATTTTAGTTGGAGAATAATTACTTTACAATAATGTGATGGTTTTTTGCCATACATCATTTTTATTTCTACTGTTCACTTCTTTTTTTTTTATTCTACTGATATGCTGTTATGTTAATTGATTTTTTTTTTCTCATTGTGTCTACTGTATTCATTTAAAACTGGCATAGCCCTGGCGCTTTATTCAACTTAGAATATGGAAGATCACTATTTTTTATTCTTTCTCTGTTCTTTTTCAGTCCACGGTGTTGGGTACATGGGCCCTCAGAGCATGAAAACGGTTTCTGAATTCACAGTCAGCTTCATCCCAAACAATAGTAAATGATGCGCTCTCTCTTGCGCCCTCCCTCATGCTCAGCACACGTTCCCTCCAGAGTCCACAGCCGTGGTCTCCCTTTGTCCTGTGCCAAAGCTGCTGCTTCACTGCCTTTGATTTTCCTTTTTGCTCACTGCCTCCTGCCACAGTGGGAGAGAGAGACAGAGACAGAATAGGAGAGAGAGAAGAGGATAAGTGAAGGAGAAAACCCAGGCTGCTGTGACTTACCAAGGACTTTTGCCTAAGATGAAAGTATCAAAGTATACCAGATAGAAATGGAAAATGGTGCTTTGAAGTAGGAACATATGTTTTCCTTTAGAAAAGTAAAAATTGCAGGGATTATTTTCTTCTATTGTGCTCTTTCCTGCTCCTTGTTTTTAGATGAAGGAAGCACACACACAAAGCCAGTATGGGATCCATCTCTCACTATTTTAGGCACTTGATTTCTTTTCTAATATGTGGAAAATTTTAAATCTCAAAATGAACCTGGCACTAAGTTTGCAGGAAAAGTAGATGAAGCTGACTGTGAATTTAGAAATGGTTCTCATGCTCTGAGGGCCCATGTACCCAACACTGCGGACTGAAAAAGAACAGAGAAAGAATAAAAATAGTGATCTTCCATGTTCTAAGTTGAATAAAGTGCCAGGGCTATGCCAGTTTTTAAATGAATACAGTAGACACAATGAGAAAAAAAAATCAATTAACATAACAGCATATCAATAGAATAAAAAAAGAAAAAAAGAAGTGAACAGTAGAAATAAAAATGATGTATGTCACCTGCTGTGCTGGACTTGATGATTCTTCTGGCTCCTACCTAGATTCCCTCCCTCCTTCCAGCCTTGCTGCCCTTGGGGAACAAATCAAGCTACTCCTCTGCTTACAACCCTCAGATGGGTAGAGACATGGTCCTCTCAGAGGCCCACAGAAGCCTCTGTGGCCTTCCCCCGCCCCTCTGACATCACGCACTGGCCTCCTTGCTATTCTGATCAGGCTCGGGATGTACTGCGCTCCTGTCTCAGGGCCTTTGCATGAGCGCTCATCTCTGTTATGCTTTTCCTCCAAATAACAGATCTGGTCCCTCATATGCATCCGTCTTTACTCAAATTACACCTTCTTAGTGATGCTTTCCCCCGTTACCTATTTTGAAATTCCACCTCCCTCCAGTACTCTCTTATCCCTTCTCCTTAGCAGTTAAAGATTATCTAGGCATTGAAAGTGATTTTTTTTTTTTTTTGGATTTCAGGAGAGATTTCCTTATTTAAGGAAATCTTAAGTAAGACCTCTTTGGCCTCTACTCTGAAATTATTACCTCCTAGAGTATTTTTTTTCCCTTTTATTTATTTAAACTTTTTCTTCTGTGTTGAGGTATAGCCAATTAACAATGTTGTGATAGTTTTAGGTGAACAGTGAAGAGATTCAGCCATACCTAAATACATGTGCGGTAATGAAATTCCAGTTTAAGAATCAGTATTGGAGTACAGATATCATGCTATTCACATGAACTCATAGCTCAAGTTTTAAAGTAAAATGCATATGTATATATATATATATATATGTTAAAAGTAAAATGAATACACACACACACATACTTTTGGTTGTTTCAGAAGTCTATTCTAGGATCCTTCTCACTTATTGTGCACCCCAGTGTTCATGTGAGACCCATTTGTAATCACTTCTCATCCATCCAACAGGGTGGACTCAGTGCCCAAGCTTTTGTTCGTGTGGAACTGGAGGATGTAAATGATAATGAACCTGTGTTTAACCCATTAACCTATGTGACGAGCCTTAGTGGCCAGGCGCAGCTGGGCACCGAAGTCATCAATGTTCTTGCCACAGACAGGGATTCTGGAAAGTATGGAACAGTGGCCTATGAGCTCGTCCTTGGAGACCTGTCTTCCTTTTTCACCATCGACTCCACCACAGGTATGTGAGCTTGGAATCAGTAGCTTTTGCGTAAGAACCAGAAAATGAGTTGAAATGATTTTTTCCTTGGCAGGGGTGTTGCAGGACTCACGTCACCTTCCAGAAAGCATGTTGAAAAGAGCCAGGATTTGTTAGGCTAGGACTGGATCTGAGTCCCAGCTTTACCTCTTCCTGGTCTTACGACCTTCAGTGGCCTTGTATCCTTACCTTAGGAGTACTAATAATTCCTATGTTGCAAAGTTTCTGTGAGGATTAAAGGTGGTAAATTATAAAGGATACTGGTTAGTAGTATTTATTTTGCAAATGTCCCCTATTTGTATGATCATCTAAGGATAACTTGCATCCTTTCAATGTATGAATAATCCTAATCATGCAAAAAGCATTGTAGTGACATCCAAAGAAATGCCTTTCTCGTGCTATGGCTGGCATTCCCTTAATCTCTTCAGGTCTTAGTCTCATTGTTTCTGAAATGATACCTAAAGCTCCTCTTAGGTCTCTTATGTGGTAATTGTGTATCTGCTGAAGAAATCGAGTGGGCAAACTGAATCTTTCAGAAGTAATCAATATTTAAGAGGTTGCCTCCTTTCCCTATTGGTTTGTTGTTAACAGAAATGTTTGAAGTGTTTGGTTATAAGAAAATATAAAATTTTAAGTGTATAATATTACATTATAATCCTATGGAGATATTGCAGATATTCTGGTCCTAATAATGAGGCTTCAAAAAAATTTTTTTTCTTTTGCATTTCTTCTTTAAAAAATGTTTATTTTATTTATTGTAATAAGGACACTTAACCTGAGATGGTTCCTTTCACACATTTTTCAGCGTACAGTACATTATCATTCGGCTTCCCTGGTGGTTCAGTGGTAAAGAAGCTGGCTGCCAGTGCAGGAGATGTGGGTTCTGTACCAGATCTAGGAAGATCCTCTGGAGAAGGAAATGGTAACCCACTCCAGTTTTATTGCCTGGGAAATCTCATGGACAGAGGAGCCTGGCAGGCTACAGTCCATGGGGTCACAAAGAGTCAAACATGACTTAGAGACTGAATAACAACATTGTCATTGACCAGAGGTACAGTGTTGCATAGGAGATCTCTAGGGTTTACTCATCTCGTTTTACTGAAACTTTATGCTCCTTCATTAGCACCTTCCATTTCTCTCTCTTCTCTGATCCCTGGCAACCATCTTTCTAGTCTTTGATTTGATGAACTTGACTATTTTGGATACTTCACAGAGTGAAATATGTAATAACTGTCCTTCTATATGCATGGCTTATTTCACTTAACTTTATGTCCTCCAGGTTTGCCCATATTTTCCTGTGTTTCAGAAGTTCCTTCTTTTTTTCAAGGCTGAGTAATATTCCATTGTATGTATATGCCGTATCTTGTTTATCCATCCATCTGTTGATAGACATTAAGTTGTGTCTACAACTTGGTGATTGTGAATAGTGCTTTAGAACATGTGGGGGTGCAGAGATCTCAAGATTTTATTTTTTCTTGAAACACCTTCTCTGAGCATGGGTGAGATGTATTTCTATTGTGATGCTAATACTGATGTGAAGTGCTACACTGGGCTTTTCTGCACGTAGTCATACTGGATCTTTACAACACCCTTTGTAATGACTGCATTCATTAGCAACCAGCAATAACTGAGACAGGGAATCTGATGTACCAAGTTAGTTTGCCTTCTTAACTAGCTCCATTAGCTAAAGAGTTATTGCATCTTGCCTGGAAAGTGTACCTCTAGTGTGTATGACTGACCAGGGGATTAGTTGTTTTCAATGGCAGGCTTTATAAGACAAAACTTTCCTTGCTCAAGATAATCCACTGACATGGTCCTTTTAGCTTTTCAAAGATCAGACAAAAATACTTTTTTAGGAAATTAGTCTCTGCTTATCTTGACTTTTTAAAAATTCATCTAAACTGAGGACCTTAACTACTTGTCAAATTGTCAGGCCCTCCAGGGCACTACGGAGAAGGCAATGGCACCCCACTCTAGTACTCTTGCTTGGAAAATCCCATGGATGGAGGAGCCTGGTGGGCTCCAGTCCATGGGGTTGCTAAGAGTCGGGCACGACTGAGCAACTTCACTTGCACTTTTCACTTTCATGCATTGGAGAAGGAAATGGCTACCCACTCCAGTGTTCTTGCCTGGAGAATCCCAGGGACAGAGAAGCCTAGTGGGCTGCCGTCTATGGGGTCGCACAGAGTCGGACATGACTGAAGTGACTTAGCAGCAGCAGCAGCAGCAGCAGCAGCTAGGGCACTAACATTGCCAAAAATATATAGGTCAGCCAGTAATCAGGGCACATGATCTAAAAGCATTTAGCAGGTTGTTTTAAAAAACATCAACACACTCATCCTCTAGTTTCCCCTGGACAATCTTGAAGAATGATCTATACTGTATTGTGTTTTTAGGAGATATTTCTGTTGTTGTGCTGGCTTCAACAGCCACAGGCTTCCATTCCTGGCACAGGCATTAGAAAAATGCCATTGTTAATCAGGGAGAATGCTTTAAGTGGTTATTATCTAGGAGAGTATCTTGGTATTTTTTTAAAGCAAAGACCAACTTTGTAATGGAAGGGGCCTTGGGATATTATTGTTGGCATTTCGATGCTGCTGAATTTAGGGTGAAGATATTCTCAGTCTGACAGGGCTGAGAATGTGGTTGCACCTAATCACAACTCATGAGAAATTCATGGGACCTGCTAATGCTCTACTGTAACCTTTAGAAGAGAATGAAACAGCATCATGACTAATTGTGGAAAGAAGTTGCCTAGTGAACAGGTAGTCTCCAATTTGAACATCTGAGTTCCAGTTCATCTGTTGGTTGACTACAACTACAGACACATTTTCTATTTTGTACATAATAGTTAGGCCTCCAGGCCCTGCCATAAAAACTGGTTTAAATGCTGATGTTCTCAAAGAATGGAACAAGGAGCTGTACTGGAATATGGCTTCCGTTTCCTAGATCTGTGTCTTTGTTGAACCTGTAAAAGGCTGGACTTTCTTGCTTTCATTTTAAAGGCCTGTCTCTATAGGGCCTGCCAGTAGAAACACAATCTCAAGATATTGCCCTTATCAGTAAATATCTATGGAGTAAATGAATAAATGACATTAGAAATAATTGAAAAATGATTTAAATTCTTATTACAGACTCTTAAGAAATTGCAGAGCAGTGCCATTGATAACAGAGCATACCTTCATTTAAAATCCTCTTTCCCCATTGCAGAATGGCACAGGATCCCAGGGCCTACCCCCACTTTTCTTCAGAACTCTCTCAAATTCCCTCTGCAGCATAACTGTGCCAGCTCTTTTCTAGTTATAGAAACTAAATACACACAGATACATGTGGTTGTACATAGGTGTACAGTGGAGGAGAAGACTGAGAATTGATAGCTGACTTATACATAGTCACTTCTTCCTGAAATACTCTGAAATTCTCTCTTAGAGACATTAATTCATTTACTCACTGGTTCCTTTGTGCTTTCATTTTGAGGCTTCCTATATCAGATATACTATTTTATAAGCTTACATAGGCTCCAGTTTTCCTGAAGACAAGAGATTTTCCATTATCTGTTTGTGCCATAACCAGGACTCATGCATGAGAAATAGAGTTCTTGGACTTACTGTGTTTAGCTGGGAAGGAAAAGGTTTTGGAGGGGGGTGTGGCCATGTCCTGGTTGTTTTCTCTTGTGTGTTTATCTTCCTGTTCTGTTTCTGGTTTTCTAAGTGTGTTGTTGGTTCAAAGAACATTTTTGTAGAATGTGTCTCAACATCAGGAGAGAGAGATTGACTTGAGCCTTCGTTTCTCTTATTCTTAGTGGTTTCCTTTGATGTGGGTACAAGGCAGACCACACTGTTTTGAGTTTTAAAAGGAGGTAACACAAGAAACTTACTTATTAATAGCCCTTTTTCATGTATTTTTAATCCCATTTTATGAACTATTGGTCAATTTTTTTCCTACATTGTCCAAATTAGTCTTTTTAATAAGGTAAAAAAACAATTTTTAGCTTTTGTGTTGATTCTATTTATTTAGTGATTTTACTCTGCAACAAGCTTTACTTATAATTCAGATTATTTTAAGGTGGCAGGTTTCAAGCATTTGTGTGAGTCTTTTATTTTTACCCAATTATCTCTTTTGCTAGGGCTACCTATTGTTACATTTCTGTGATTTATCTCTTTGTATGCTAATGATACAAGAAAAAGTCAAAAGTTCTGAAAAGAAAGACAGAAAATGGAAGCAAGTCCATCGTTTCCACAGATATTGTTTCAATGCCTATTATGAACACAGTTCTCAGTGTTTGGAATACATCAGTGAACAAGACAGACAAAAATTCCTGCTCAATCTCATAGATCTGACAACAAAAGCTCACATTGTTTCACCTATTGTCTGTTCTGGGTTTAGTAGCGGTGCACACAAAATCCAAATTTAACACTACGGAAGGACAAGTAATTAAAAGGGCAGCTGAGAGAGTTAAACAGCCACACGCAGCCAGCACTGCTTTCCTGGTTAGTTGTGATCACCCTCTTTGTGCAGGGTATGTGGATTGTAACAGCAATTATTAGCAATGTAGCACCAGGACAGTTTTCCTTTATTTCAAGGGCAGATTCTTTTCTAATGCTGGTTTTATGCTCAGATTTCATACCTTGTAATGATTCTCATAATTCTACATGATTGTCACTTTCCTACAATCAGTGTTCTGATATATAGTTAACAAATTAATACCACACCTTATTTCTAAAGGATGTGAGTCTGCTCATGCCAAAATAAAAACCAAGATGACTTTCTTTAATTTGCAAGACAGAGACTAAAATGCGTCACAAGCACCTAATCAGTGTATATCAGTTTCATGGGAAACAGAAGCATGTAGAAAGCTTTCTTTAGTTTTTCCAGTTAAAGACCACAGACTCTTGGAGATGGAAGGAACCTTACAGTTCAGCTCCCTCATTCAGTGGAGGAAGAAACTGAGGCAGAAGGAGATTTGGTGACTTCCCTAAAGGTACGCAGTTGGTACATGGCATAACTGGGCTTGAACCCCATCCTGGACCTGTGATCTGTTGCTGTACTGCTCTGTATCAGACAATGCTTTTTGACATCTCTTCCATATATTGCTCATTTGAGCTTTCCATTAGCATATTAGATAAGCAAGGCAGTTGTTATTCCCATCCACAAATTAAGAGACTGGAGACCCTAAGAGTCCTAGTGATTTGCTCAAGGCAATAGTAGTAAACCTGACACATTTTGACTTCTCAAATTTCCATTTTGAAGCTCTTTCCATGATTGTGGCTTTGAAAAAAAGAAAAAAAAACCCTAAAGACAAAGCTAAGGTAAATATACATTACATTGATTCAAGTAGGTAAGATAGGAAAACAATCTCTCATTGTGACTTTATATCAATAAGAAATTGATATTTATATCTTATAGTTTTTGATCTATCTCTGTTTTTGAGAAAATTACATTTACAGACTACAGATGTTTGGTGATGGTCAGGATTTTGTGCTTGTTTTTGTTCATAACTATCCCATAGCTTACAATTTTAGTAATTACCCACAGATTATTGTCTAACTACAAAGTACACTTTGGCAAAGAGTATGCCATCTTTTCCAGGAGGTTTGCTTCTAAAAATAAGTATTGTTTAATTAGTAGGAAAACATGATTCTATCTGTTTATTAGATTTTACTTAATAGAAATCTTGAAGTCCTTTTATTAGTCTATCAATTAAAAAAATTAATCCCAGCAGTTTCTTCTATTTAAATGACAAGATAAAAGCATAGACAAATAATGTTACAGATTATAATTAGTATGTATAAATCTAAGCACTCAGCAATTGAAACATGAAATAACTAGTGCTCTGTAAATGAATCAATATCTATTTTTTAAAGTTAAAATTGATCCCCCAAATAGTAATTAATAATGTATGTGTCATGAAAAAAAAAAGCTAAATAATCACTGTTCTTTAAAGTGTTAAAATATAATGTCATAAATTTTAAGCTGGCAAATACACAGGTAAAGGGAGCTATTGATTTTACTTACTGTTTTATTATTTATTATATGTAAATATGCTATACCATGGACTGTAGCCCTCCAGACTCCTCTGTCCATGGAATTCTCCAGGCAAGAATACTGGAGTGGGTAGCCATTCCCTTCTCCAGGGGAATCTTCCTGACCCAGGGATTGAATCTGGGTCTCCTGCATTGCAGGCAGATTCTTGACCATCTGAGTCACCAGGGAAGCCATATACATACATATTATGTATGCCCCTATATATATATTATATAATTAATACATATATATATTATAGAGCTACATTTTCTGGCTCCTCAGATCTTAGTTGAATGTTGAATTCAAGTAAATGAGTTTTCTAGCTCCTCTTTATATCTGAATATTTTTAAAAGTGAATGTTTTGAAATATTCAACATATAGAGGGACAAATTTAATCTTAATACTCACCTCTTCTAAGTGATGACTGTTCATTCAAAGAAACTTATAGCTTCGTCCTGGTCTCTAGTAGAAATTGTTTCACTACACAAGTTGGCATTGAAAGCCTAAAAAGTAGTCGTTGCCTCAGAAGAAGCCTAGTGAAATTCATATATATATATATATATATAGTCACAAAATGGACCTTGTCCAAATATAGAAAGACAGATTCGGTTATCTCATTCCCCTGCCTAAACCTTTCAGTGACTTTGGCTCTTTGGCCAAAAGCCAATCCTTATTATGGTCTCCCAGGCTCTTCATGAGCTGCCCTGCTTTCCCTGTGGCCTCAGCTCCAATAATTCTCCTTAGTCTTTGTGCTCATTCCTTACACCAGCTACTATTTTTTCTCTTCCTCCTCCTCCTTCTTGCTCCTTCACCTCCTTTCCCTGAGCTCGTGTGCTTCCCTCCTTGGGCACATCACATGTGTTCCCTTCTGCCCAGAACACTGGACGACTCTCTCTCCTCTTCTGTTCCCACACACACATCCTCACCCAGCTAATGGCCTAACTCATCCTTCAGAGCTCAAGTTATGGGTCCCCTTTCCATGGATGCGTTTTCTGACAATCCCCTCCTCAAGCACATTAAAACAGGTGCCCAGTTTATGTTCTAGCACAGCTTCTCTTTATATTATAATTACATGTTTTGTGAATATTTGATTGTCTGTGCCCCACCGACACTGTCTGTTCTGTTCCTGGCTCCTTTTCTGGTTACTAACTCAGTTCTGGGATGTAGATGGTACAAAGTATGTGGTTGTCAAATAAAAAAGAAAGACTGAGATGGAATTGTTGCCAAAACAAAGCTTGTAGTCCAATTGAACTGACAATAATAGTCCTTATAATACACAGGGATGATATTGGTGGGTGCCAGAGAAGGGAGGGGTTGGGCAGGTGAAAGGGATCCAAAGGTACAAACTTAAATTTATAAGATAAATAAATTCTGGGGATGTAATGTACAGCATGGTGACTGTAGTTAACAATATTATATTGCATATTTGACAGTTGCTAAGAGAGTAGATCATAAAAGTTCTTATCACAAGAAAAAGTTTATTAATGTAAATATGTATGTGATGATGGTTGCTGATAATCATCTTCACAATGCATATATATATATATCAAACCTCTAATTTGTACATCTAAAGCTAATACAATAGTATATGATCAATTATGTCTCAATAAATAAATGTAAAAAATTGTGTTATGAGAGTACATTAATTTTTAAAGTTTAATACTAGAAACAAAATAGATAGTCCATACCACAGTACAGAAATCTATGGAAACATATATGGAAATGTAGAAAGAAAACACATGTAGAAGAAGACCAGAGACTTAATAATTTTTTCCCGAATGTCAAATATTGAGAGTGTGGCCACACACAGTAGGGTGGTGTTTGACCAAAAGAAGCTCAGCAGTCTGGCTCTTAGTTTTTAACAGATGGTCATCCACAGTTAAGTTATTTTATCTTCAGGCTTGTATTAGGCAAGTTCTTTCTGTTGATGCATCAAACTGAATGCCCATTATCCGATTAGAGTGAGAAAGTGTGACTGTCACAGGAGTGGGGTTCTTGAGGCTTCATGTGCAGCCTGCTTTTTGTACTCAGGCATGCTGTGGAGAGAGTCAGATCAGTCTGGGGAACTACAAATAGCACTGACTTTTAAAGAAGGGAATGCGGTAATGTTAATAGTTAGTGGTACCAGATTAAAATGACCTGACGGGCCTTCTCCATCATAAGGACGTCCTTGCCAGTAGAACAAAGCTGTGGAGGCCTGCCGACTCACTGCGCCCTGCATTGCTCTGCTGCTGTCAGGAGGGAAACGCCTGAAGGCTGTTCTTGCTGTTCTATGGCCTGATCTGGATGTGTGCTAACGATTACCTCTTTGTCCTACTTTTACTGGGGTTGTTGGCTATGCTCTGGTTTAGCATATTTTAAAAGATACATTTCAAAGACAATCAAGGGTGTCTCTCATCTGAATAATCTAGAGCAGGAATGACAGACAGTGGAATAAAGGAGGGATTCCTGCAACCTTTGTTTGTGGAGCTGAGAGTGCTGACTAGTGTCTACTGGGCATGGGCTCTGTGGTAGAGACAGCTGGGGTGGGGTTCAGTCCTGCCTGCAGAGGCCAGGGCTAGGGGTCTGAGCCGTGCCCGCTTTCCAGGAGATGAGGAAGCAGTGTGTCTGAAGAGGGACGTGCTCGTGTCTATTATGGCAGCCTCAGATTCCCTGCGAAAGCCATGAAAGCACTAGTGATGGAAAGTGGTTTTTAAACAGCTGCCCGGGCGGGAGAGAACTGACGCTCCAGCATCAGTTGGCAGCTGTCCAGTGAGAGTGCTTTTGCTGCTCTCTTATCCCCTCCTTTGCCCTAGATGCTCCCAGATGGTTCAGAAACTCACGTTAGCAAGATGAGGAAGAGGAGGAGAGTTAGGGGAGGAAAGAAAGAAGAAGCTAACAACTTCTGACCTGTAGCACATGCCTCACCTAAACTTTTTTTCCCCTTAAATTAGAGCTGTTTATTTATCTTTAATTTTATTGGAGTATAGTTGATAATTCCTGGTGGCTCAGATGGTAAAGAATTTGCCTGCAATGTGGGAGACCTGGGTGCAATCCCTGAGTCAGGAAGATCCCCTGAGAAGGGAATGGCAACCCACTCCAGTATTCTTGCCTGGAGAATTCCATGGACAGAGGGGCCTGGAGGGCTACAATCCATGGGGTTGCAAAGAGTTGGACACGACTCAACGACTAAGACTTTCACTGTCATGGTTCATTCATGTTGTTGCTTAGTCGCTGTCGTCTTCGACTCTTTTGAGACCCTGTGGACTGTAGTCTGCCAGGCTCCTCTGTCTGTGGCATTTTCCAGTCAAGTATACTGGAGTGGGTAGCCATTCCCTTCTCCAGGGGATTTCCTCGACCCAGGGATTGAACCTGTGTCTCCTGCATTGACAGGCAAATTCATTACCACTGAGCCAACAGGGAAGCTACATAGTTGATTTACAGTGTTATGTTAATTTCAGGTGTACCGCAAAGTAATGCGGTTACACATACATCCATTCTTTGTCAGATGCTTTTCCCCATCTGAACTCAACCTTAGAGTTTTGATTATTCCATGGACATTTATACTCTATTTATTAAACTGAGACTGTTCTGTGACTTAATGTAACAAAAAGAATTTTAATTGGTTGCTAGTGATTCTGGAGGAGGCAGGAGCTTCCTGAATTTTCACATAGGGTCAGGAGAAGAATAGTTAGCCATACAAAATAAATTAAAATAGAAAAGAATAAAGGCACTCTATGGTTGCATGCCATGAATTGTGCTTTGCTATCATACTTGTTACATATATTTATGACAACACAAGATGATGGTGTCTGGGGTGGAGAGACGGGCTACATGATGATCCAGAGCTACACTGAGTGGGTGTGGTTTAATGAAGGAATTTTAAATCATGACAAAGTTTAAATATAGGAAATACACAAGATAAGGGTTTTGAGCATCAGTATGTCATGATGATATTTAGAAAAATTTCCCTGGAACTAGTGTGTTGGTTGGATTAAAAGACTAGAAAATTTGAACAGGGAATATATATATTTATTAACAGAAAATACGTAATAATAGCATGTTACTATTATTATCCAGGGATAGCATGATAAAATTTGTACTGAGGAGATAGTAATAAAAATAGAAAGGAACTAATCTGAGAATATTTTAAGAGGAAAATGATATAGAGATGATGATTGATTTATTAATGAAAGAGGATAAGTCATGTACAATTCTTTAATTTTAACTGAATAATAGATGATCCAACTGATGTCAAATTGACAAATACCTCAGAGGAAATGCCACCTAGAAAGAGATATAGAACTTAATTCAGGTGAGAGGATGTGGGGAGATACTACAGCAAAGTAACTCTTGAAGTCATGAAACATATGAATATTTTGATGGAAATAATATATAGCTGTGGTCTTCAAACTTTAGAACACATGAGAATTACCAGTAGAGATCTTTAGAAATTCAATTCCAGCATGCTTTCCCACTTCTATAATATTTCTTTTTTGCTGTTTTCCAGTCATTGAGTCATGTCTCTGCAAGCCCATGGACTGTAGCATGCCAGGCTTCCCTGTCCCTCACTATCTCCCTGAGCTTGCTCTGATTCATGTGCACTGAGTCCTACCATCTAATCCTCTGCCACCCTCTTCTCCTTTGCCTTCAGTCTTTTTCAGTGTCTCAGACTTTTCCAGTGAGCCAGCTGTTCTCATCAGGTGGCCAAAGTATTGGAGCTTCAACTTCAGCATCAGTCCTTCAATGAATATTCAGGGTTGTTTTCCTTTAGGATTGACTGATTTGATCTCTTTGCTGTCCAAGCTTTCTTTGCAAGGAGCAAGAGTCTTTTAATTTTAATAATCTTTCTCGACATCAGGATATCTAGGTAAGAGCCTGAAAATCTTTTTTTTAACAAGTAATCTAGGTGATTTTGATGCAGGTGGCCCAGGACACCCTTTGAGATCTCTCAGAGACTGTAAGAAGAGCCCAGTACGAAGCCAGAGAAATGCTTAGAACTCTAAGCAGTAGGAAGGACTGTGGATCAAATCCACGAAATTGTTAGGAAAGGCAAAAATAAGATTATAGCATAACCAGAGCTAGGGGCTCTGGTCCAAGAGCAAGGGGCTGGCATGGATCAGATAGACTGTAGAAGGCAAGGGGCGTGAGGGTGGAGGCAACATATAGTCACCTATCTTCACTCACATCCTGCCTGTATCTGTTGGTTTCAGTAGTGTTTCTTATAAACAACATATGGTTGGGTGATTTCTCTCTTTTAACTAGAGCATTTTGTCCATTTTGAAGTCTTTCCCAGTCCAAATCTGCTGTTAGTAATGAGTCTAACTCATATTAACATATTTCCTCATGTATTGTGTGATTTTCTATTGTGGGCTTGAATCTTTATCTGAGAGAATTCTTTTAACCCCAGAGATGAAGTTGGGTTCCTCTGAAGAGTATTTGTGTTTCCCTTGCCTAAGCACCCTCACTTCAGTTCAGTTCAGTCCCTCAGTCGTGTCCGACTCTTTGTGACCCCATGAACCACAGCATGCCAGGCCTCCCTGGCCATCACCAACTCCTGGAGCCTACCCAAACCCATGTCCATTGAGTCGGTGATGCCATCCAACCATCTCATCTTCTGTCGTCGCCTTCTCCTTCTGCCCTCAATCTTTCCCAGCATCAGGGTCTTTTCAAATGAGTCAGTTCTTCGCATCAGGTGGCCAAAATACTGGAGTTTCAGCTTCTACATCAGTCCTTCCAATGAACACCCAGGACTTATCTCCTTTAGAATGGACTGGTTGGATCTCCTTGCAGTCCAAGGGACTCTCAAGAGTTCTCCAACACCACAGTTCAAAAGCATCAATTCTTTGGCACTCAGCTTTCTTCACAGTCCAACTCTCACATCCATATATGACCACTGGAAAAACCATAGCCTTGACTAGACGGACCCTTGTTGGCAAAGTAATTTCTCTGCTTTTTAATATGCTATCTAAGTTGGTCATAACTTTCTGTCCAAGGAGTAAGCATCTTTTAATTTCATGGCTGCAATAACCATCTGCAGTGATTTTGGAGCCCCCAAAAATAAAGTCTGACACTGTTCCCACTGTTTCCCTGTCTATTTGCCATGAAGTGATGGGACCAGATACCATGATCTTAGTTTTCTGAATGTTGAGCTTTAAGCCAACTTTTTCACTCTCCTCTTTCACTTTAATCATGAGGCTCTTTAGTTCCTCTTCACTTTCTGCCATGAGGGTGGTATCATCTGCATATCTGAGGTTATTGATATTTCTCCCGGCAATCTTGATTCCAGCTTGTCCTTCCTCCAGCCCAGCCTTTCGCATGATGTACTCTGCATATAAGTTAAATAGGCAGAGTGACAATATACAGCCTTGACGTACTCCTTTTCCTATTTGGAACCAGTCTGTTGTTCCATGTCCAGTTCTAACTGTTGCTTCCTGACCAGCATACAGGTTTCTCAAGAGGCTAAGCACCCTAGGGAAGGACAAATCTATATTGTTTTCAACTAAAATCTTGACTTGAAATTTTTCATATCATCCTTTATTGTGAATTCAGGCTAAAAACTACTGTGAAGGTTGGCTTATGTTTATGAATTCTCGAAGGACATTTTTACTCCTCTGTTTAGGACACCAGGTTTCAAGTCACTAATTTTCACTCGGTAGGCAGGGGTTTATTCCTAGCTCCCTCTTACATTGAAAGCTTTGTGGATCTAATTTTATTGGAGGAACTCCTGTGAAACACTCCCTCTCCACACTGCCCTCATCCCCAAAGGTCCTGGTCTTGTTTTCTGCCTCCTGAGTTCCACAGTCATTAAAATAAAAATTCAAGGACACTGAGGTTTGGTAAATACTCTGAAGGTCAAAGCTGAATTCCTGCTATATGCACTCTTGGTGCATCACTTAATATTTTACTGTTTTCACTGCCAATTTTTTGTTGCATTTAAAAGGCTATATTTTATATATTTTTATATTTCTGGCAGCACTTGCTTTCAGGGAGGAGGTGGTCAGTGTATTTAGTATCAGAACAGTGTTCCCTTTAGTTATTCTTTTAGTGATGATTTGTAAGAGGTAAATTGTCTATCTGTCCTGGCCTTATTTATGCTTGTTATAATTAATTTTATGTGTCAACTTGACTAGGCTATGGTACCTAGTTTTTGATCAAACACCAGTCTAGATATTGCTGTGAAGGAGTTTTTAAGATGTGATTCACACTTAACTAAGTAATATTTGGGTAAAGCAAAACGTGTTCCATAATATGAGTGGGCCTCATCTTATCAGATCCAACCAGTCCATTCTGAAGGAGATCAGCCCTGGGTGTTCTTTGGAAGGAATGGTGCTAAAGCTGAAACTCCAGTACTTTGGCCACCTCATGCGAAGAGTTGACTCATTGGAAAAGACTCTGATGCTGGGAGGGATTGGGGGCAGGAGGAGAAGGGGATGACAGAGGATGAGAGGGCTGGATGGCATCACTGACTCGATGGACAGGAGTCTGAGTGAACTCCGAGAGTTGGTGATGGACAGGGAGGCCTGGCGTGCTGCAATTCATGGGGTCGCAAAGAGTCGGACATGACTGAGCGGCTGATCTGATCATCTTATCAGTTGAAGGCCTTCAAAGAGAAGACTGATATACCCCCAGGAAGAAGGAATTTTACCTTTAGGCTGCATTCCAACTCAAGACTGTGACATCAACTCCTGCAAGAATGTCTAACCTTCTGGCCAGCCCTGAATTCCAGATTTGCTAACCCCGACATGAGCCAGTTCCTTAAATCTCTCTAGTCTCTCTACCTCTATTCCTTCTTCCCCTCATTCCCTATCTTCTCTATCCCATCGCTGTCTCTCTCTCTATCATTTCCACTATTTGTTTTTGTTTCTCTGAAGAATTCTGACTGATCCAGTATTCATACTTTAAAATAGCTTATCTGAGTAGAAAATTTTGAATAGGCAGTTGTTTTCTTCCATAACTTTCACAATATTGCTTTATCCTTTGACCTCTGTCATTGCAATTGAGAAGTCAAAGAATTATTCCATTATAGGTTCTCAGTCTTTCTTCTCTTGTTGCTGCTGTAAGATTTTATCTTTGTCTCTCCTTTTTAAAAAATATCACTTATGTATATAATTATCAGTGTCTCCTTTTCCCATATATGAGAATGCATTCCCTTCAGAAGTGCCCATCAGTTGCCCTGACCTTGCAGTGTGTCCTGGGGTGATGAGTACTACCCTCACTGTGACTTCTCAAAGGCAATCTAAGCGCCTGCTGGCCTTGCCCTTGAAGTTTTGAACACCAGCTGTGAGTCACTCTCTCAGGCATTTGAATATCAGCTGCAAGGAGGTGCCCTGGGCACTGGGTACCATCCGAACAGCACCACCGCAGAGCTCTTCCTCTCCTTTGAGGTAGGGGTAGTACCACTGCCTCTTCCTCTCTGTCCTTGCAGCCCTGGAAAAGCCCACTGCTTCATGCAGTGCTGCTCATTCTCCCCTTCTTACAGCTTTAGCTTCTCATACATGTGTGGTCAGGCTTGCCTGTGGCTCAGATGGTAAAGAATCTGCCTGCAGTGCAAGAGACCCAGGTTCAATCTCTGGATTGGGAAGATCCCCTGGAGAAAAGAATGGCAACGCACTCCAGTATTCTTGCCTGGAGAATTCCATGAATAGAGGAGCCTGGTGGGCTACAGTCCGTGGGGTTGCAAACAGTTGGACACGGCTGAACGACTAACGCTTTCACTTCACGCAGGTGTCTTTGGTTCTTTTAATTGTATCGTCTCTAACAGTCTCAGTGTGGTTTCTGTTTCCCTTACTGGTTCCTGACTGACAGAAGTACCTGTCATATATTTAAATACACAAAAGAAGATATGAAGATGTAAGCATGCACATCTACTAATAGTGAACCAGCGGCCCTCAGGGCTTTCTGTCACACTGTTTTGTCATGCATATCCAGACAAGTGTGTTTATCAGTTGTGCTACCTTTCGAGTGGTTGTTCTTAACGGAGTATCACGCTTTTGTTTAATAAAAGTTTTTGAAAAATCTTAGAAATCCTAAAATTTGGGGCTTTTTAAAATAGTTTATACAAGAATTGGACATTTTCA
Organism: Bison bison bison; assembly: GCF_000754665.1. Taxonomy (NCBI): domain Eukaryota; kingdom Metazoa; phylum Chordata; class Mammalia; order Artiodactyla; family Bovidae; genus Bison; species Bison bison. The sequence goes on from NW_011494718.1 coordinate 2,271,503, forward strand.
GAGAGTAACTAATTGTGTCTGAGATTGCTGGGTGATTATCATCATCATCCTAATTTATAGATGAGGAGGGTAAATCCATGATGGATTTAAGTGAAGGCCTGAATGCTTCTGTGGGCATTCACGGAAGTCAGTGCAATTTGTGATAGTATGGAGACTGTACTTGGCACTTGGTACTGTTGAAAAGATTTCCTGTTATGTAAAACTGACCATCCCATCATTGCCGAGGAGTTTTGAGTAGATTAACATTTATATATTTTATATATATAATATATATAAACAATACAAGTATGTGTAAGTATATATAGATATGTATGTATCTATGTATACACACATATATATGTGTATGCATATATGTGAATGTAAACTATCTTAATGCAGACACCCTAGAGCAAAGGCCATACTTCTGAGATGTCTGTGAAATGACACCTGAAGTAGTAAGATAATGGGCATCTTCTTTTAAAAACCTTTTGAAAAGCTAAAACTAGAAATATTTACCTTGTATGGTCAGGCTCTTATACAGTGTTATTTGTTTTAAAAGACTTAAAAAATGTTTTCTCAACAAGGCCCTTCCCTTTGGGAAGTGGGTCGCCTGCCACTGCCCAGCAGTGAGTTCATGTCTGAATGACTGCTGTATGTGAGGCGCCTGCCTGCCGATGCGGCAGATGTAAGTGATGTGGGTTTGATATCTCAATCGGGAAGACCCCCTGGAGTAGGAGATGGCATCCCACCCCAGTTTTCTTCCCTGAGAATCCCATAGACAGTCCACAGGATACAAAGCGTTGGACGTGACTGAAGCAACGTAGCAGGCATGCAAGCTAAGCCCTCGTTGTAAGAGCTAACATCATGCAGTGCCTTAGCTGCCAGGTCTAACTAGTTCACTTCATTGGCATTTAGCTGTTGATCAGTGAGTGTATATTTCTTAAGTGTGAAGGTCCTTGACAAAGTTATATTTGTACAGCTGTCTGTATTTGCCAGTGTCTCCTTTTCTCTTCTCTTTTCCTTTCCTTCAAATTTGTTGAGAATCTGTAATACAACAAATGAGATGGACATTTATCAGTGAAATTTTGTTAGAAAACAAGAAAATTAATCTTGCCACATGGTATACCATTCTGTGTGGCATGAAGCATAGACTAATAAAAACCACAGACAACTTATGCGTTCTTTTTGGTCCCCATCATCAAACCTTTGAGACTTCAAATCTCATTATCAAATTATCTCGATTTAAAACACCAGCTTTGGAATTTGGGGATGAGGCCCATTGAACACTAGATTACTTTCACCAGATATAATGCTTTCAACTAGCAGAGTGAATATAGTACAGATATTTATTTTATTACATTTCCCAATTTACCATATGTTGTTGGGACACATTTTGCTAGTAATTTGGACATTGGTAGCATTATTTTTGTTTATATCTGGGAATCACGTCCAATCACTTTTATATAGGTAATTTCTACAGATCATGTTTATCTCAAGCTCAGGGATTCATTTAATTGAATACAGCTCTCCTAAATATCTTCATTTGCTAGTTCTGATGTTTCCATTCTTGTACATCCTTGAAGCTTTTTACAGAATAAGAATCCTATTTTTGAAAAGGCTTTTGGACAGTTATTTTAAAATGCACGTTTTAATGTCCAATGTAAAGCTTCAATATGGTATGCAAGTATACAAGCTCTAAACAGAGGTAGATTAATGTCTTGTAATAAACATATATTTTTATGACTATCTTATATATACACACATATATAAAATTTCTACTTACAAACTTAATTGCCTTAGCTTGGGCTCAGTCAGTGTTAGTCACTCAGTCATGTCTGACTCTCTGTGACTCCAGGGAAGGTAGCCCACAGGCTTCTCCGTCCATGGAATTTCCCAGGCAAGAATCCTGGAGTGGGTTGCCATTTCCTCCAGGGGATCTTCCTGACCCAGGCATCAAACCTGTTCTTCTGCATTGCAGGCAGATTCTTTACTGTCTGAGCCACCAGAGAAGCCCTAGCTTGGGCTACTGTAACAAAATACCACAGACTGGCTGTTTTAAACAACAGATGTTAATTTCTCACAGTTCTAGAGGCTGGGAGTCTGAGACCAAGTTCCTGGCTGATTTAGCTCCTGTTGAGGGCTCTTGTGTTCTCACACGATGGGAGAGAGACAGAGCTCTCTGGCGTCTTCTCCTGTAAGGACACTAATCCCGTAGGATCAGGAATCCACCCTGATGACCTCATTTAACCTTAATTACTTCTTTGCTCCAAATATAGCTATGCTGGGGGTTAGACCCTCAACATATTAAAGATGGGTACAATTCAGTCCATAGCACATATGCTCTTTAAAACTATAGTAACGTAAGAAGTATTGTGAGTTATCCTGTAATCTCAACCCATATAGATGGGCTCTCTTTATAGTTGTTCGGATCTTTCCATATTTTCCAGTGTGCATATTTCTTTGCATGTGTGTGTGCATCCAAAGTATATATGTTAGTGTTTATGATTATAGTTTACGTATTATTCTGTAATCTAACCTGCTCATTTAACACTTCCTGAATGTTTTACAGTAGAAATACACTGTATTCTTATACATTGTTTAAATGTTTGAGTACTAAGTTTTTTTTAAACATACTGAATTATATATACATTCATTTTTACAACTCATTTTTTATATAAAATATACGATGTAACGGAGAAGGAAATGGCAACCCACTCCAGTATTCTTGCCTGGAAACTGCCATGGACAGAGGAGCCTGGTGGGCTACAGTTCATGGGGCACGAAAGAGCTGGACATGACTAAGCAACTAAGCAACAACAGCAGCATGTAAAGTCTTCTTAAATGAAAACGTATATCTTTCCTTTATACATTTTGGGTGCTCTGGAGTATTCTTACTATATTGTATTAATATATTACAATAGACTTAAACATTTATTATTTCCTTGAGAGATATTAAATTCATTTGCAATATTGCAAAGGACTTCCTATTTCAGAGCCCTTATGTAAGTACAGGGTAGATTTCTAAGTTTTGAATAAGAACAATTTACCATTAGATAAATATTGCTAAAGTGTCTTTTGCAAAGTATATGTTGATACCACATCCTTTATTAATCTGGCAAAATATTACCTAAAAGTTTTACCCAACATTAGAGATGAAAATCGGAAAAGGCGATGGCACCCCACTCCAGCACTCTTGCCTGGAAAATCCCATGGACAGAGGAGCCTGGAAGGCTGCAGTCCTGGGGTCCCTGAGGGTCGGACACGACTGAGCGACTTCACTTTCACTTTTCACTTTCATCCGTTGGAGAAGGAAATGCCCACTCCAGTGTTCTTGCCTGGAGAATCCCAGGGACAGGGAGCCTGATGGGCTGCCATCTATGGGGTCGCACAGAGTCGGACACGACTGAAGCGACTTAGCAACAGCAGCAGAGATGAAAATAGGAGGTAGTTGTTTTTAGTTTTGTACTTCTGTTATGTTTAATAAGTTTGAGCATTATCATATTTATTTATGCTTTATTCTTTCTTATTAGAATTATCTGCCCTTATTCACCTTAACTTTTGGTTTATTTGTATCTTTTCATCTTAGTTATAGAACTCTGCATTATTATGTGTACTAAACTGTTTTTTATATATTTTCAAAATGTTGTCTTTTGATTTTTAAACCACAAATAATGAATAAGTGAAATAATGAATAAGTGAATGAATGATAAGAAAGACAAACACCGTTAATTAAAGTGTAAGGTAGTTATATACACTACCATGTGTAAAGCAGATAGCTTATTTGAAGCAGCTGTATAGCACAGGGAGCCCAGCCTGGTGCTCCGTGACAGCCTAGAGGGGTGGGATGGGGGTGCATGGCAGGGAGGCTCAAGAGGGAAGGGATACATATTAATATATAGTTATGATAGTTGTATGGCAGAAACCAATGCAGCATTGTAGAGAAATTATCCTCCAATTAAACAAAAGTTAAGTACAATGTGGCACATGTGTTATGGGCACATGTACTCAGGCCACTGCAGGGTCCTGGAGGAGCGGTCTCCGAAGCAGGGTGGGAGGTAGAAGGTCCCCTGTGCCAGCTGAACCTAGAGCTGTGCTTTAAAATGTGAGAGAGTTGGACTGTGAAGAAGGCTGAGCGCCGAAGAATTGATGCTTTTGAACTGTGGTATTGGAGAAGACTCTTGAGAGTCCCTTGGACTGCAAGGAGATCCAACCAGTCCATTCTGAAGGAGATCAGCCCTAGGATTTCTTTGGAAGGAATGATGCTAAAGCTGAAACTCCAGTACCTTGGCCACCTCATGTGAAGAGTTGACTTGCTGGGGACCAGCCCCAGCTGATCCAGGGTATTCGAAGGAGAGACGGCCTAGGCGACTATTTATATGCTAATTAGAGATATAGAGAACAATAGAATGAGGATAGCTCAGTAGGAAAATTCAGTGGAGAAAAGAAGCTGAGTAGCTTGGTTTACGCGGGAGACCAATAAAACTTCAAGACAAGAAGTTTGCACCACTTACGTAGGCCGCAGGCGCCCTCTCGAATAGCGGAAGGTGTCTCACCCTAGACTCCTTCTCGAGTGGGTCTTAGAAGCCCAGGCATAATTAGTAAGCGTGGTGGGTTCCGCGCTCCAGATGGAGACTCAGCTGGAGGTTGG
>NW_011494718.1:2276604-2276704 GCF_000754665.1 Bison bison bison
AACTGGATCATAAGGCAGTTCTATTTCCAGTTTTTTAAGGAATCTCCACACTGTTCTCCATAGTGGCTGTACTAGTTTGCATTCCCACCAACAGTGTAAG
>NW_011494718.1:2276804-2280659 GCF_000754665.1 Bison bison bison
TTCATCACTGACTCAATGGACGTGAGTCTCAGTGAACTCCGGGAGTTGGTGATGGACAGGGAGGCCTGGCGTGCTGCGATTCATGGGGTCGCAAAGAGTCGGACACGAATGAGTGGCTGATCTCATCTGATCTGAGAAATCATTGCCAGAGAAAATGAAGTTATTCCAGGGAGGGGATGCAGCAATCCAAATAGAAAAGAACAAGATCTATTCTGGAAATTAGATATAGTTCTCTGTGCCGAGGTCCTGTACAATGAGAGTGGTGAGATGGAGCCACAGAAATGGAAAAGTACTAATTGAGCAGCTTGGTTATCACAATAAGGCACTTAAACTTTCCCTGAAAACTGGGAGAGCACGATAAGTCAAGATTTGGATTTTAGGAAGACTATTCTAATACATATTTGTATTAGAATAGTCTTCCTAAAATCCAAATCTTGAAAAATAATATGGAAGCAGTCTGTCTGAAAGCAGGTAGACCAGCTTGTGGTCTACTTGAGGCAGGCATTAATCTTTTAATTGTCATAATGGAAATACACCATCTGTGTGGAAAATAAAAGCCTTTAAATGTCCAATAATTAAAACTGAGTTAATTCTAGGAGACTATATACCCAGAGAATAGGGGATAATTGGGTTAGAGAGATTTTTCATTTTTTTCTGTAGATTGATACTTTTGCATTATTTGAGTTTTATTTTTTAATCAAGGATAGACTTTCATAAAGAAAGTTTGAAGCTAATCAATAACAGAAATATTGAGTGTTTTGGGGGACCAGCAAATCAGTAGGAACCCCAACTTTGACATGACTGCAAATGTGGGTGTGATAATACTTGGTTACATTACTATTTTATAAGTATTCCAGTAAAAAATGTTTCTGCTCTTCTTTGTTGTAGTCAGACTGCATCTGGAACCATGTGTTCCCAGATCAATTTGGACAATGTTCAGGAGAAAGGAACTGCAAGTGAAATGACATACAATCATGTCAGATAAGAAAATGGAGATGCTGTGCCTGGCACAGGTCTGAGGAGATATTTAGCTTTGGTTATGATAATGTATAAATTCATACTTAAATTGAAGAAAGTAGGGAAAACCACTAGACCATTCAGGTATGACCTATATCAAATCCCTTATGATTATACAATGGAAGTGAGAAATAGATTTAAGGGCCTAGATCTGATAGACAGAGTGCCTGATGAACTATGGACAGAGGTTCGTGACATTGTATAGGAGACAGGGATCAAGACCATCCCCATGGAAAACAAATGCAAAAAAGAAAAACGGCTATCTGGGGAGGCCTTACAAATAGCTGTGAAAAGAAGAGAAGCAAAAAGCAAATGAGAAAAGGAAAGATATAAGCATCTGAATGCAGAGTTCCAAAGAATAGCAAGAAGAGATAAGAAAGCCTTCCTCAGCGATCAATGCAAAGAAATAGAGGAAAACAACAGAATGGGAAAGACTAGAGATCTCTTCAAGAAAATTAGAGATACCAAGGGAACATTTCATGCAAAGATGGGCTCGATAAAGGACAGAAATGGTATGGACCTAACAGAAGCAGAAGATATTAAGAAGAGGTGGCAAGAATACACAGAAGAACTGTACAAAAATTATCTTCATGACCCAGAAAATGACGATGGTGTGATCACTCACCTAGAGCCAGACATCCTGGAATGTGAAGTCAAGTGGGCCTTATAAAGCGTCACTACGAACAAAGTTCGTGGAGGTGATGGAATTCCAGTTGAGCTCTTTCAAATCCTAAAAGATGATGCTGTGAAAATGCTGCACTCAATATGCCAGCAAATTTGGAAAACTCAGCAGTGGCCATGAGACTGGAAAAGGTCAGTTTTCATTCCAATTCCAAAGAAAAGCCATGCTGAAACGACCGCACAATTGCACTCATCTCACACACTAGTAAAGTAATGCTCAAAATTCTCCAAGCCAGGCTTCAGCAGTACATGAACCATGAACTTCCAGATTCTCAAGCTGGTTTTAGAAACGGCAGAGGAACCAGAGATCAAATTGCCAACATCCCTGGATCATGGAAAAAGCAAGAGAGTTCCAGAAAAACATCTATTTCTGCTTTATTGACTATGCCAAAGCCTTTGAGTGTGTGGATCACAATAAACTGTGGCAAATTCTGAAAGAGATGGGAATACCAGATCACCTGACCTGCCTGTTGAGAAATCTGTATGCAGGTCAGGAAGCAACAGTTAGAACTGGACATGGAACAACAGACTGGTTCCAAATAGGAAAAGGAGTACGTCAAGGCTGTTTGTTTAACTTATATGTCACCCTGCTTATTTAACTTAATTGTCACCCTGCTTATTTAACTTATATGCAGAGTACATTATGAGAAACGTTGGGCTGGAAGAAGCACAAGCTGGAATCAAGATTGCTGGGAGAAATATCAATACCCTCAGATATGCAAATGATACCACCCTTATGGCAGAAAGTGAAGAGGAACGAAAAAGCCTCTTGATGAAAGTGAAAGAGGAGAGTGAAAAAGTTGACTTAAAGCTCAACATTCAGAAAACTAAGATCATGGCATCTGGTCCCATCACTTCACGGGAAATAGATGGGGAAACAGTGGAAACAGTGTCAGACTTTATTTTTGGGGGCTCCAAAATCACTGCAGATGGTGATTGCAGCCCTGAAATTAAAAGACGCTTACTCCTTGGAAGGAAAGTTATGACCCACCTAGATGGCATATTCAGAAGCAGAGACATTACTTTGCCAACAAAGGTCCGTCTAGTCAAAGCTATGGTTTTTCCATACATGATTGGGTCATGTATGGATGTGAGAGTTGGACTGTGAAGAAAGCTGAGCGCTGAAGAATTGATGTTTTTGAACTGTGGTGTTGGAGAAGACTCTTGAGAGTCCCTTGGACTGCAAGGAGATCCAACCAGTCCATCTGAAGGAAATCACCCCTGGGTGTTCTTTAGAAGGAATGATGCTGAAGCTGAAACTCCAGTACTTTGGCCACCTCATGCAAAGATTTGACTCATTGGAAAAGACTGATGCTGGGAGGGATTGGGGGCAGGAGGATAAGGGGATGACAGAGGATGAAATGGTTGGGTGGCATCACCAACGCAATGGACATGAGTTTGAGTGAACTCCAGAAGTTGGTGATGGACAGGGAGGCCTGGCATGCTGTAATTCATGGGGTCGCAAAGAGTCAGACACGAATGAGCGACTGAACTTAACTGACTGGTTGATGATGTGTTTGCCAAGGAGAAATAAGAAAAATTCACTAAATTTCTAATGAACATTGAAACGAGGAATTGGAGTTATAACAGGGCAGAATTGATTAAAAAAAAGAAAGAAATTGTATGGGTTTCAGTTTTCTTTAATGCCTGGAAAACAAACATTTCTGATATTTTTGCCAGCTTCTCTTAAACTGGCAAAATTGCAGTAGTCGGGCCTTCATTTAACTAATGCTTAGAGCTAGTTGTGTTGTGATAGACTCCTTATGGTTCAGCCACATTTATTTATATGTAAATGCATCTAACATTTTATGTGTGTGTTTATTTTTTTGTTAAATACTACTAACATTTTCATTTCTTAAACTGGTTATGCTAGACTTCTTTTTGTGTTTCCACACTAACACACCAATAGGTGGTATTGGCAATAATAAATTATTGGTTTTCTTTTTCTTTTTTTTAATTTTATTTTTTAACTTTACAATACTGTATTGGTTTTGCCATATATCAACATGAATCCGCCACAGGTATACACGTGTTCCCCATCCTGAACCTCTCCTTCTCCCTCCCCATACCATCCCTCTGGGTCGTCCCAGTGCACCAGCCCCAAGCATCCAGTATCGTGCATCGAACCTGGACTGGTGACTCGTTTCATATATGATA
>NW_011494718.1:2280759-2285221 GCF_000754665.1 Bison bison bison
CTTCTCCCTCCCCATACCATCCCTCTGGGTCGTCCCAGTGCACCAGCCCCAAGCATCCAGTATCGTGCATCGAACCTGGACTGGTGACTCGTTTCATATATGATATTGTACATGTTTCAATGTCATTCTCCCGAATCATCCCACCCTCTCCCTCTCCTACAGAGTCCAAAAGACTGTTCTATACAACAGTGTCTCTTTTGCTGTCTCATATACAGGGTTATTGTTACCATCTTTCTAAATTCCATATATATGCATTAGTATACTGTATTGGTGTTTTTCTTTCTGGCTGACTTCACTCTGTATAAGAGGCTCCAGTTTCATCCACCTCATTAGAACTGATTCAAATGTATTCTTTTTAATTGCTGAGTAATACTCCATTGTGTATATATACCATAGCTTTCTTATCCATTCATCTGCTGATGGACATCTAGGTTGCTTCCATGTCCTGGCTATTATAAACAGTGCTGCAATGAACATTGGGGTACATGTGTCTCTTTCAATTCTGATTTCCTCAGTGTGTATACCCAGCAGTGGGAGAACTGGATCATAAGGCAGTTCTATTTCCAGTTTTTTAAGGAATCTCCACACTGTTCTCCATAGTGGCTGTACTAGTTTGCATTCCCACCAACAGTGTAAGAGGGTTCCCTTTCCTTCACACCCTCTCCAGCATTTATTGCTTGTAGACTTTTGGATCACAGCCATTCTGACTGGCATGAAATGGTACCTCATAGTGGTTTTGATTTGTATCTCTCTGAATAATGAGTGATGTTGAGCATCTTTTCATGTGTTTGTTAGCCATCTGTATGTCTTCTTTGGAGAAATGTATATTTAGTTCTTTGGCCCATTTTTTGATTGGGTCATTTATTTTTCTGGAATTGAGCTGTAGGAGTTGCTTGTATATTTTTGAGATTAGTTGTTTGTCAGTTGCTTCATTTGCTATTATTTTCTCCCATTCTGAAGGCTGTCTTTTAACCTTGCTTATGGTTTCCTTTGTTGTGCAGAAGCTTTTAAGTTTAATTAGGTCCCACTTGTTTATTTTTGCTTTTATTTCCAATATTCTGGGAAGTGGGTCATAGAGGATCCTGCTGTGATGTATGTCGGAGAGTGTTTTGCCTATGTTCTCCTCTAGGAGTTTTATAGTTTCTGGTCTTATGTTTAGATCTTTAATCCATTTTTAGTTTATTTTTGTGTATGGTGTTAGAAAGTGTTCTAGTTTCATTCTTTTACAAGTGGTTGACCTGTTTTCCCAGCACCACGTGTCAAAGAGATTATCTTTAATCCATTGTATATTCTTGCCTCCTTTGTCAAAGATAAGGTGTCCATAGGTGTATGGATTTATCTCTGGGCTTTCTATTTTGTTCCATTGATCTATATTTCTGTCTTTGTGCCAGTACCATACTGTCTTGATGACTGTGGCTTTGTAGTAGAGCCTGAAGTCAAGCAGGTTGATTCCTTCAGTTCCATTCTTCTTTCTCAAGATTGCTTTGGCTATTAGAGGTTTTTTGTATTTCCATACAAATTGTGAAATTATTTGTTCTAGCTCTGTGAAGAATACCGTTGGTAGCTTGATAGGGATTGCATTGAATCTATAAATTGCTTGGGTAGTATACTCATTTTCACTATATTGAGTTTTCCAATCCATGAACATGGTATATTTCTCCATCTATTAGTGTCCTCTTTGATTTCTTTCACCAGTGTTTTATAGTTTTCTATATATAGGTCTTTAGTTTCTTTAGGTAGATATATTCCTAAGTATTTTCATTGCAATGGTGAATGGAATTGTTTCCTTAATTTCTCTTTCTATTTTCTCATTATTAATGTATAGGAATGCAAGGGATTTCTGTGTGTTGATTTTATATCCTGCAACTTTACTATATTCATTGATTAGTTCTAGTAATGTCCTGGTGGAGTCTTTAGGGTTTTCTGTGTAGAGGATCATGTCATCTGCAAACAGTGAGAGTTTTACTTCTTCTTTTCCAGTTTGGATTCCTTTTATTTCCTTTTCTGCTCTGATTGCTGTGGCCAAAACTTCCAAAACTATGTTGAATAGTAATGGTGAAAGTGGGCACCCTCTTCTTCCTGACTTTAGGGGAAATGCTTTCAATTTTTCACCATTGAGGATAATGTTTGCTGTGGGTTTGTCATACATAGCTTTTATTATGTTGAGGTATGTTTCTTCTATTCCTACTTTCTGGAGAGTTTTTATCATCAATAGATGTTGAATTTTGTCAAAGGCTTTCTCTGTATCTATTGAGATAATCATATGTTTTTTATTTTTCAATTTCATAATGTGGTGTATTACATTGATTGATTTGTGGATATTGAAGAATCCTTGCATCCCTGGGATAAAGCCCACTTGATCATGGTGTATGATCTTTTTAATGTGTTGTTGGATTCTGATTGCTCTAATTTTGTTTAGGATTTTTGCATCTATGTTCATCAGTGATATTGGCCTGTAGTTTTCTTTTTTTGTGGCATTTTCGTCAGGTTTTGGTATTAGGGTGATGGTGGCCTCATAGAATGGGTTTGGAAGTTTACCTTCCTCTGCAATTTTCTGGGAGAGTTTGAGTAGGATAGGTGTTGTTAGCTCTTCTCTAAATTTTGGGTAGAATTCAGCTGTGAAGCCGTCTGGGCCTGGGCTTTTGTTTGCTGGAAGATTTCTGATTACAGTTTCAATTTCTGTGCTTGTGATGGGTCTGTTAAGATTTCTATTTCTTCCTGGTCCAGTTTTTAAAAGTTGTGCTTTTCTAAGAATTCGTCCATTTCTTCCACGTTGTCCATTTTATTGGCGTATAATTGCTGATAGTAGTCTCTTATGATCCTTTGTATTTCTGTGTTGTCTGTTGTGATCTCTCCATTTTCATTTCTAATTTTATTGATTTGATTTTTCTCCCTCTGTTTATTGATGAGTCTGGCTAATGGTTTGTGAATTTTGTATATCCTTTCAAAGAACCAGCTTTTGGCTTTGTTGATTTTTGCTATGGTCTCTTTTGTTTCTTTTGCATTTATTTCTGCCCTAATTTTTAAGATTTCTTTCCTTCTACTAACCCTGGGGTTCTTCATTTCTTCCTTTTCTAGTTGCTTTAGGTGTAGAGTTAGGTTATTTATTTCTTTTTTCTTGTTTCTTGAGGTATGCCTGTATTGCTATGAACTTTCCCCTTAGGACTGCTTTTACAGTGTCCCACAGGTTTGGGGTTGTTGTGTTTTCATTTCCTATGAAATGAAATGTTGTGTTTAATTAGTTTCTATGCATATTTTGATTTATTTTTTAATTTCTTCTGTGATTTGTTGGTTATTCAGGAGCGTGTTGTTTAGCCTCCGTATGTTGGAATTTTTAATAGTTTTTCTCCTGTAATTGAGATCTAATCTTACTACATTGTGGTCAGAAAAGATGCTTGGAATGATTTCAATTTTTTTGAATTTACCAAGGCTAGATTTATGGCCCAGGCTGTGATCTATCCTGGAGAAGGTTCTGTGTGCGCTTGAGAAAAAGGTGAAATTCATTGTTTTGGAGTGAAATGTCCTATAGATATCAATTAGGTATCATTTAAAGTTTGTGTTTCCTTGTTAATTTTCTGTTTAGTTGATCTATCCATAGGTGTGAGTGGGGTATTAAAGTCTCCCACTATTATTGTGTTATTGTTAATTTCCCCTTTCATACTTGTTAGCATTTGTCTTACATATTGTGGTGCTCCTATGTTGGGTGCATATATATTTATAATTGTTATATCTTCTTCGATTGATCCTTTGATCATTATATAGTGTCCTTCTTTGTCTCTTTTCACAGCCTTTGTTTTAAAGTCTTTTATCTGATGTGAGTATTGCTACTCCTGCTTTCTTTTGGTCTCTATTTGCATGGAAAATCTTTTTCCAGCCCTTCACTTTCAGTCTGTATGTGTCCCCTGTTTTGAAGTGGATCTCTTGTAGACAACATATATAGGGGTCTTGTTTTTAGCCATTCTTTGTCTTTTGGGTGGGGCATTCAACCCATTTATGTTTAAGGTAATTATTGAGAAGTATGATCCTGTTGCCATTTACTTTATTGTTTTGGGTTCGAGTTTATACACCCTTTTTGTGTTTCCTGTCTAGAGACTATCCTTTAGCATTTGTTGGAGAGCTGGTTTGGTGGTGCTGAATTCTCTCAGCTTTTGCTTGTCTGTAAAGCTTTTGATTTCTCCTTCATATTTGAACGAGATCCTTGCTGGGTACAGTAATCTGGGCTGTAGGTTATTTTCTTTCATCACTTTGAGTATGTCTTGCCATTCCCTCCTGGCCTGAAGAGTTTCTATTGAAAGATCAGCTGTTATCCTTATGGGAATTCCCTTGTGTGTTATTTGTTGTTTTTCCCTTGCTGCTTTTAATATTTGTTCTTTGTGTTTGATCTTTGTTAATTTGATTAATATGTGTCTTGGGGTGTTTCACCTTGGGTTTATCCTGTTTGGGACTCTCTGGGTTTCTTGGA
>NW_011494718.1:2285321-2311535 GCF_000754665.1 Bison bison bison
GAAGTTTTCAACTATTATCTCCTCAAGTATTTTCTCATGGTCTTTCTTTTGTCTTCTTCTTCTGGGACTCCTATGATTTGAATGTTGTAGCGTTTAATATTGTCCTGGAGGTCTCTGGATTGTCCTCATTTCTTTTAATTCGTTTTTCTTTTTTTCTCTCTGATTCATTTATTTCTACCATTCTATCTTCTAATTCACTAATCCTATCTTCTGCCTCTGTTATTCTACTATTTGTTGCCTCCAGAGTGTTTTTGATCTCATTTATTGCATTATTCATTATATATTGACTCTTTTAAATTTCTTCTGGGTCCTTGTTAAACCCTTCTTGCATCTTCTCAATCCTTGTCTCCAGGCTATTTATCTGTAATTCCATTTTGATTTCAAGATTTTGGATCATTTTCATTATCATTATTCAGAATTCTTTATCAAGTAGATTCCCTATCTCTTCCTCTTTTGTTTGGTTTGGTGGGCATTTATCCTGTTCCTTTACCTGCTGGGTATTCCTCTGTCTCTTCATCTTGTTTAAATTGCTGAGTTTGGGGTGTCCTTTCTGTATTCTGGCAATTTGTGGAGTTCTCTTTATTGTGGCATTTCCTCGCTGTGTGTGGGTTTGTACAGGTAGCTTGTCAAGGTTTCTTGGTTAGGGAAGCTTGTGTCGGTGTTCAAATGATTGGTTTTCTCAGCACTACTGGATCTCTCCTCAACTTAACCATTTACACCTTCTTCTCTGTGTATACACCTAAATTATCCTCATGCTTTTGTCAGGTCGGTTTATTTTTCTTCCTTGATTCTTGCCTCATTGCAACAAAAATTTGGAACAGTAGTCTAAAGGGTTTAAAACAACAGACAAGTTATAGCTCAGTTCACCTCAAGCAGATAAATCTTTTGTTAGACAGACATTCCCATGATATGGGAGCAGGCTGACCTCAAAAGAGTTTTCTTTTTCCCTGTTGCTGCTGCTGCTGCTAAGTTGCTTCAGTCGTGTCCAACTCTGTGCGACCCCATAGACGGTGGCCCACCAGGCTCCTCTGTCCATGGGATTCTCCAGGCAAGAGCACTGGAGTGGGTTGCCATTTCCTCCTCCAGTGCATGAAAGTGAAAAGTCAAAGTGAAGTCACTCAGTCATATCCGACTCTTAGTGACCCCATGGACTGCAGTCTACCACGCTCCTCCATCCATGGGATTTTCCAGGCAAGAGTACTGGAGTGGGGTGCCATTTTTCCCTGTTAGTTTCCCCTTTTTTATACTTCATGTTTCCTCCTTTGGGTTATGCTTTGTGCAAAATAGGGTTTGTGCCTACTACCAGTCAATGAAAGGGAATGCAAATGAGCATACACTCAAAGCCAATTGACAATTGCAAGTTATATAATAGCAGGCTGTGTTGTTTATATCTTCCCATAATTCAGTCTTTGTTATAATCAGATGTAGAATATTTGTGAGCCCTTGGTTGGCCCTTAGTTGCCTAAGGTTACCTGGAAAAGCCCCTGTGGTAAGTTTGTATCACTGTGTGTCTAGAGTATATGTGCAGGGGTTGGAAAAATCTCTATGGTTATTTTTGTAGCATATCTGTGAGCTTGTATCCCTTTCAGCCAGCAACCCATGGTTGCTCATGCCTAACTTCCTACCTAACAGTTTTAATGTTTCTTGAAGTTTTCTTCCCCACACCCATTAATATTTTATTCTCTCACTAACAAAGAGAATGGAGTTCCCTGAAAAAGAGCTGCTCTCTGGTCTTGCTATGGCAGATACCCCAGAAGATAAGACTCCAGCCTCATCTGTGGCTTTAAGTTCTGGTGCCTGGGCAGATGGTGATCACCTGACAACCTGGCATTAGCCTAGACTACACTGGGTTATGAGATGTACTCTGCTTGTCCCTCATCCCGGGCTGCAGATATGATAGTAAGGCCTCGGGAAGGCAACAGTTTGTTTTTTCCTGGTTAACTGATGTATTTCCAAGATGTCTTAAAGTTTAAGCTCTAGGAAATATTGCTTACTTGGTGGAATTTGGACCATCATTTTGCAAATATTCTCAAGTTCTTTGATTGGAAAGTGGATGTATTAGGGCTCCCCAGAGAAATGGAGCTAAAAGGACATATATAAATATGAAGATGTGTGTATGTGTGTGTGTGTGTGTGTGTGTACATTTATTGAAGGAATTGGGCCTGTGATTATAGAGATTACACAGATTAACAGGCCCCCAGATCTGCAGGTGAGCTGATAAACTCAAGACCTGCTGAACCCACGGTGTAGCTCAAGGCTGAGGCTGGCAGTCTCAAGACTCAGGAAGAGCCAGGAAGTCTAGGTTCAATTCAAAAGGAAAGGAAAACAGGCACTGTGCCAAGCTGAAGGTAGTCAGGCAAGAGGGATCTCATCTATTTGGGGGCGGACCAGCCCTTTTGTTCTAGTTAGACCTTCATGTGACTGGATAAGGCCTGTTCACAGCAGGGAAGCCAATCTGTTTGACTCAGTCACACCCAAAAATACCCTCACAGACACATGCAGAGTAATGTACCGAATACTGAGCACAACGTGGCCCACTCCAGTAGCAGCCATAACAGTAGCATTAGCAGGCCAGTGTAATGTTGCTTGTACATGTTTATTGCATGTTATCTGCCTTTTAATTCTCTCTTTCTCCTATCAGGGATTATTTACTTAACATCAACTCTTAGTCATTTGGAATCCACCACACTTCTGCTGATGGTCTGTGCTCGAGATGGTGGTGGGCTCACATCTGTCACTAATGCTGAAGTCACCATACACATTCTCCAGACGACTCTGGCACCTGCTGAGTTTGAAAGGCCTAAGTACACTTTCTCTGTTTATGAAGATGTGCCTGAAGACAGTCCTGTGGGAACAGTGAAAGCTAAAGAGTCCTTGAGTAAGTACTTATGTCTTATGCTACATTGAAACCCATTATTGGAACATTTTCTGATCATAGCAAACGCCGTCTTCCAACAACACAAGAAACGACTGTACACAATGGACATCACCAGATGGTCAGTACCGAAATCAGATTGATTATATTCTTTGGAGCTGAATATGGAGAAGTTCTATACAGGCAGTAAAAACAAGACCAGAAGCTGATTGTGGCTCAGATCATGAACTCCTTATTGCCAAATCCAGACTTAAATTGAAGAAAGTAGAGAAAACAACTAGGCCATTCAGGTATGTCCTAAATCATACCTAAATTAGGTATGACCTTACAATTATACGGTGGAAGGGACAAATAGATTCAAGGGATTAGATCTGATAGACAGAGTGCCTGAAGAACTAACTATGGATGGAGGTTTGTAACACTGTACAGGAGACAGTGATCAATACCATCCACAAGAAAAAGAAATGCAAAAAGACAAAATGGATGTCTGAAGAGGCCTTACAAATAGCTATGAGAGGAAGAGAAGCGAAAGGCAGAGGAGAAAAGGAAAGATATACCCATCTGAATGCAGAGTTCCAAAGAATAGCAAGGAAAGGTAAGAAAGCCTTCCTAAGTTAACAATGCAAATAAATAGAGGAAAACAATAAAATGGGAAAGACTAGAGATCTCTTGAAGAAAATTAGGGATACCAAGGGAAACTTTCATTCAAAGATGGGCTCAATGAAGGACAGAAATGGTATGGACCTAACAGAAGCAGAAGCTATTAAGAAGAGGTGGCTAGAATACACAGAACAACTATACAAAAAGATCTTAATGACCCAGATAACCACAATGGTGTGATCACTAACCTAGAGCCAGACATCCTGGAGTGCGAAGTCAAGTCAGCCTTAAGAAGCATCACTATGAACAAAGACAGTAGAGGTGATGGAATTCCAATTGAGCTATTTCAAATCCTAAAAGATGATGCTGTGAAAGTGCTGCACACAGTATGCCAGCAAATTTGAAAAACTCAGCAGTGACCACAGAACTGGAAAAGGTCAGTTTTCATTCCAATCCTAAAGAAGAGCATTGCCAAAGAATGTTCAGACTACTGCACAATTGCACTCATTACACATGCTAGCAAGGTAATGCTCAAAATCCTCCAAGCTAGGTTTCAACAGTACATGAACTGAGAATTTCCACATGTACAAGCTGGATTTAGAAAAGGCAGAGGAACCAGTGATCAAATTGCCAATATTGTTGGATCACAGAAAAAGCAAGAAAATTCCAGAAAAACATCTACTTCTTCTTCATTGACTACACTAAAATCTTGACTGTATGGATCACAGCAAACTGGAAAATTCTAAAACAGATGGGAATACCGACCATCTTACCTGCCTCCTGAGAAATCTGTATGCAGGTCTAGAAGCAACAGATAGAACCAGACATGGAACAATGGACTGATTAAAAATTGGAAAAGGAGTATGTCAAGGCTGTATATTGTTCCCCCGCTTATTTAACTTCTATGCAGAGTACATTATGTGAAATGCTGGGCTGGTTAAAACACAAGCTGGAATCAAGATTGCCAGGAGAAATTATAAGCTCAGATGTACAGTTGATACCACCCTTGGCAGAAAGCAGAGAGGAACTAAAGAGCCTCTCTGTAAAGTTGAGAGAGGAAAGTGAAAAAGCTGGTTTAAAACTCAACATTCAGAAAACGAAGATCACAGTATCTGGTCCCATCACATAGATGGGGAAACAATGGAAACAGTGACAGATTGTATTTCTGGGGGCTCTAAAATCACTGTGGATGGTGACTGCAGCCCTGAAATTAAAAGACTCTTGCTCCTTGGAAGAAAAGCTATGACAGCCTTAGACGGCATATTAGAAAGCAGAGACATTACTTTTCCAACAAAGATCTGTATAGTCAAAGTTATGGCTTTTCCAGTAGTCATATATGGGTGTGAGAGTTAGACCATAAAGAATGCTTATCACCAAAGAATTGGTGTTTTTGAATTGTGGTGTTGGAGAAGGGTCTTGAGAGTCTCTTGGGCCACAAGGAGATCAAACCAGTCAATCCTAAAGGAAATCAATCCTGAATATTCATTGGAAGGACTGATTTGAATCTGAAGTTCCAATACTTTGGTCACCTGATGCAAAGAGCAGACTCATTGAAAAAGACCCTGATGCTGGGAAAGATTGAAGGCAGGAGAAGTGGACAACAGAAGATAAGATGGTTGTATGACATCACTGACTCAATGGACATGAGTTTGAGCGAATTCCAAGAGATGGTGAAGGACAGGGAAGCCATGTATGCTGCAGTCCATGGAGTAGCAAAGAGTCGGCCAAACAATGCAGTGTTGAATAAATCTTACCTTTTCTCCATGGAAGAATTGAGACCATACAATCTATGGCTTACTCTTTGTTCTTTCAACATTATTTTTATCCTACTTTTTTAAATCACAAAAGTAATGGGTACTTTTAACCCACTGCATTTCACAGACACACAGACTTCAAAAAAATTTTATGAAAACACATCCAACTGTATTTGCTATTCTACAACGACCTTCCCCCTCTCCCCCTACTTCCCCAGTTTGTGTATTGAGGACCTTTTTCCAAGAAACTGAACATCATTCCATCTCATTTAAAAAAGTTGCCTAGTATTTCAACTTATATGTATAAAATATGCTTTATTTAAACATTTTCTTTTTGCTATCAATTTGAATGATTTACAGTTATTTTTTCTAGTAGAGGTTTCTCTGCAAGAAAAATTCCTAGAAGTGAATTACTTGTTCAAAGATTTTATCCTGCTCCCTAGTGAAAGTGTCAGTCCTTCAGTCATGTCTGACGCTTTGAGACCCCTTGGACTGTAGCCCACCAGGCTGCTCTGTTCATGGGACTCTCCAGGTAAGAATACTGGAGTGGGTTTCCATTCCCTTCTCCAGGGAATCTTCCTGTCCCAGGGATTGAACCCAGGTCTCCAGCATTGTAGATGAATTCTTTACTATCTGAGGCACCGGGGAAGCCCATCCTGCTCCCTA
The DNA here is from genome assembly GCF_000754665.1 of Bison bison bison. Taxonomy (NCBI): domain Eukaryota; kingdom Metazoa; phylum Chordata; class Mammalia; order Artiodactyla; family Bovidae; genus Bison; species Bison bison. The sequence goes on from NW_011494718.1 coordinate 2,291,217, forward strand.
ACCCTAAACCTAATCCATCGCCTCTTCTTTCCTTAACTTTTGGGGATGGTATTCGCCTTTTGTCAGTAGCTATTATAGAGAAGGGGCTTCCCTAGTGGCTCGGTTGGTAAAGAATCCATCTGCAATGCAGGAGTCTCCCTCCATACAAGAGACTTGGGTTAGACCCCTGGGTGGGGACTATCCCTTGGAGTAGGAAATACTTGACTTTGCTTCCTCAAATATAGGCATCCACATTATTTTCTGAATATCTTTCTGTTTTACTTAATTCAAGAAGAGGGAAGGAAGATGGTGAAATCCGTGGCTTTCTCCTTGTCCCGGGACAGTACTTTTGTCTACTGATACTTGAGAGACCATGTGTTCACTTACAACAGGGATTAGAGAGCCGAGGAAGACGTGCGACATTGCACAGCATTCTCCATGTATGTGATACACGTTAGTGCTTTCAGTTCTTAGTGTTCCTGGTAGGTATGTTCTTTTAGCCTAAAGTGATTGCCTTCTCTTTTAATTTCGTCCTTTCTTTTTTTCTTTTTCTTTTCAGATTCCTCAGAGCCAGTTTTTTATAGGATCTCCTCTGGCAATCTGGACGGCACGTTCTCCATTCACCCATGGCTGGGCACCATTCGAACCCAGAAGCGTCTGGATCACGAAGCGCAGCCGGTGGTTGTGCTCACCGTCCAGGCACAGCTCGGCAGCTCCCCCGCCTGCAGCAGCACAGAGGTCAATATAACCATCATCGATGTCAATGACAACCCCCCGGTGTTTCCCAAAGCCTCCGATGAGGTTACAGTGTCTCAGAGCATGCTGCCTGGCACAGCCTTGTACCGTGCCCGCGCAGAAGACAAAGACAGCGGGCTCAACGGGCTCGTCCGCTACTCCATTGCGCGCCAAAGCCGGAGCCTCTTTTCCGTGGACGCTGGGCTCGGCGTGGTGTACCTCAACCGGAGCCTGTCTGGCGCTCAGCTGCAGGCGTGCACGCTGACCCTGGTGGCCCAGGACCTCGGCGTTCCTTCTCGGGCGTCCCTGCTGGTGCTGACAGTCATTATCGTGCGACAGGAGCGAAGCCCGTCTTTGACGTTTGAGCATTTGGTCTATCAAGTGGAAGTGAGTGAGTCGCTCTCGCCAATGACCCCAGTCCTGCGCATCCGGGCCCGCCCACTGGGCCCGCAGGGTGCTCCCCCGCAGCTCGTGTACTGGTTGGAACCCAGCACAGATTCCGCTGCGTTTGGAGTCCATCCTTTCACAGGTTGGATTTATTTGCGGCGACAGCTTGACTATGAATCCACACAAATGTATAATTTTAGAGTGTTTGCCTGGATCCCAGAGGACAAATTGTCACAAAATGCGAGCACTTCAGTAACTGTTCATGTCCTGGATGAGAATGACAATTCCCCTACCTTCTGGCATGATGTATTGTTTTTGAAAGTCCAGGAGAGTCCTATGCCCCAAGGGGTAATAGGCAAAATTACAGCAATTGACAGAGACTCCGGAAAGAATGGACAGCTATCGTATTTCCTTTTGTCCGATGAAAAATTCTTCAAGATGAATCCTAATACAGGTAGCATTTTGTAGCTTGCACTTATTGCTTTAAAATTGGAATTGACAAAACCCAAATCTAAATTATAACACTAGTGCAAATATATAGTTAAAATTGCAGTTTTTAGTGAATTCTTTACTTGATGACAGTATTGTGATTTTAAAGTAAAGTCAAAATTGAAAAGAATTTTTCCTAGAATGATCCATGCTTCCTTGCCTCACACCCACATACTGCCTGTCCATACATGGTTCTCATTTTGAATTAGAGCTACAGTGAGCACTGGAATGGATAAACTCTTGTGTAAAGTCGAATCTCTCCCACAATATTTTTTCACTTGTAGATGTCTTTAGATTTTTCAAATAATATTTTATAAAACATAAATGTCATCGATGGAGAACTAGAAAATCATACATTAATTAAATTTCAAAATTATTCATTTGATATATTTCCCCATTCTCATTTTTTTTTTCAAGGAACCATGGGAAATGGGCAAATATTTACCCATGAGGTTTTTTTTTTTTTTTCAAGTCTTAATTAAGTATACAAATTTTATTATATTTTAAAATTTATATAAATTTACAAGGACCTTAATTCCTACAACTACCTACAAATTAACTGTGTTTATACTGCAACCATTTAGCTGCAGAAACTGAGACCTGCATAGCTCAAATAACATGCCCAAGGTCATGGGGCTAAAAAGAAGTGAGAAGGTTACCATTTTGTACATTTCCAAGAGGCACCATTCATGCTGAGGTCCTTATACATGTTGCCCTTTGCTCTATATATGTGTGTGTGTATGTGAGTTGCTCAGTCTGTGACCCATGGACTGTAATGGGACCCAATTTGAATTCAATTCTAATTACCTTCTAAGTGCCCACTGTGTGAGTTAGGAAAAGGTGCCCCTTCCTCCAGCAGATGGCGCTTTACCCCAGGACACAGGGCCTGCTGAGATGGCAAGCTGCATCTCAGATCCCATTCCCTCCTGAGCTGGGCGCCCCCAGCAGGGCACAAACTGCACTGCTGCCAGGATGGTCCTGCTTGCTCTTTACTTCCATGTGCTGAATAGTTCTCTTAGGTCTTCTGTTTCACTCAGCAATTTATTTTTTTGGAAATAAAATATACATTTGGTCCCCGCATGATCTTCTCTCTCCCACAGTCAGTTCAATGCCCAGATTCAGAAGACCAGGTGTCCACTCTTAGAATTGTTGCATGGCTAGAAGCAAGAAGCTTCATTTTAGGGCAGTTTCCTTACCTTGACTGCTGCTGCTGCTGCTGCTAAGTCGCTTCAGTCGTGTCCAACTCTGTGACCCCATAGATGGCAGCCCACCAGGCTCCCCCTTCCCTGGGGTTCTCCAAGCAAGAACACTGGAGTGGGTTGCCATTTCCTTCTCCAATGCATGAAAGTAAAGAGTGAAAGTGAAGTCGCTCAGTCGTGTCCGACTCTTAGCGACCCCATGGACTGCAGCCTACCAGGCTCCTCTGTCCATGGGATTTTCCAGGCAGGAGTACTGGAATGGGGTGCCATTGCCTTCTCCTTGACTAGAAGAGAGAATCCTGCCATGCTCCATGGCCTGCTCTGGGGGGTGAAGAGTTAAAGTGTATGAAGGGGCTTGGAAGTCTACACACTCATAAGCTGTTCCTCTTCACCAGGGCTGGGCACGGTGTGGCAGTGCGGGGGTTGCGGGCACCCTCCCGAGTGTGGCCGGCACGAGTGCTCTCCACATCCGAGGCTCCAGGCAGCCTTGGCAGCAGCCCTCTTCCTCAGAACCCTACATGGTGCCCTCACGCCCGTCCTTGGCTGAGCCTCCCAGTCTTTCCAAATAGCTGCTACTTGTCAGTCACAGTTGGTTCATCAAGTGAAAGTCTGATATTCAGCATTTAGGGTTTTCTGAGAAGAATTATATTTTGGAACTTTAAAAATGCAGATGTTGTCTTTGTTATTTTTGTTAGAATCAAACAGTAAATACTTTATAAATACAGTTGACATAGTAAAGGGATATGTAAACACTGCATTTTAGCTTCACCAATTCAGCAACTTTTCCAAATACGAATTTTTTTGTTCCTGATTTCACTTTTTGTTTTTCACACGGTCATTTCATTTGGAGGATGAGGGAAAAAAAAAAAAATCTTAGAAATGGCAATGTTAGGTAATAGTTTCTTCATGATTACTTTCTCACAAATTCATATTTTCATAGATAGTGAGGAAATTAATTCCTGGTGGAATTCTGCAGTGGGAGATGGCCCTTCGTAGTATGTAGAAGCATTTACAACTTTATGCCTGAGTTTGTGGGATGAAACATGAGGGACATAGTCTAGAAGACAGTTTTTAGCAAGAATATGCAAAATATGGTTTGTAAAGCATGAAGTTATTGGGAAGTCATTATGCTCACTATACATATATTTTGTGAGATAGTAATAAATAACTTTATACATTCTTTAGTTCAAATGGTTCATGGTAGATAATTTGAAATATAAAGAATGACAAATTGAAGATGACAGAAGAAACTTCAGAAAATTCTTTCAGCAGTGGAGCTAGATTATGAAGGAATGTGTTTTGGAAGTTGTGCTCTTAGAGCTTTGTATCTGATTTTCCTTTCTGGGCATTGGTCTGGATGGGGTTCTTAACACCGGAATTCTGGTACAAGTGGTATCTTCTCTCACGCTGCTCTGTGCTCCTCAGGGGAGCTGATCAGCTGGGTGGCCCTGGATCACGAGCAGCGCGCGCACCACCAAGTGGCCGTCCTGGTGAGCGACCACGGCTCCCCTCCGCGCAGCGCCACCACACTGGTGCATGTCTCAGTTACTGACATCAATGACAACAGGCCGTATTTCCCACAGTGCCTCGCTGGGAAGGAACTGTATGTCAAGGTATGTGGTATGCAGCATTTGTATTATTATTAGTTTTCAGCACCATCTTGTGGTCAAAAGAATGAACTTACCCAGTCAGTCGGTGTGGAAATGCATACATTTTTAGATTTATAATTGTCCACATGTCATAGAAACCTGCAATTATTTTTTTAATTAATTAATTTACAGTATTGTGGTGGGTTTTGCCATACATTGACAGGAATCAGCCATGGGTGTTAATGTGTCCCCCATCCTGAACCCCCCTCCCACCTTCCTCCCCATCCTATCCCTCAAGCTCATCTGAGTGCACTGGCCCTGAGCTCCCTGTCTCATGCATCGAACCTGGACTGGTGATCTACTTCACATATGGTAATATACAAAAATAAACTCAAAATGGATTAAAGATCTAAATGTGAAACCTATAATTATTAGAAAAAAGAAAAGATATACCTATAGCTGATTCATGGCAGAAACCAACACAATACTGTAAAGCAATTGTCCTCCAATTAAAAAATTAATAAATTTTAAAAAGAAAATGCTTGTATGTTCTATTTGGGATCACACATTCAGTTGTTTCATGATAATGTGGTTCTGTCTGTTACATGCAAACGTAACAGTACTTCATTATCAGTAGTGCTCAGACATGGATTTTTTTTTTTCAGTAATATTCATGCCTTTCTTTGTTTTAAAGCTCAACTGAAAACCATCTTTGAGCTGGTTAGTTGAAGACAGAACAATCTGTAGTTTTAAAGTGAAGGGTGCACGTGTGCTCAGATGCTCAGTCGTGTCCAACTCTTTGCGACTGATGTGCACCCAAAGATTGTAACATTTGATCTTTGCAGGTAAATGCAAAAACTTCTAATTACATTTATGTGATCTTATGTTTTTCATTTCCATATTTTTGTATGTTTTATAATGTACATAATAAATTAGCGTGTTAGTTCATGTAGATAATTGATAAATGTACCTTGAAGGTACTCATACTTCTTTTAAAATAAATGGGTTATATAAATAAAAAGTTTGGAAGCTATTGCTCTAAAATAATTAAACATTCAAATTAAGCTCAGATATGCATGTTGAAAAACACAAAAAAGGTATTGAGGAAGTTAATAACTTTAAACTCATCTTCCAAAATCATATTTAAAGAAAATTCTGCCATCTGTGGAGCATTATGATACCGTCCTTATGATTTTATATTATTTCATTTTATGCATGACATGTGTACAGTGTGCTCAGTCGTTTTAGTCATGTCTGACTCTTTACGACCCTGTGGATAGTAGCCTGCCAGTTCCTCTGCCCATGGGATTTTCCAGGCAAGAATACTGGAGTGGGTTGCCTTGCCCTCCATCAAGGAGGTCTTCCTGACCCAGGGACTGAACCCACATCTCCTGCAGCTCTTGTGTTGTAGGAGGATTCTTTATCTGCTGAGCCATCAGGGAAGCCCCAAGTATGACATTTCACAGCTTAATTAGGCAATAGAACAGAAACTAGGAGTTCAGTTCCACATGTGTATTTCAGTATTCCAGGAAACCTTCTGTTAATTAATAAGATACCTTTCCTGAAATAATAGTCTGTGATTATCTTTAGCATGTTTCAAACCTTTAAAAATGCCCCTAGAAGGTGATGAATAAGAAGCTAGAATCCTTTTTGTTATTGTTCAGTCACTCAGTTGTGTCTGACTCTTAGGGACCCCATGGACTGCAGCACGCCAGGCTTCTCTGTCCTTCACCATCTCCTGGAGCTCACTCAAACTCATGTCCACTGAGTCAGTGATGCCATCCTACCATCTCGTCCTCTGTCGTCCCCTTCTCATCCTGCCTTCAATCTTTCCCAGAATCAGGGTCTTTTCTAATAAGTCAGCTCTTCACATCGGATGGCCAAAGTATTGGAGTTTCAGCTTCAGCACCAGTCCTTCCAATGAATATTCAGGGCTGATCTCCTTGCAGTCCAAGGGACCCTCAAGAGTCTTCTCCAACACCACAGTTCAAAAGCATCAGTTCTTCAGCCCTCAGCCTTCTTTATGGTCCAATTTTCACATCCATACATGACTACTGAAAAAGCCATATCTTTGACTATATGCATCTTTGTTGGCAAAGTAGTGTCTCTGTTTTTTAATGTGCTGTCTAGGTTGGTCATAGCTTTTCTTTCAAGGAGCAAGCGTTTCTAATTTCATGACTGCAGTCACCATCTGCAGTGATTTTGGAGCCTAAGAAAATAAAGTCTGTCCCTGTTTCCATTGTTTCCCCATCTATTTGCCATGAAGTGATAGAACTGGATGCCATGATCTTCGTTTTTCGAATGCTGAGTTTTAAGCCAGCTTTTTCACTCTCCCGTTTCACCTCCATCAAGAGCCTCTTTAGTTCCTCTTCACTTTCTGCTATAAGGGTGATGTCATTTGCATATCTGAGGTTATTGATATTTCTCCCTGCAATCGTAATTCCAGATTGTGCTTCATCCAGTCCGGCATTTAGCATGATGTACTCTGCATATAAGTTAAATAAGTAGGGTGACAATATACAGCCTTGACATACACCTTTACCAATTTTGAACCAGTCCATTGTTCCATGTCTGGTTCTAACTGTTGCTTCTTGCATCAAAAATCTGAAATTTTGTAGTGAATTTTGTTTCCTTTTTTTCCTCTCAAAATTAGTTTAAATGCTGCAGATAATTTGTTCAAATTGAATGAAACATTTAAATATGTAATATGGATTCTTTTCATGGATTTACATTCATATAACCTTTATATGGTAGACATTTGAATTATGTGTGGGTTTAAAAGTAGTTTAAAAATTACAGGAGCATTGTGTTCTTTCAAGTTTCATCGATATTTCTTGTTTAAATTTTACCTACTAATTTGTCATTCTTTGTCTTAATGACAGGTTCTGGAAGGTCAGCCAGTAAATATGTTGGTTACAACTGTGTTTGCAAAGGATCTTGATGAGGGAAACAATGCAGAAGTTATATATTCGGTATCTTCAGGTAAAAGTTACTATTCATATAGGATTAAGAGCTTTTAGCATTTTCTCCGCTGTCTACCAAACATCTGCCTCCTTCGGAGAAAATAGTTAATGCTGAAAATAACACCAAATTGCACACAAAATAACTTTGTTGTATTTTAGAATCACCTTTTTAAAAAAGAATTTTAAAGTTTAATGTAAAATCATACATTTTTTTCATGTCCTAAAGAGAAATCAACCAATCATCCACTTTAAATGAATAATTTTCGATAATCTAAAAATGCAAATCAGCTTTTATTGAGGAAAGCACTATTAATAATGTATAAAAAATGATATTGAGTATAAAGACATATAAAGACAGGGCTTCCCTGGTGGCTCAGATGGTAAAGAATCTGCCTGTAATGCAGGAGACCCAGATTCAATCCCTGACTTGGGAAGATCCCCTGGAGAAGGGAGTGGCTGCCCACTCCAGTATTTGTGCCTAGAGAATTCCATGGACAGAGGAGCGTGGTGGGCTGCCTAGTCCATGGGGTTGCAGAGAGTCAGACACAACTGAGTGACTAACACTTCCCCATAAAGACACATGATTATAAATACCAAGCACCTGTGAATCTCTATCAAAATTAAATATTTTTCAGGTCAGAGTCAATCATACTCAAAATATCACATATGTACACTCATGTATGTGTATGTGGGAATTTTACTGAGACAGGCTTATGTTTATGTTTTTCTTCGAGAATGCACAGGTGTTGCATTCCTGTGATTGGATCCAATGATTACCTTTAGCTGACATTGTTTCTTTATACGATTTTAAAAGGCATTTTTTGCTGTGTCATGTTTGATACAAACATAGAGAAGCAAGAGACAGCATTGCTCTTACCTGCAGATAAGTTAATTGCCTGTGTGGAAAACCCCAAATATGCTACAGGCAAACCATTGGAATCAATAGCATAAAAAAATTTCTGGGAGCAATGTCAATATACAAAAATCACTAGCATTTTAAAAACTAAGCAGGATTTCAAAGGTTTGATTCACTATAACAAAGAAAATCATAGGGTGTAGGGTCTGGCTTGCTTCAAAGATCATGAAGTTTAGGCTTCATGGTTCTTCCCTTGCTGGGGCTTCTCCGGGATGGAATATTGTCCTATTCTCTTTAAAGGAGGACCCACAAAGTAAATGTTTCCCTTCCAAATTAGAATCATCTTGATGAAAAGCATAGGGAGAGAAATTTCAGTAAAATATATTCAAGACCTTTGTGTAGAAAATTACAAAATATTGATGAAAAACCTGAAAACAGAAAGAAATGAGAATGCAAATCACGTTCATGCTTGGCAAGGCGACAGAGGGCATTGTTCAGGGACAGTGAGCCTGCTGCAGAGAGACAGACACACACACACACAGGTTACACTATAATCCTCTGTGGTGCCATTATTTGGAAAGAAACACAACCAGCCTAGAACTTGTCCATGAATATATGGACTAGAGAGATACATCTCCACTTTAGAACAGAGGCTGTCCACAGGGAAGAAAAAGGGGAGTGAAATTTGGAGGTATACACAGGTTCTCTGCTGTACTTATATTTTGTCATTTCTTTAAAACTTTTGAAGAAATATTGGGACTTTACCAACCTGGAAGTGTTTCCATGGATGGTCATCATATATTTCTGAAAGTTTGAAATGTTGATATTTAAAAAAAAAATAGTCTTTAATCTGGTACTTGGTACATAGCAATATAAAAATATGGTGTTATCTATTATGTTATTATACCCTTGCTTTAACTCCATCCAACTGCAAAATAGAAGCAACTACAAAATATAAGATAAAATAACAAGATAAAAATCAGTATAATGGGAACATATATATCTTTGTTTACATACACACACACACACATCTTTGTTTATATCCTATAAGAATGAAGTAAATGGATCAAAGTATAGATATCAGAACCAGCAAATGTTACATAATGTCCTGCTCTATACTCTGACTTTCTTAAGGGCAGGAGTGCTTTTTTATTTGCCTTTATTTCCTCTATAACTAGTAAAGTGTCTGTTGTATCATAATGACTCATTGACAGCTGAATAAAAGAAAGAAAGAGAGTCATGACTGGCCCAGACTTTGAGTTTTTTGGATTGTTCGAAGTATTAAGATTTTATCAAATAATACAAATCTATTATTTAACAAACTAGAAAAAAACCCTACCAAAATCAATTTGAATTAGAAATATCAATATGAACTTGTGACATCTTTTAGTTGTGTGTGTGTTCTCTGTCCACTGAATATGGCCTAGAAAAAATGAGTGACCCAGAGGCAATGAGCAGAATACAACCTCCCAACACTGTGTTCCATGGAAGAAACCAGGAGTCCTTGGAGAAATGACTGACTCCAGGTCTCGGACAGGAAATCTTCAAGATGAGTCTGTAACATTTTGTTAAACCAAATACCAGGAGGCTGCTAAAGATGACTAGATCATATCAAAGACTTGGGAACCACCTTTGTGCGTGCGTGCTAAGTCACATCAGTCCTATCCGACTCTGCGCAACCTCGTGGACTATAGTCCATCAGGCTCCTCTCTCCATGGGATTCCCCAGGCAAGAATACTGGAGTGGGTTGCCATGCCCTTCTCCAGGGGATCTTCCCAACCCAGGGGTTGAACCCGTATCTCTTATGTCTCCTGCATTGGCAGACAGATTCTTTACCACTAGCGCCACCTGGGAAGCCCTGGGAACCACCTTTAAGAAGATTCTAACAAAGCTAGTGGAGGTGATGGAATTCCAGTTGAGCTATTTCAAATCCTGAAAGGTGATGCTGTGAAAGTGCTGCACTCCATATACCAGCAAATTTGGAAAACTCAGCAGTGGCCACAGGACTGGAAAAGGTCAGTTTTCATTCCAATTCCAAAGAAAGGCAATGCCAAAGAATGCTCAAACTACTGCACAATTGCACTCATCTCACACGCTAGTAAAGTAATGCTCAAAATTTTCCAAGCCAGGCTTCAGCAATATGTGAACCGTGAACTTCCAGATGTTCAAGCTGGTTTCAGAAAAGGCAGAGGAACCAGAGATCAAATTGCCAACATCCCTAGATCATGGAAAAAGCAAAAGAGTTCCAGAAAAAGATCTATTTCTGCTTTATTGACTATGCCAAAGCCTTTGACTGTGTGGATCACAATAAACTGTGGAAAATTTTTCAAGGGATGGGAATACCAGACCACCTGACCTGCCTCTTGAGAAACCTATATGCAGATCAGGAAGCAATAGTTAGAACTGGACATGGAACGACAGACTGGTTCCAAATAGGAAAAGGAGTACATCAAGGCTGCATATTGTCACCCTGCTTATTTAACTTAAATGCAGAGTACATCATGAAAAACGCTGGGCTGGAAGAAGCACAAGCTGGATTCAAGACTGCTGGGAGAAATATCAATAACCTCAGATATGCAGATGACACCACCTTATGGAAGAAAGTGAAGAGCAACTAAAAAGCCTATTGATGAAAATGAAAGAGGAGAGTGAAAAAGCTGGCTTAAAGCTCAACATTCAGAAAACTAAAATCATGGCATCTGGTCCCATCACTTCATGGGAAATAGATGGAGAAACAGTGTCAGACTTAATTTTTTGGGGCTCCAAAATCACTGCAGATGGTGATTGCAGCCATGAAATTAAAAGACTACTTCTTGGAAGGAAAGTTATGACCAACCTAGATAGCATATTCAAAAGCAGAGATATTACTTGGCCAACAAAGGTCGTCTAGTCAAGGTTATGGTTTTTCCAGTGGTCATGTATGGATGTGAGAGTTGGACAGTGAAGAAAGCTGAGCACCGAAGAATTGATGCTTTTGAACTGTGGTGTTGGAGAAGACTCTTGAGAGTCCCTTAGACTGCAAGGAGGTCCAACCAGTCCATCCTAGAGGAGATCAGTCCTGGGTGTTCATTGGAAGGACTGATGCTGAAGCTGAAACTCCAATACTTTGGCCACCTCATGTGAAGAGTTGATTCATTGGAAAAGTCCCTGAGTCTGGGAGGGATTGGGGGCAGGAGGAGAAGGGGACGACAGAGAATGAGATGGCTGGATGGCATCACCGACTCAATGCACATGAGTTTGAGTGAACTCTGGGAGTTGGTGATGGACAGGGAGGCCTGTTGTGCTGTGATTCATGGAGTCGCTAAGAGTTAGACATGACTGAGTGACTGAACTGAACTGAACTGAATGATAAGAGATGAAACAGTGTGAACATCATTAGGGGTAACAATGGCAATAGATTTACCCATTTATAATGTGTTTAAATGTCTGTTTAACGATTCTTAAAACAAGCTAAACAAACATTTAATGATCATAGTTGGAGTATTGAAGGATGTTAGTAAATCAATCCATTATTTTGAATACTGTTAAATAAAATTTTACTATCAAACATTTATCCTGAATTTTCGTATAATAAACTGCCCCAGTGGGTTACCAATAAACAGGTAAGAAGACAATTCTCTTGAGTAATACATTCCAGCCAATAAATGAAGATGGCATCTTAGACTCAGAATGTTATACTTTATAACATTTAGTGAATCATTAGTGGATCTAGGCTGTGTACCAACTGGTGCCCCCATCACAAAAAGAGACAATCAGACATGCGCCTCTGAAGGAAAACACAGCACAGCACTTCAAAAGCAGTCTTCCCCCTGAAATGAACCCGAATCTGATTAATTATCTACATCTACCTCCCAATTTAAGGAAAACATAGAGGACAGAAGAACATATTTAAGCTATATGTTGGTGATAAGCAACAGGCAAATCTAGACCATGGGAAGCTTCAGGATACATAGTCAATTCTTCAGCAGATGAGTTGCAAAATAAATAAAAATAAATAAATGGATGACAGGAAGAGACAGACCAAAGAGATATGCGCATATGGAGTTTATGTTAAACCCAATTTGAATTGGCTAAGAAATATTTGAGACAGTTGGAAATTTAAAAAATAACTAGAAATTTGATAATATGAAGGAATTACTACTAATTTAAATATATAATACTATAATTATATTTTTCCTTATCTTTTAGAGATGTGTGTTGAAAAATATGCAGAAGAAATGATACAATTTCTGAGATTTGCTTCAAGAGTAGACAGGGAAGGGAAATATCTGAATGTCTAATAATATTAGCCATGAGTTAACAAATATTATTTTTTATCCTTTTCCATATGGTTCACTGTAGGATATTGAATATAACTGCCTTTGCCACACAGTAGGTCCTTGTTATTTGTCCATCCTTGTATGATGGCTTGCACCTGCCATCCCACGTCCGCCGAGCCCCTGCCCCGGCCCTGGCCCCCGCAGCCTGCTCTCCGTGTCTGTGAGTCTGTAGTTCCGCCAAGCCCTTGCCCCGGCCCTGGCCCCGCAGCCTGCTCTCTGCGTCTGTGAGTCTGTTTCTGTCATAGTTCCGTTCACTTGTATCACGCTGTAGATCTGACGTATAAGTGACATCAAATGGTATTTGTCTTTCTGTGTCTGACTTACTTCACTTTACGATGATCTCTAGGTCCATTCTTGCTGCTGCAAATGGCATTATTTCGGTCTTTTTATGGCTGAGTAATGTTCCATTGTGTATATAATCTGCATCTTTTTTACCTATTCTCCTGTCGATGGACATTTAGGTTGTTTCTGTATCCCGGCTATTGTGAATGGTGCTGCTATGACTATGGAAGCCACATGTATCTTTTTGAATTATAGTTTTGTCAGGATATATTCCCAGGATTGGGGTTGCTGAATGATGCAGCACATAGGTTGATAAATACTGGAGCTAAGTGATAGGCATGTGAAAGTTCATTATATCATTGTCTAACTTTTAGTATGTGAAAATTTCCATAATAAAGTTTTTGTAATCTGTTGCATTTCTTGCCTATATTTTTCATATAATCCTTATGTTCATATTCTCACAGAGCTCTAAGGTAAATAAATCTCCCAAATGATCACAGATATATTTGTATTAATTAATTCTCTGTATTCTGCTTTATTAACTAACATTAATTTCTTAATTTTGTGTGTGTGTGTGTGTGTAGAAGATAGTTCTGATCACTTCAAGATTGATGCCAACAGTGGTGAAATAAGAACAACTAGAGTACTTTCACGTGATTATGGACCTTCTTACAGGATGACTGTAATAGCCAGTGACCAGGGAGTGCCTCCTCTTCAAGGACAGGCAGTTATCAATATTCAGGTAATAGCTCACATCACACAAATGGGGGAAAATGCTCTGAAAGTTTTTTTTTTTACTTTATATACAAATGTATAGAGTGAAGATACTTTAAAAATGTGAATACTCCCTTTAAAGAGCATTGCAGATGTATGTGTACATTATATTAAGTGACTTTACTACTATTTGAGAAATGACTATATTTAAATAAATGTTTATTTTAACTTTGTAAATTACTGACAAGATACTTTCATCACTATGTGGGTATTTATACTACTTTTTTTAATGAAGAACAAAAAATATCTTTTCTTTTTTCCTAATTGCAGGGACCTGGCAAATTTGCAGAAGAAACATTTATAAACAAATGGCCAATAATAAATCACATAGTTTTTGTAACTGTTTTAAAAATTAGAAAGTCACTTGAGATCCATATTTTAAGGCTTCCCTTTAGTCATAATGAGCAAATGATTTGTGGGAAGTCTTGATAGTAGGAAAAAAATTACACCAACCCATCAATAACAAGATGACTATAGGAAGATTTTTTATTCAAACACACGATAATCAGTAATATTAACATAGATATGAATACTAATCAGGAATATATATCCCCAAGTATTCTGTTTCCAAAGTATATTAACTGACTAAGGATGTGTGGTTTAGGATAAAATTCTATCATAATATCTCAAGTCTCTAATTTCAGATAAACAGATACATGATTCTTAAATATATGCAGATGTTGTCATTAAGGAGACAAGGGTTTCTAGGATTTAGAGTAGTTTGTGGAACTAACTACCTTGGTTCTCATCTGTGGCCTCAGCAAACTATCATTGCATCCATTACAGCAAACGGGGAAGTAGAAAATCCTATACTTTCTTATCTCCTAGATATGATGCAATTTTTAATTTTCAGAGACATACTGGAATTAGGCAATAAAAGAAAAGACATTTTCTCATCAATTACTGTATATATATTTATTTGTAATATGTGTATATACATATCATGAATAGATGGAATTAGGGTCCAAAAGAATAGCAGCACCTGTGTTGATTAAATTATTAAAATACTGCAAATTAACAGCTCCTTTTTATTCTTATTTCAGGTGATACCACTATCCAAAGGGAGAACTGTCATTTCTCAGAATATTAGACATTTAGTTATACCAGAAAACTTGAAGCCTACAAAAGTAATGAGCTTGATAAAGTCACCTGATCACCTTCAACGACAGCATGGTGGAAAGTTGCATTTTAGTATCGCTGCAGATGACAAGGATGGTCACTTTGAAGTGGACAGCTCAACAGGAGACTTGTTCCTCTCTAAGGAACTGGATTATGAAATGATGTCTCATTATCTTCTCAGGGTGGTAACTAAAGACCATAGCAGAAACCCTCCCGTGAATAGCACGGTCTTCCTGAGTGTTGCTGTGGAAGATCAGAATGACCATTCCCCATCTTTCCGGGAGGAGTTCATTGTGATAAGTGTACCAGAGAACACCCCTGTTGGCACTCTGGTGCACATCTTCAATGCCAAAGATGGTGATGGAAGTTTTTTGAACAGTAGAATACAATACTTCATTGAAGCCAACCACCCTGGAATGAATCCATTTCTCATCCACCCCTCATCTGGCACTTTGGTCACCACGTCTCCCCTTGACAGAGAGAGAGTTCCAACTGTTGTCCTGACAGTAACCGCATCGGACCAGGCTGTGAATGTGACGGACCGGCGAATGAGATCGCTGATGGCGAAGGTAGTGATTCTGGATGTGAATGACCACAGTCCCACTTTTACATCTTTCCCCATCGCCCATGTCAGAGAGGATGCTGCGGTGGGCTCCTTGGTGCATCACATAACTGCTCAAGATCCAGATGCAGGAAGGAATGGAAGAGTAACATTTAGCATCCTCTCAGGAAATGAAAACATGGCCTTTATGCTAGATGAGTCATCAGGTACCGTCTAAGTCACTGTTGATTACAACCTGTGATTGCTTGCTTGCATTTATCCTTTCCATTTTCCTCTGTTATCAAATGATCTTCTCAAGATGCATATGCATTAAGGAAATTTGACTTGATTTACCATTTCACTTATACAGATGGTAGGCATAGAGGTTGTATTCAGGAAACCAACAGTAGTTGGCCTGTTTGTTAATATAGATCTCTGGTTTGTAGCTAGGTCACATTTCCTGGGGTGAACATTTTACAGTAGCCACCTTTTTTGCCCTCATTGTATGTGTTCACAGGGTATGAGGTATACCAAGATAAATCAAGGTAGAGCATGACTGGTCAACCATGTTAATCAAAGACTTTAGTATCAAAACATCTCTAAGATCATAGAAACATACCCTTGTAAATAGTTGGAAATCATGTGTTTTTAAATAGTTGGATTAATTTGGACATCAAGACCCTCACTTTTCACAACTGAACCATTTTATTTTTGGCGGAAGCATTTATTCACTCTTCAGTACTCTGCAGAAATGACACTGACATTGTCACAAGACAGTGACACTCACTGTCACTGCTCTTATCTTGCTGTCACCATATTGCCAGATAATGTCTTCTAAAAGTTTTGATGTAGCTTGATGGACAGTTATATATACAAAGTGTCAACCTTGTAATACTGACATTTTCTCACCAGTTCACACACACACACACACACACACACACATAATTGAATGAAATTCCTTCACCCTGATTTTCAGAAAATATTAAAGAGATGGACTACCATCTCATTCTCAAAATAAAGTCATTTCTGTATGAACAACAGGAAAAAATCTCAGACGTATACCATTTGGTCCAACTGTTAAAAAGAACATTATTTGGAAGTGAGATTGAATGTGTAGGATTTGGAAGTCATGATTATAGTCTGGCTATGTACTGTTGGAAATTTTCATCAAAATATTTATTAAATCCTGTACATATGGTTCCATTCTGAGGCCTGCATGCACACTACCTAAAAGCCCAACTGACAGAGAGAGAGTCCAGACCTAGTTGCTGATTTCTGTTAGAGCTCGGGTCTCCAAGGATCTGTTTCAGCAATGCTTCAAATGCTTTCCAGAATGGCTAAGGAAGGTCCCTTTCAGGTTGTTAAAGAGGGTGGATAAAAATAGAATTGTGTCTCAGTAATATAGGTATCATGAATCTTGAACAATTGCAGTGGCTGTTTCAGATCTTTTTAACATCATAAAAATGCTAATTACTGAATATACTCATATGAGATGGGCTATTTTTTCTCTCACAAGGTTCATATTTTTTTAAATCAAGACAAAGTAAGGTTTTCAATGGCTTTGTCTATGAAGTATAAAATGATAAGCAATTCTTGAGAAGCCATTTTATAAAATATGACTCAGTAAACCTCTTTAATTATTTGAAGAAATGCTCTTATAGGATAAACATGTGTTAGAGAAGCAAGTACCAATTCTAAAAGAAAAAATGTGACAGTTGGAATTATGTAACAAATATATGTATGCAAGTTTTTATAACACGTGGCTTATGTGAATTATGTACTTCAGTGGCAGTTGGATAGAGACATTTTATTTGTGAATTTTATTGTCCTAGTTGTAAAGTCTTTATTATTTTTTATTAATATGAAAGATAGTTAACTGAGAATAGTATAAAGAAACTGTAACTTTTTAACAAAAACTTAATGTCTTAAAGGATATAACCATAACTTTTTGTACCTTGGTCACATTTACACATGAAGTGTCCTTTGACATAAAGAGGGATACTGTTAGAACCTTGTTATTCAGTTGCTAACTCATGTCCCACTCTTTGTGACCCTGTGGACTGCAGCACGCCAGACTGCTCTGTCCTTCATTGTCTTCTGGAGTTTGCTCAAACTCATGTTCATTGAGTCGGTGATGCCATCCAATCATCTCATCTTCTGTCGCTCCCTTCTCCTCATGCCCTCAATCTTTCCCAGCATCAGTCTTTTCTGATGAGTTGGCTCTTTGCATCAGATGGCCAAAGTATTGGAGCTTCAGCTTCACTATCAGTCCTTCCAATGAATACTTAGGGTTGTTTTTCTTTAGGATTAACTGCTTTGATCTTGCAGTCCAAGAAACTCTGAAGAGTCTTCTCCAGCACCATGGTTCAAAAGCATCAGTTCTCCAGTGCTCAGCCTTCCTTATGGTCCAGCTTTTACATCCATACATGACTACTAGAAAAACCATAGCTTTAACCATATGGACCTTTGTTGGCAAAGTGATGTCTCTGCTTTCTAATATGCTGTCTAGGTTTGTCAGAGTTTTTTCTTCCAGGAAGCAAGCCTTTCTTTAATTTCATGGCTGCAGTCACTGTCTGCAGTGATTTTGGAGCTCAAGAAAGTAAAATCCGTCACTGTTTCCACTTCTACCACTTCTGTTTGCCATGAAGTTCAAAGGTTGTTGCTGAACCACGAAAGACACTGGGATTCTTGGCCTCCGGAGGAGAAGACTTCAATCCGGGGCCATAGACGAGGCTTGATCGTTCAGAGCTTTTGTGTGATAAAGTTTTATTAAAGTAAGAAAAGGGATAGGAGAGCTTCCGACATAGACATCAGAAGCGGGATGGAGAGTGCCCCCTTCGCTAGTGTTAGCAAGGGGGTTATATACTTTTTAAGTAGTTATTACAGTGAATCAAAAGAATGTCTGGAGATTGTAAAGATCTTTACATTTTAAGATAACAGGATTAGCCAGAAAGTTTTTTCCAGAAACTGTCCTGAAGCAGGATACATTCTTGTTACATAATCCTTGGTACAGAGTTTAAACTGAGTTGTTTGTTGTGTAATCATCAGTTTGAGGCTTAAAGATAAAAACGTGACTTATGTGACTATGACTAAGACTAAAAAATGTAGAGGAAAAAAGAAAAACTTTTATCCTTTCCTCCTCCTTGAGAATTCCAGACCCCTCTCTCTTTGGGGACCCCCAGACTTCTTATCAATCTGCCTAGGAATTGACTCTCCCAAAGTAATGGACCAGATGCCATGATCTTAGTTTCTTGAATGTTAAGTTTTAAGCTAGCTTTTTAACTCCCCTCTTTTACCCTCATCAATAGGCTCTTTAGTTCCTCTTCACTTTCTGTTGTTGTAGTGGTATTTTTTTTTTTTTTTAATGAAGATAGATGTTGGGTAGATAAATATCCTTGATGTAATCATCTCAGTAAATAATGGTACATGATGGATTATTACTGAATTCTGATTCATTCTTATATTTAAATTACGGTGACTTTTAAAAATGTTCTCTTTTATTCTAGATAATATATAAATTTAACTTTAACAGAAAAAGTTTCTGAATTTTTAGCAGGTTAGAGAATTTATGCAAAAGTAGAGTGAGCATGACTTCCCCAAAGAATATTATGCATTACTTTTCTTCTCTTTCAAAACAGGTTTTCTAACTACTGCTTCTCCTTTGGATTATGAGATAAAAAGTCAGCACATTCTGACCCTTCTGGCACTGGATGGTGGCACACCAACACTTTCTTCATCCCAGACTTTGACAGTTACTGTTCTTGATGTAAATGATGAGGCCCCAGTATTTAAGCAGCACCTGTATGAAGCTTCAGTTAAAGAAAATCAAAATCCAGGAGAGTTTGTCACAAGAGTTGAAGCTGTGGACAGAGATTCAGGTAACTCAAAAATATGGCAACTAAGTAATTCACGTTAAAATTAAATATGGATCAGAAATTTACCAGAAATTTGAAAACAGTTGCTAGTTATCTCAGATTTCTGATATTTCGTTAATTACCATACATGTAAAAAATGAATGTATAATGTGTAGTTTTTGTAGCATTTGCTTATATTAAGTTTTATTATTATAGTAGATACATATCTAATTAGCATAAAATGTATTGATTCGATCTTGATAATAAACAAGCATAGACAAAGTATCACATTTTTTTTTCAGATTGTAGTAGCAAAATACATGAGTACAGAAAGTAAATGGCTCCTGATTTCCTCTATGCATAGCATAGTAGAAGAGAGAATGCTGTTGTCAGACTGCCTGGGTTGGAGTCCGAGAAGCACCGCTTAAGCTGTGTAGCCTTGCCTCAGCTTTATACTAGTTGTTTCTGCTCCTTGGTTTCCTTATCTGTAAAATGGGGATGACAAGAGAGCCTAATTCCCAGTTCTGAGAATGAAAGAGGTATCACCTACAAAGAGCTGAGACCGTGTTTGGCACAATAAATGGTCAACAAATGTTAATTCCCATCATTACTGTAATACTATTAATATTAATATCAACCACTGTGTCCAGACAAATGACTTTGAAGTGAACAGTTACTATGACTGCTGCTGCTGCTAAGTCGCTTCAGTTGTGTCCGACTCTGTGTGACCCCATAGACGGCAGCCCATCAGGCTCCCCCGTCCCTGGGATTCTCCAGGCAAGAACACTGGAGCGGGTTGCCATTTCCTTCTCCAATGCATGAAAGTGAAAAGTGAAAGTGAAGTCGCTCAGTCGTGTCCAATTCTTAGCTACCCCATGGACTGCAGCCTACCAGGCTCCTCCATCCATGGGATTTTCCAGGCAAGAGTACTGGAGTAGGGTGCCATTGCCTTCTCCATACTATGACTAGGGATTTTCAAATATCTTAGAATTTCTTTTCCATATCACTATGACTTTTGGGGGACATTTAAGTTTCAGTAACTCTAATAATATACTTAAAAAAATTTTTTTTTCTTTAATAGAAAATTATTTAATTAGTATACATGTGTTCCCCATCCTGAACCCTCCTCCCTCCTCCCTCCCCACACCATCCCTCTGGGTCGTCCCAGTGCACCAGCCCCAAGCATCCAGCATCGTGCATTGAACCTGGACTGGCGTCTCGTTTCATACATGA
>NW_011494718.1:2311939-2335064 GCF_000754665.1 Bison bison bison
TGATGTTGAGCATCTTTTCATGTGTTTGTTAGCCATCTGTATGTCTTCTTTGGAGAAATGTCTATTTAGATCTTTGGCCCATTTTTTGATTGGGTCATTTATTTTTCTGGAGTTGAGCTGTAGGAGTTGCTTGTATATTTTTGAGATTAGTTGTTTGTCGGTTGCTTCATTTGCTATTATTTTCTCCCATTCTGAAGGCTGTCTTTTCACCTTGCTAATAGTTTCCTTTGATGTGCAGAAGCTTTTAAGTTTAATTAGGTCCCATTTGTTTATTTTTGCTTTTATTTCCAATATTCTGGGAGGTGGGTCATAGAGGATCCTGCTGTGATGTATGTCAGAGAGTGTTTTGCCTATGTTCTCCTCTAGGAGTTTTATAGTTTCTGGTCTTACGTTGAGATCTTTAATCCATTTTAAGTTTATTTTTGTATATGGTGTTAGAAAGTGTTCTAGTTTCATTCTTTTACAAGTGGTTGACCAGATTTCCCAGCACCACTTGTTAAAGAGATTTTAAACTAAATACTTATAAAAATTATAATGAAATATTTGCCATTAACAGCATATGCTGAATTTTTAAATCTGAATTAATACAAATAGTTTAATAAGTTGGTCTTTTTAAATTAACATTTGTATATAGCAACTGGCGATTCATAATCAATATAATATTTTGTTCTTCTCTTGAAAGAACTGTAACAGATGTTTCTATGAAAATAATAGTATGAACACCAGCATTTACCTCCTAAATTGTTTATCAGAGGAGTAAAAGATGCATTTTTCTTGAACTTTTAAGTTATTTACCATTTAGATGCTTTGCCCTTTGGGGAAACATCCTCTTTTAAAGAAATGTATTTTTTGTGATGCTACAAAATCTTTGACGGGCCAGCCCAGTTTTCTCTTTTGACCAGAGCGGGGCAGTGTGATCAAAGAGTTTTGCTTGCTGTGCTCACCAAGAGGGCTAGAGTGCCCTAGCAACTGCTCGTCCCAACTCCGCTTTGAACTGAGCACGTTTCTGGCAGTGTGGTTTTTAGATGATGGAAACAATGGAGAATATACATGAGCTTTGTGTTTCCAATGTATCCAGTATGGTAAAGTTCTTTGAGAGCATTTTCTGATGTAAACTGAGTCACGCAGGGCTCTGGGCAGCACAGAAACCACTTCCCAAAGTGCAGACGGATAAAATGCAGTCAGTCACTGGGGTGTGATTTAGAGATCATTTAAAGTTTGTAAAATGCTTCCTCCCCTTGACTTTATTAATTCATTTTTTAGAATTGACCCTATGGAAAATATTGATTTACTTTAATATTTGAAGGAGAAAAGAATTTGTCTCAAAAGTTTTCATATGTCAACTAAAGATGACTACCAAAATATGCCTTCCAATTTTTACTGTCAAGTTGCCAAGTGCTAGTGTAATTTTCTTTTGGAATGAATGGTCTGCAACCTGTTATTTATAATTTAATTGAAAGTTTATTATTTTAGAGATTATGGTTTGCCAGGAAATTTGGATGCAAAATTGCTGGTTTTCTGGCTTTTCATTTGTGGGTGTTTGAGATACAAAATTAGCATTTCCTGAGTCTCATGTACCTTCACAAGTTTTGTGTACAATCTTGGTTTACTGAAATCTCAGTGTTTTTAATGAGGCCAGATCTGTTAAACCAATGGTTATGTCAGTGTATGTGAATTTGGATGTATGCATGTGCTTTTGAACATATCTTTCCTAAATCTTTTTCTTCTTCTTTGCTTGTTGGATTAAGACAATGAAAAAGGATTATGCATAAGAATTAAATGATGTCAGGATTTTAACATATCTGGCATCACATTGGAATTTATTAATGGCTTGTTTAATAGTATGTATTCTTAAAAATACTATAGCTTTACTTAATACTTGAAAGGTTAACATGTGTTTTCTAGCATTCTACAATGTAGTTTTTAAAAGTGTAAGCCTACAATGTTGTTTGGCATTCAAAACCCATAGGAATTTGAGTACTGAATGTTTATGATGTATGACTCACACTGGCTCTAACAGGAGTTTTTTCTTGTATTAAATGGGAAAAACAACTACCACATTTTAACTAAGATATTAAAACTGCTACAGCATTTGGTGCCACCAACAAGAGCTCCATTGTTAGTGAGAAAAGATCTACCCCCAGGGGTACCTCTCCCCTAGTCCTGGGAGGAAGGGTGCCCCATCAGGAAAGACGACTCAGTCCTGATGATGTATTGGCTCATTCGTGGTACAACAGCACATTGCCATGCTAAAATGTTGAATTCTATAGTGAAATTTTATTCTCTATCCCATAAAAATGCATCTGGATTTATCGTGAACAATCTCTACATCTGGTTTCTTGGAAACTGTCTCGTGCTGGATGAACAACTAGACCCAACAACCTACTCTTGGAGCAAAGTTAGAAACACTGCCATGACGGTATTTCATCTATTTCCCTGAATCTAAGATACCATTAATTGTAAGAAGCATCTAACTCCAGATATATTAAAATTGGGGGAAAATTTTAGAATTAATGAAAGAGTAAACAGAGACAGAAAAAGGACTACTCACCCAGAGACAATCACTATTAAAACTTGGAAATATAATCTTCATTCATTTAATACACGGTGTTGTGATTATATGATTATTTGTCTGTCTGCCTGCCTTTTAAGGTGTGAACTCATAGATTCAAAACATTTTAATATTTCACTTGCTTTTATCCCAGGTCTCTAAGATAATGCAAGCTATGACATAGGAGTGTAGTAACTATTTTTGACTACATGATTTGAGAAACTGCAGCATCTGTGAAATAGGCTGCTTCAAGCTGCCTTCACTCTTCTGAACTAATTCATTTGTTTATTTCTTCATTCACTCAGCCAGGCACAATCCTTTTTCTGCTTTGGAAATGGTTGAGTTGTGTAGGCATTGTATTGTTGAGGAATTACATGAAAAATTATATTCATAAAGAGTAAATCTGAAATCAACACTCTGCTCGTCAGAATTATTTATTAATTCCTTATGATTTTGAGGATACATTTCTATTCTCTTTTAGCTTAACAACCAGACACTTCAGTAAGTGATTGTGGTGTTCCTCTCTATTCTCAGCTCCTATCACTTGCCCACCTTTACTCTAGGATAGGGTTATGCAAACCTTTCTCTGTAAAGGGCAAAACAGTGATTGTTTTAGGTTGTGCAGGCTATAGGTCTCCATTATTCAATGCTGATATTGGAGCAAGACATCAGCAGTAGGTCATACATAAACAAATAAATGTAGCTGGACTTCCATGGAACTTTACAAAATCAGGCAACAGGCTGGATTTGGCCAGTGGGCTATAGTTTGCCAACTGCTGCTATATATATATCTAATTAAGGTATCTAAGTTACTTCTTTCTGGTCATCAGATCCAATTACGATGTCATCACAGTAGTGGATCAGTGTGATGAAATACTGGATGCTGAGATGATCTTTATCTCTGCTGAGTAGATGATGGTTGATAGTGGAAGACTTTACATAAACATGTACTGTTGTTCCTGCTGGATGAAAGCAGATCACTTCCGATAGTCCTTATAAATTGGTGTAGAGTGTTGTTCTCATTTCAGTTATTGTATTCTTCAACTCTGTTGGTTGCTATTTATATTTTCCCTTTGTTTAAAACTTCGTGTAGCTTCTCTGTGCATCCTCTTGTTTCCTGTGTTCTTGGATCATCTTTGTGATCATTATACTGAACTCTTTCTCAGGAGGATTACCTATTTCCATGTCACTTAGTTGTTTTTCTGGAGTTTTATCTTGTTCCTTCACCTAGAACATATTCCTCTGCTTTTTTGTCTGAATTATTTTGTCTGAATTTCTATTTTTATGTATGTGGAATATCAGTTATGTTTCTTGACCTTGGAGAAGTGGCCCTCTGTAGAGGATGTCCTATGTCCCAGCAGTACACTCTGTTCTTGTTACTCAAGGGCCAGAGACCAGCTGGTCTTGGGGTAGGTTCTGACCTACATTTGTGAACTCACTTCTGCAGCCCCCTGGTGAGTGAGGCTGATCTGGAGGCTTGTTCAGGATTCCTAGTGGGAGAAGCAGTGCCTCTCCACTGGTGAGTGGAGCTGGGCCTTGACCAGGGTGGGCAGGGCTCTGTCAAGGAGTGCGTCTGGAGACAGCTGTGAGCTCAGGAAGTCTTGAGGCAGCCTGTCTGCTGTGTTCCCACCCTGCTGGTTGTCTGGCCTGAGATGTCCTAGTACTGGAGACTGCAGGCTGTTGGGTGGGGCCAGGTCTCAGTCCCAAAATGTTGGCCTCCAGGAGAGCTCATGCTGATGACCACTCCTCAGTGTGTGCACCACCAGTGTCCTCGTCCCAGAATAAGTCGCAGCTGCCCCCTCCCCTGCCTCCCTAAGAGACCCTCCAAGACCCACAGGTGGTTATGGCCCAGGTTATGCAGGACCTTTTGTCCTTGGTCCCAGTGTGCCTGAGACCTCGGACATGCCCTCCAAGAGTGGAGTCTCTGTTTTCCCCAGTCCTGTGGAGTTCCTGAACTCAAACCTCATTGCCCTTTAAAGCCAAATACTCTGGGGGCTCACTCCTCCCTATGCCAGACCCCCAGGCTTGGGAACCTGACATGGGGCCCAGAACTCTCATTCCTGTGGGAGAACTTCTATGGTATAAATTGTTCTCTAGTTTGTGGGTTGCTGATCCCAGGGAGGGGGTATGGGATTTGACTATATTGCAAGTTCATGCCTCTACCATCGCACTGTGGTTTGCTCTTTATGTCTCTGGATGTAGAATATATTTTCTGGTAGGTTCCAGTCTTTTTTTATCAATGGTTGTTCAACAATTAGTTGTAATTTAGATAGACTTGTGGGAAGAGGTGAGCTCAATTTCCTTCTATTCTGCTATCTGGTCCAGGAAGTCTGAGAGTGTTGGTTCTCAAAAGGTGACCTCCAGAGCCAGTGGTACCATCATCCACAACTGACACGGAGGGCTACTACCAGAGGGCATTTAAAGGATGCTGTGTCCCTCTAACCAAGGCCTTTCCCATGGTCTTTATGAAGGGAGAGTCCTCTGAATTGTTGGTAAATGTAGTCAGAGGAGGGCGGTGGGCATGTCATACATAAATCCATCCTAACGTTCTTCTCATACTTTCCTTTCCTGTATAGTATGCAGGGGAAGGTCTGGCATCTCAAACTCAACAATGATAGGCCACTTGTAACACAACCAATCAAAAGAAACTGTCAAGGGACATAGCTATATGAGTTAAAACATTCAATTCAGAATAGCTAGTAAGCACACTACATCAATAAATCCAGCCTAAACCAAAGTGCTATTTAATCTTTCTGGGTTTCACATTCTTAGAATTGATTTCCACACATTTTGGACAGACTTATCCTAATATAAGTTAGAAAAATCTTGGTATTCTTTGAAAGCTGAAAGCTGTCTCTGACTGAGTCATATTTGCATGTATGCTGAGATCTACCTGCAGTATGTTGAAATCTGTGGGTCTTCATATGGATTTTCCCTTCCAAGAAGGTACTCCTTATATATCTGCTGCCCAATTTGGTTCTGATATTCAGAGAGATTGACTTCCTTAGAAGCTTTCAGCTATTTTGACTATGACCTAAACTATGACTTTAAATCCTCAGCTTATAATTTTCTTTCTGTAAGCTCTCATTGTATTCAGAGATAGCCAGTTCACACCATACTCCTTTTACTATCCCAAGGCCATGGTCAGCACCATTTGGTCCTCTAAGGAATAGGAGTCCTTTAATAGTCAGTTCATCACAATCAAACATGGGTGATAATTTAATTGATTATGATACTATAGTGTGTGTGTGTGTGCATGTGCGTGCATGTGTGTGCACACACACTAAGTCACTTCAGTTGTGTCTGACTGTTTGTGACCCTATGGACTATAGCCCATCAGGCTTCTCTGTCCATGGGATTCTCTATGCAAGAATACTGGAGTTGATTGCCATGCCCTCCTCCAGGAGATCTTCCCGACTCAGGGATCACACCCACGTCTCTTATATCTCCTGTACTGGCAGGTGGGTTCTTTACCACTAGCACCACCTGGGAAGCCCCTGTGATACCATTGCAAGTGATAAATTACTCGTGTTTCATTTCCTTTGGGCAGGAACCCAGCACTGCCTTTAAGGCCAAAGGCATAACCAAACCAGTATCAGAATCCCTGATACCTGGGACCCACTCTTGTTCCAAGTACTGTACCAGTCATATGTAATCAGGAAAACCAGCTGTTAAAATACTGGTATGGAAGGCTGAGTAAGTGAAAAAGGAATCTTGAAGTAACCCAGAAAAAAATAACTATAGGAAAGCAGCTACCACCCCTAATTCTGGGAAACAAAAAGAAGATGAGATTATCAGAACCTAGGAAGAGAAAGAGCAGAAGGGCTTTGTAGAGCCTGGTCTGGGAGAGCCAAAAGAGACAGAAAGTTGTGAGCAGCTGTTACACCAGGAAAAATGGCATTGCTGACAGGGAAAGTAAGAGAACCGGAAGAAGTAGTCCCATCTGCTTTCCTCTGACCTTCAGTCTCCCTTGAGGGTCGCTTTATGGCAGATGCTAACGGGGGCTTAGTGGCAAAGGAGGTCCTGCACAGTTGTGGCATCCGGATCCCCAGCCCCAGCATTGCAGGGCAGAGGAGGGAAGAATGGCTTCAGATCCGAGGCACCATAATTTAGTATACCAATAACTAGTACACCTTGTAAAGGATGGAGGGAGGTGCTGGCAGAAGGAACAACAACATCAAAGACCCCAACAGAAAGACACTTAGCATGTTCAGAGAGCAGAAGGGACATTGGTGGGCCAAGAACAAGCATATGAGAAGAGCTTGGGAAAATAAGCAGAGCCCATATCATATGGGACGTTGTAGCCTGCAGTATGGTGTTTGGTTCCTATTTTGATTGCATTCACTTTATTCCCTCTTACTTGATAAATCTAATTCATCTTTAGGGCCTCAGCTTATACAGAAGGCAACATATACTCAGTTATGTCTTATCATGTGGAATTGTAATTGCCTGCTTATTTATCTGAATCCAGTGCTACACTGTATGTAGCATGAAAGCAGAGAGTGTGTCTTCTTGCCAGCAGTTACATCCTTAGCATGTGGTGTGGTACCTTGGCACTTGCTCTCACTATCTCTGTAGGTTTGTTAAATGAGATATAAATGAGCAATTATCTACTGGTGATAAATCTTCCCTGATCCCCTTCCCCAGTGATTTCACATATTCCACCACACTGTCTATAATTCTCCACTATCACTTTATGGCAAATAGATGGAGAAACAGTGGAAACAGCAGCAGACTTTATTTTTTGGGGGGGCTCCAAAATCATTGGAGATGGTGACTGTAGCCATGAAAGTAAAAGACACTTACTCCTTGGAAGAAAAGTTATGACCAACCTAGATAGCATATTAAAAAGCAGAGACATTACTTCCAGTAGTCATGTACGGATGTGAGAGTTGGACTGTAAAGAAAGCTGAGCGCTGAAGAACTGATGCTTTTGAACTGTGGTGTTGGAGAAGACTCTTAGGAGATCCAACTAGTCCATCCTAAAGGAAATCAGTCCTGAATGTTCATTGGTAGGACTGATGTTGAAGCTGAAACCAATACTTTAGCTACCTGGTGTGAAGAGCTGACTCATTGAAAAGACCCTGACGCTGGGAAAGATTGAGGGCAGGAGGAGAAGGGGACAACAGAGGATGAGATGGCTGGATGGTATCACTGACTCAATGGACACGGGTTTGAGTAAACTCCGGGAATTGGTGATAGATAGGGAGGCCTGGTGTGCTGCAGTCCATAGGGTCGCAAAGTGTTGGACACGACTGAGCAACTGAACTGAAATGAGAGGAATTCTGAGGACCAAGATAATTCAATGATAGTTCAAGATAATTTGGTGGTATCTTTCGAGTGCCTGGCACTTGGTAAATGTATGTTGTATAAATAAATGTGTGTTGCATGAGTGAATGAATTAATCAAATAACTGGAGCTCAGTACATATGTGTCATCTGCATATGGATGGAAACTGAAGCCAGTGAACTGGGAAAGAGGTGGAATGAATTCCTTCCTTCCTCTTTCCCCTTCCCCTTCTCTTCCTTCCTTCCTCTCTCTCTTTGTTCTTTCCTTTCCATGTTTTTTTTTTTTTTAATTAGTCAGCAATATCTGAAGTTACAGAGAAGATAAGTCAGCTAAACATGATCAGTAGATTTTTATAACCAGAAGCTTATTGATGACTGTAGAAAGAATAACTATATATGGCAGTGGTTTCAACCTAGCTGCAGGGAATTTTTAAAAGAAGCTTGGCTATAAAGAGAAGAAAACTTGTTTCTTACAGTTAGCTTCTGTTGCTGCTTAGTTGCTTTGGTCGTGTCTGACTCTGTGTCATCCTATGGACTGCAGCCTTCCAGGCTCCTCTATCCATGGGATTCTCTAGGCAAGAGTACTAGAGTATGTTCCATACCCTCCTCCAGGGGATCTTCCCAACCCAGAGATCAAACCCAGGTCTCCTATATTGTAGGCAGAGTCTTTATCACTGAGCCACCAGGGAAGCCCCTTATAGCTAGAGAAGAGTATAATTTAAGGGGAAAATGTAAAGAGAAAGATTAGAACTGACAGGAAAACTTCAAGAGGGTGTTTGAAGCATTATTTTTGCCATTGAGACAGAAAGCAAGAGGTGGGGTTGAGTACAGATGCAAGAAGCTGAGGGAGCCTTTTTCCCAATGCCTCCATTTCTCTGGGAAATAGGAAGGAAAGTGGTTTGTGAGAGTCAGCCAGCAGGTGGTTGGGTAGAAGACCTGAATAGGAAAGGGGTGACCAAGGAGAACTGGACAGATTGCCAGAGGACAGTGGTATTTCAGTGGCCTCAGTCTATGCTTTTGTGAAGTTTTCTCCAGCCCCAATTATCTGCTGGATAGTCCAGAAGACCAGAGAGATGGTTGACATGATCCTGAACAAGGTTTTGCTGGGATTCTTTTGGAAAAAGTCAGAAGACCTGAGGAAATTTGCAAGGTTTCTAAAGTGTTAATTCATGGGTCTGGACCTGATAGGGAAAGAAATGAATTGAGGAAGGGTATCTATCCGAGACTGGGAGAAAGTAAAAGAGCAAAAGACTATAGGTCTTGAGATCTAAGAGCAGATATATGTATGCGTACACACACACACACACACACTCATCCTTTACTAGGTGTATTTTAAGTATATCCCTAAATATCTTCAGATTCAGATATCCAGTTTTCTTAGTAAGATTATGGAGTTAGATCAAATAATCTCATTTGACTTTTATTTCTTTGGTTCTCAAATTTGATGATGCTGTGTTTGTTCTGGAGGATTATTCTGTGAGGAGGAAGAAACAAAATGAAGCAGAGAAAAGGCTAATGGAGTTCTGCCAAGAGAATGCAGTGGTCACAGCAAACACCTTCTTCCAACAACACAAGAGAAGACTCTACACATGGACATCACCAGATGGTCAACACCGAAATCAGATTGATTATATTCTTTGTAGCCAAAGATGGAGAAACTCTGTACAGTCAGCAAAAACAAGACTTGGAGCTAACTGTGGCTCAGATCATCAACTCCTTATTGCAAAATTTAGACTTAAGTTGAAGAAAGTACAGAAAACCGCTAGACCATTCAGGTATGAGCTAAATCAAACCCCTTACAATTGTACAGTGGAAGTGACAAATAGATTCAAAGTATCAGATCTGATAAACAGAGTCCCTGAAGAATTTTGGATGGAGGTTAGTAACATTGTACAGGAGGCAGGGATCAACACTATCCCCAAGAGAAATAAATGCAAAAAGGCAAAATGATTGTCTGAGGAGGTCTTACAAATAGCTGAGAATAGAAGAGACGTGAAAGGCAAAGGAGAAACAGAAAGATATAGCCATTTGAATGCAGAGTTCCAAAGAATAGCATGGAGAGATAAGAAAGCTTTCCTCAGTGATCAAGTCAAAGAAATAGAGGAAAACAATACAAAGGGAATGACTAGAGATCTCTTCAAGAAAATTAGAGATACCAAGGGAACATTTCATGCAAACATGGGCACAAAAAAGGACAGAAATGGTATGGACCTAACAGAAGCAGAAGATATTAAGAAGAGATGGCAAGAATACACAGAAGAACTGTACAAAAAAGATCTTCACGACCCAGATAATCACGATGGTGTGATCACTCACCTAGAGCCAGACATCCTGGAATGTGAAGTCAAGTGGGCCTTAAGAAGCATCGCTATGAACAACGACAGTGGAGGTGATGGAGTTCCAGCTGAGCTCTTTCAAATCCTAAAAGATAATGCTGTGAAAGTGTTGCACTCAATACGGCAGAAAATTTGGAAAATTCAGCAGTGGCCACAGGACTGGAAAAGGTCAGTTTTCATTCCAATCCCAAAGAAAGACAATGCCAAAGAATGTTCAAATGACCACACAGTTGCACTCATCTCACACAATAGCAAAGTAATGCTCAAAATTCACCAAGCCAGGCTGCAAGAGTACTTGAACCATGGACTTCCAGATATTCAATCTGGATTTAGAAAAGGCAGAGGAACCAGAGATCAAATTGCCAACATCCATTGGATCATCGTAAAAGCAAGAGAATTCCAGAAAAACATCTACTTCTGCTTTATTGATTACACCAAAGCCTTTGACTATGTGTATCACAGCAAACTGTGGAAAATTCTTCAAGAGATGGGAATACCAGACCACCTGACCTGCCTCCTGAGAAATCTGTATGCAGGTCAGGAAGCAACAGTTAGAACCAGACATGGAACAACGGACTGTTTCCAAATTGGGAAAGGAGTATGTCAAGGCTGTCTATTGCCACCCTGTTTATTTAACTTCTACGCAGAGTACAGCATGCAAATTGCCCAGCTGGATGAAGCACCAGCTGGAATGAAGATTGTCGGAATGACACCACCATTATGGCAGAAAGTGAAGAATTAAAAGAGCTTCTTGATGAAAGTGAAAGAGGAGAGTGAAAAAGTTGGCTTAAAACTCAACATTCAAAAATGAAGATCATGGCACCCGGTCCCATCACTTCATGGCAAATGGATGGAAACAGTGAGACTTTGTTTTAAGGGCTCCAAAATCACTGCAGATGGTGACTGCAACCATGAAATTAAAAGACGCTTGTTCCTTGGAAGTAAAGCTATAACTAACCTAGACAGCATATTAAAAAGCAGAGACATTACTTTGCTGACAAAGGTCCATCTAGTCAAAGCTATGGTTTTTCCAGTAGTCATATATGGAAGTGAGAGTCGGACTATAAAGAAAGCTGAGCACCGAAGAATCGATCCTTTTGAACTGTGGTGTTGGAGAATACTCTTGAGAATCCCTTGGACTGCGAGAATATCAAACCATTTCATCCTAAAGGAAATCAGTCCTGAATATTCACTGGAAGGACTGATGCTGAAGCTGAAACTCCAATACTTTGGCCACCTGATGTGAAGAACTGACTCATTAGAAGAGACCCTGATGCTGGGAAAGATTGAAGGCAGGAGGAGAAGGGGATGACAGAGGATGAGAGGTTGCATGGCATGACCAACTCAATGGACATGAGTTTGAACAATGTGCTGCAGTCCGTGGGGTTACAAAGAGTTGGACACGATTGAGCGAATGAAATGAACTGAATTGGACTGAGGAAGAAGCAAGGCATTAATTGAATTCTGAAAGAGACACAAGTGCAATATTTTCAATGTATTTCACATTGTTTAAGTTGTAAAGGGTGCATAGTTTGTAGTGTGAAAACATATATGTGCAAACTATAGTTACATAAAGATCTCATTTATTCTTAATAAAATACTAGGAGGATTGAAGGTAAGTAGAGTGTTATGTTAGAAAACAATGTAGAAAAAAAGGAACAATAAAATGTGACAGTTTCTAAGAAGTCAAAGGAGTATTGAATACAATGGTAAAGCACATTAGAGAATAATTAGGCCGATGGGAGGAAGGGAAGCTGTAAAAATTTGTGTTTTGTTTAAACATGTGAGACATTTTCTAGGTTTGACAAGTGTCAGGATTTTAAAATGTATAGTATATAATACAATATGTAATATATAATTTTATATGTAATGTGTAATAAGATCACATTATAAATGAGTAGATTTATTTTTTTTAAAGGGTCCAAAAATTAAAAGATGCTGTTCTCCATGATATCTTCATAAAGGCAAGGGCCGTACCTCTTTGATTCCCCACCTGTCTCTTTGGCACACAGCACTGTGCTTGGCACTTAATTATGCTCACCAAATATTTGAGGAACAGAGAAAGTAGATGTAACATGATATTGTCCCCATTTTCATAATGTAGGGTGAAACTGGTAAAGGGAATTTTAACAATTTGGAATTTTTAAAAATTCTGTCTGACCAAAGAAAAGGTTATGTTATCACTATGAGACCAAAGTAATCACTTAATTATTACATAATCATTAATGCAATAATATGCTTAATGCCTAATGCTAGGCTGAAATAGTCTGGTGACCTCTGATTATACTCTTTCAAATATTTGGTTCCTACATTATTAGACATTTTTTCTCAAGGTTATTAAAATGCCTGCACGTGATCCCAAATATCCTTTCTCTTTCAACTGGCATAGGAAGAAGTCATGTATATTTATTCTCGTGTAAAATTAGCATATTCCGCTTTTTCCAGAACTCAGTTCTACTAGACCATGATGGCTGAAAATTTACTTTTTATGACATACAAGGTGGAAATGAGTAATTGAAGTTTTTTTGTTAAGTCCAAAGAACAATATTTCGTCTTTTATTGAAGTGTAAATCGCATATGTTAAGTACTATATCTAATGTAGATTCTCATCAGTTAAGAATTTAGGAACATGGTTGAAATGAACTTTTGTGAAGTGCAAATAACTGCAATATCATGGAATAACGTAGTTCAAGTTACTGGCATGAGAAAGCTTTATACCAAAGATGGGAATGACCTGACACTTTTCCCAGGGGAGAAATGAAACCACAGGAATATGGGAAGAATTATTTTCAGATTGCATAGTAATATGGTACCACATTTCTCACGGAGATAGGAGACTGAATACTAAGTAGGAAACAAGATGGCGGGAAACTCTGTCCGTCCGTAACTCCGTGTGCTCAGCTCCCAGCTGGAAGATGAGCAGAGTATTGGAACTGGACACAGCCTCTAACAGAGCATCCATCTACAGAAATCGTCACTTGCCCTGCAAGCTTCCAGTGATGTCATTAAATCACAATTAGTATTAGCAGAAGGAATTAGGAATATGTTGGAGGGTAGCACACTCGTAAGAAAATTTTTATGGAAGGGAGAAATTCTGAAGCATTTACTGTGGTGAAGTCTCATAAGACTTGAAAATCAAGCATTTCAGCCCAGGAGGCTTTTTTTTTTTAACAGCCAAAAGAGTTGGCTTTTGTTTTTTACCTTAATTTGAAGGTTCAATGTCTTGCCTTTTTCATTTATGGTTTAACATATTCATAGGAAAAAATGAAACAGATGAATGCATTCCAAGGGATAATGGTTAAGTTTTTCTCTGTGTTTTCTTTTAGGAATTAATTCCAAGCTTCAGTTTGAAATTATGCCAGGTGCTTCATTCATGTTGTTCCAGATAAATTCGGACACTGGGGAGGTAGTGACGGCCACCACACTTGACAGAGAAGTTCAGGAAGTCCTCACCCTTCGAGGTAAGTGATCCCTCGTCTGTGCTAAACAAAAGTAGGCCGCAGGCAGTTGAGAGGTGAAATTTTACATTGCAGTAGGGCGTCTTTAAATAAAACGTTATTGACCCAGTGCTACCCAGTTAATTTGATCTGAGGCTGTCTGGTAGGGGCAGCATATTTTAGGTGTGAATTAATGGCCACCATCTGTGCCATCTTTTATTTCATGTCAGTACTCGTACGTGATGGGGGAGCCCCTGCTCTGTCCGGGACCACAGTGATTCTCTGCACGGTGAGAGATGAAAATGACCACGCACCAGAGATTGTTGTCCCCAGGGATGACATTGAGGTTCTGGAAAACCAAGAGCCAGGCCTTGTCTACACCTTCTTGGCTTCTGATATGGATGCTGGCAGCAATGGAGCTGTCACGTATCATATAATCGGTAAGAATCATCTTTACTTTAATTCCCCCTGGGGTACCAGTGTGGTTGACACATGTGTCATGGTGAGTATTCTTCATTCAGTACATAGTTCAGTGTCTACAGAACACACACCTGCTAAGAACTAATTGGCGCCCCGGGTCTCCTCTCCTCCTCCTTCCGACAGCTACCCTGACTGATCTACTGCCCTCCAAACTCCTCAAACATCCGCCCTCAACAACTCTTGTTGTTAGTAATCCATTTACATTAAAGGATATACAGATGCAGCAGATAGCTTTTTTTCTATTTTCACTTTTTTCGTATGATCCCTTACTTTTATTATTTTGAGCAATCAGGCCTAGAGGACATAAGTAGAAAAACAGTTTTCTGAGATCTGCAGACCAATGAAACACTTCATATCTATCACAATACTCCAGAGATAAATAATCAAGGTCTTTAGGAACTTCTGCACTAGAAGATAATTTTGTAATATTTTCCCCTTTGGATCAGAGATATAAGATTCTGGCAGAATCATGGAAGGGTTAGCATGGCAAGTTTTGTGAAGGCCACATCTTATTTACCTGAAAAAGAGTGGAGAATTCATTTTTTTAGCACATGTCAGAGCACACATAGAATGATAATGAGATGGAGCTAGAATAACGCACAAAGAGAAGCTGTTTTATGGTGTAGAAACAGCTGTGAGGCTCACTCTGGAAGCTATCACTGTCTATTTACTAAAATTCCCATAACCAAGCCATGTTTTCTGTGTACCACCCAGTTTACTCCAAAATGAGAATGGTTTTTATTGTCATTTCCCCTGATTAGAAAATGATATATAATTGCAGAATTTATATACAATTTATGAAAAACAACAGTAATAAACAAAAATCTTATATCTTGCAGAGATAAGTAATTTGATATTTTTGAAAATCGCTTTTCAATGAATCTCAGTGAATGCAGACACCAATCTTACACTACTGAATAATTTATATACACTGTTTTATTATCTCCTTTTAAAAGTAATACACTGTATAAATGTTTCATGTTGTTGACTATACATATATTAGGATTTCTAATATGCATATTATAACATGATTTATCTTAATCATCTCCTTTTGTGCTAATTTAGATATTGAACACTCTATAATAAAAATGCTGTTGTGAACACACTCAATTATTTCCTTATGATAATATATCTGGATTATTTGTCCAAGGACATATATATTTTAAATGATCACATATATTGTCATACTACTACTACTAAGTTGCTTCAGTTGTGTCTGACTCTGTGCAGCCCCATAGACGGCAGCCCACCAGGCTCCCCCATCCCTGGGATTCTCCAGGCAAGAACACTGGAGTGGGTTGCCATTTCCTTCTCCAAAGCATGAAAGTGAAGTTGCTCAGTCGTATCCGACTCTTAGCGATCCCATGGACTGCAGCCTACCAGGCTCCTCCATCCATGGGATTTTCCAAGCAAAAGTACTAGAGTGGGGTACCATTGCCTTCTCCATATATTGTCATACTATCATCCAAAAGGATGATAATCTCTCAAACTAACTTTGAGAAGCCCAATTTTTAAGAATAAGCCCAATTATTATCTCTTTCTTTGCTGTAGCAGTGGAATAGATACTTTTCCTTCTCTGTAAACTCTACCTGTTTTCTGAAACTTCCCAAATCAATTGTGGTTAAGAACCAGGGCTGGTGTTTTTTAAAGTTTGCAATCTGTTGTGATTGATGCTTTTGTAAAATACAATAAATATAAATTATTGGGAGAAAAAAAGGCATACAAAATGCAAGCCCCAATTTAAAAAAAGATATTACTATATTACAGAGATATAAGATTATTATGTCATATTGCTATAAATTTCTCTAAATGTTTACTCTCAATTTATTGTATTTATTTTGTTGAGGACTGGGTATAAACAATCCCCAGACTGCACCAGTCGCCTTTCATTGCATCAAGAACATTCTTTTTGACCACTCACCTTCCTTTCCCATATGGTCAACATTTCCCTCGCTACTGGCTTTTCCAATCAGTTTTTTTAGTCTCTCCTATCCTGAAAAGCATAGATGTCTCCCTTCATCCTCTGTCTCTTTTCCTTCACAATCAAATTTCTTAAAAATCGGTGTCTACACGCTAGTTTCTATGTCTTTATTTCGCTTTAATTTCTTAGCTTGCTGCAATATACAGTCCACTGAAGTCACTCCGCTGAAACTACCCTTGTTGAAAGCACAAAAGACCTTGTTGTTGCTAAATGCGTTGGATCTTTTTTCAGTTCTTAGTTGCGCTGCTTTGTGTCTTTGTGTGCCATGCCCTGGATGCTTGGCCTCACTTTTACTTCAAAAGCCATTACTTTCTCCTGATTCTTCATCTGTCTTTCCAGACAAGCCTTCCCAATGTCCTTTTTATTCTCTGACTTGTTAGAGTTTCCTGGATCTTTTTGGTATATCTCTTTCTTTTCTCCTAGACACACTCTTACTGGTAGCTTCATCCAGTCCCTGTTTCTAGTTACCACTGAACTTTAATATCCCCCTATCTTGACTACATCCTAGATCTAAGTCCCATTAAAGGCTATTTTAAAAATTGAAGTGTATACTTCTGTTAGTTTCAGATGTGCAACATAATTCAATGTTTTTATAGAGTATACTCCATATAAAGTTATTATTAAAATGTTGACTGTATTGCCAGTGCTGTACATTACATCCTTGTAACTTCTTTCTTTTATACCTAATAGTTTGTACTCCTGATTCCCCTTCATGTACTTTGCCCCACCTCCATGACTCCCAATACTATGTTAAGTAGAAATGATGAGAGTGGGAATACTTATCTTATTCCTGATCTTAGAGGAAAAGTTTTCAGCTTTTCATTTTTGGTATGATAGCTGTGGGCTTGCCATATATGGCCTTTATTGTGTTGAAGTATGTTTCCTCTTTACCAACTATGATAAGTGATTTTATCATAAATGAATGTTGAATTCTGTCAAATGTTTTTTTCGGTGTCTATTGAGATGATCATATGGTTTTTATTCTCCCTTTTGTTAATGTGGTATAACACCTTGATTGATTTGTAGATGTTGAACCATCCTTGCATCCCTGGAATAAATTTTATTTGATCATGAATAAAAATCTCTTTTCTGTATTTGTTGAATTTGGTTTGCTAATTTTTATTGAGCATCTTTTCATTTCAGGAATATTGGTGTGTAATTTTTTTATAGTGTCTTTGTCTGGTTTAGATAGGGCTTCATAGAATGAGTTTGGAAGTCCCTCTTCTTCAATTTTTGGTATAGTTTAGGAAAGATAGACTTCAACTCATCTTTAAATGTTTGGTAGAAACTCTCCAATTCTGGTGTGTTCCTGGTCTTTGGTTTGTTGGAGGTTTTTGATTATTGATTCAATTTCATTAATAGTAATCACTGTTCAGTAATCACTTTCTTCCTGATTCAGTCTTGGAAAAGTATATATTTCTAGATATTCTTCCATTTCTTCTAGGCTGTCCAATTTTCTGGTGTATAGTTGTCAATAGTATTCTTTTATGATTGTATCTCTGTGATATTGGTTGTAATTTCTCCTTTTCTATTTCTAATTTTATTTAGATTTTCTCTTATTTTCTTGATGAGTTTCTGACTCATCTTAATCAACTTTGTTTATCTTAAACAACAGTGCTTAGTTTCACCAGGCTTTTTCTATTTTTTAAAATTTGGTCTCTATTTTATTTACTTCTCTGATTTTTATTATTCTCTTCCTTTTGTTGACTTTGGGCTTTGTTTGTACTTCTTTTACTAGTTCCTTTAGATAGAAAGTTAAGTTATTTAAGATATTTCTTGTGTTTTGAGTTAGACCTGAATTACTATAAATTTCCCTCTAAGAACTCCTTTTGCTGTGTCTCATAGATTTTGAAAGTTGTGTTTGTTTTTTTTTTATTCACCTCAAGCTATGATTTTATTTCCTCTTTGTTGATCCATTGGTTTTCTAGTAATATATTATTTAGTTTCCACATGTTTGTTTATTTTCCAGTTT
Source organism: Bison bison bison (assembly GCF_000754665.1). Classification (NCBI taxonomy): domain Eukaryota; kingdom Metazoa; phylum Chordata; class Mammalia; order Artiodactyla; family Bovidae; genus Bison; species Bison bison. Next base: position 2,329,985 of record NW_011494718.1, read on the forward strand.
CCTTCCTGTAATTGATTTCTAGTTTCATAGCACTGTAGTCAGAAAAGGTTGATATGATTTCAATCTTCTTAAATGAATTGAAGATTTTTCATGGCTTAGCATGAGACCTGTCCTGGAGATCTAGTGTCCATGTGCACTTGAAAAAGAATGTGTTTTCTTCTGTTTTTAATGCAACGATTTGTAAATATTAATACCTGTTAAGTCCTTCTGGTCGAATGTGTCATCTAATGTATCCCTTATTGATTTTCTGCCTGTTCATTTATGTAAGTGGGTTATGAAAGTTCTCTATACTTATTGTATTTCTGTCAGTTTCTCCCTTTATATGTGTTAGTATTTACTTTATATATTTAGGTGCTATTGTACTGGGGCATTTATGTTTATGACTGTTATATCTTCTTCTTGATTTGACTTGTTTATCATTATATGATTGATGCCCTTCTTTGTCTTTGTTATAAACTTTGTTTCAAAGTCTATTTTGTGTGATATGAATATTGTTATCTCTGTTTTCTTTTTATTTCCATTTGTGTGGACTATCTTTTTCCATCATTTTACTTTCAAGTGTGTGTGTCTTTAGATCTGAAGTGAGTCCCTTGTAGGCAGGATATAGATGGTATGTTTTCTAATCCATTCAGCCACCCATGTCCTGATTGGAGCATTTAATCTATTTACATAAAGTAATCATTGATAGACATGTACTCACTGACATTTTGTTACTGTTTTCTAGTATTACTTTTTGCAGTTTTTCTATGTTCTTTTCTTGTTCCTCTAGTCTCTTCCCTTGCAGTTTAATGATTTTCCTTAGTCTTATGTTTGGGTTATTTTCTCTGTTTCTTTGTGTGTCCACTGGAGATTTTTGATTTGTAGTTACCATGAGGTTTATATATATATATATATCAATTATATATAGTTGTTTTAAAGTCATAGTTGTTTAAATTCAAACATATCTTGAAACACATCTACCTTTTTCATTTTATTCCCAACACACTTTATGGTTTGGTTTTATATTGTACATTTATATCTGTACCCTTTCAGTGTTTATCAGAGTTATATTTGATTTTATAATTTTTATCTTTAACGTTTATGCCCTCATATAAGTGGTTGATTCACTGTTTTTACTATATACTTATAATTATCAGTGATTTTTTTCTTCATATCATTTTTTAAAATTTCTTGTTATAAGGTTTTCTTTTTCACTTAAAGAAAACACTTTAATGTTTCTTGTAAGGCCAGTTTAATGGTAACAACCTCTTTTAGTTTTTGCTTGTTTGGAAAACTCTTTCTCTCTCCTCAAGTCTGCATGGTAACCTTGCTGGATAGAGTGTCCTTGGTTGCAGGTTCTTTCAGCACTTTAAATATGTCATGCTACTCCCTCTGGCTTGCAAGATTTGTGATAAGATATCAGCTAATATTTTTAGTGGTTTCCTTTTAAGTGACTCTCTTCCTGCCTTTAAAATTCTCCCATTCACTCTTTAAAATTTTTTCATTTTTATTATGATATGACTTAGTGTGAACCTCTTTGAGTTCATCTTGTTTAGGCCTCTCTGTGCTTCTTGGACCTGGATATCTGTTTCCTTTTCAGGTTAGTGATATTTTCAGCTACAATTTCATCAAATAAGGTTATGCCCCTTTCTGTCTCTCTTCCTCTGCGACTCCTATAATGCTAATGTTAGTATGCTTGATATTTTCCTAGAAGTCCCTTGTTGAATTCTCCAGGAGAGAATACTGGAGTGGGTTGCTATTTCCTTCTCCAGTGGATCTTCCCAACTCAGGTATCAAAGCCAGGTCTACCACACTGCAGGGCGGATTCTTTACTATCTGAGCCACAAGGGAAGCCCAGAAGTCCCTTAAATAATCCTTTTGAACTTTTTCTTTTTGCTGTTCTGATAAGGTGACTTCCACTATTCTGTCTTCCAGGTCATTCATGTGTTTCTCTGTATCACCTAATCTGTGGTTAATTCCTTCTAGTGTATTTCTCCTTTCAGTTATTGTATTCTTCAGCTCTAATTGGTTCTTTATTATATTTTCTAGTTCCTTTTGAAGTTCCCACTGTATTTTTGTATCCTTTTCCTTATGAAAAGGATGTTCACAAGTTTGATTAACTTTTTTTATGACTTTTGCTTTGAACCATTTATCAGATGAATTACTGTCTCATTAGGCTTCCCTTCACCCAGGGTTTTATATTGCTCTTTGTTTTGTAACATATTCTACTGTCTTTTCATTTTGTTTGATGAAATTAAGGAAAACATGCACATCTTGGTCTTGAAGCCATGTCATTGTATTGGATCATCCCTATGCAGTCTCCCTATGCCCCGTGGATTAGGCAGGAGAGCTGGATCTAAAGTGACCATGGGCCATGCCTTTTCTCGGGGTGTGCTAGCAGTCACTGCCATGTTGAGGGGCAAGGCCAGGTTTGGAGAGGCTGGAGCCACAATCCTGAGTGAGGTTATCATATCCTTGGTGCTATAGAGTTTCTGTCTTGGCCAGGGGTAGCGATGGGATCCAAGAGGCTGGAAGAGGAGCCTTGAGCCAGCCCTGGCCTTTCCCAAGGTGCACTGGTGATTCTGCTTTGTCACAGCCTGGGGCTGGAGCAGGAGGGGCTGAGGTCAGAGCCTGTCTCAGATGGGGTGAGGTGTGCTGGGGTGGTCACGGTGGGCTGGTCGGAGCACCAGGCAGGTTGCCACCGTGCCAGGACTGGGAGCAAACAATTGTGTCCATGCTCTCCAAAAGCAGAATCTCCATTGCCTACAGGCCTCCATTAAGCCCCACTGGTTTTCAAACTACCTAAAAGGGCTCATATTCCCAGTACTTATCTCCAGGCTGGCATGCCCGATATGGGGCTCAAATCCCTAAGAACTAAGGGAAGATCCCTGAGCCTGTGAAATCTTATTCTGTGTTACCCACCAAGTGTGTGGGTCCTGACAAGACTTCTTCTTCTTCTCTAATACTAGACTCCTTGTGGTTCTTCCTTTATAATCTTGGTTTTAGAAGATCAAGTCTGCTAGACTTCAGGTCAGTTTAAGAGAGAATTTCTTTTTATATCAATGCAATTTTGTCTTTCTAAGAGGAGGTAAGCTCAGGGTCTTCCCACTCCACCATCTTGATCCCACCTTCTAATTATTTTTTATTTTCTACTTTCTTTCTTTTTACAATGAGAAAGTAGAATTAGGATCAGTGCCTTTGACTAAAAATAAATAGCATTTTTGTCCACACTTCATGTCCTGTGGTGAACTGTGGGCTTTGCTCTATACCATCCTGACTCTAGGGCTCCCTGTCAAAGGATTTTCAAAGGAAAATAATGGGTTTCATACAAATATAAAACTGACAACTTCCAAAGGTTTTTATTCAACTCATTAGTTAATAAACAAGACAAAAAGATGTTAAAATTGGTTCAAGGAGAAATCTAAGAAACACACACATGCACACAGAGAGAGAAATTAAGAGATTCTGAAATGCAGAAGAGTTCTAGCCACAGGACAGTAATCATTGCCATTCCACCAGACACAATTAATTTGGATTTCTGTGAACATGAACTGTTTTCATTATGTATTTAGTTTTCAGCAATTTACAGAAATAAAATGCCTGAAAGACAATGAAGATAAAATACCTGGAAGACAATTCTGATGTCAAAACCAGACTAGTCACACACTGATCTTTATTTTTACCATAGAACATCCACTTATTATTTCCTTCCATTTCAAATTGTTTCAGCATTTTTTCCTGATAGCCTCAAGGACCCAGTCTTCATGTCCAATAGCATCTCATTATCAGTGTGTCTAAAACTGAACATCACTCCCTTTTCATTCACCTCATCACGATCTGGCTGCTTCTAGAGTTTCTTCAAGTGCTCAGCCTTTTTTGCTCAATGTGTCCTTAAAAAATCTCATTACAGATGTAAGCACTGAAAATCCTTGTTCACGCTTTTTACATTGTAGACAGATTGTTGTTATAGTAGTAACATTTCTTAAACTCCTTCTGATATGTGTCCCCAAATCCATTAATGGCTTTTATTATCTATTTATTTACTACTTAGGAACTTGAAACTGAAAGTTGCTCAGTCGTGTCTGACTCTTTGTGACCCCAATGGACTGTAGCCTGCCAGGCTCCTCTGTTCTGGAGAGGTCAAAGTACTGGAATGGGCAGCTGTTCCCTTCCCCAGGGGATCTTCCCAGCCCAGCACTCAAACCCAGGTCTCCTGCATTGCAGGCAGATTCTTTACTGTCTGACCCACCAGAGAAGCCCAAAGAATACTGGAGTGGGTAGCCTATCCCTTCCCCAGTGGATCTTCCCAACCCAGGAATTGAACCAGGGTCTCCTGCATTGTGGGCAGATTCTTTACCAACTGAGAATAGGCCCTAAAGTTTAGTTCATAGCAAAGGTCCTCTCCAAAAAAAATTATGTATCCCCCCAGGCATTCAAGTCAGTTCTTGTTTCAACGTGAAACGCCAGCATTGGGAATGCCCCCTTACCTGGCAGCCTAGAAACTTTCACACCCTGATCTGGTACACCTTGGTCAGGTTAGGAGGGGTGAGAAGTGAACCTTTCTTTTATAATTTGTAAGAAGGGTAGTTATAAAGTGATTTTGGGAAAGACAAACCCATGTGATCCTATGGGTTTTCTCAGGCAGAACCATTTTCGAAATAAGGATATGTAAATAAACTTCTGGTTATTGCCCTAAAACTTACCTGTTTCCAGATACTCTTTAGATAGTTTTATATAACCCCAGCATCCTCAGGGAGAAATATCAATAACCTCAGATATGCAGATGACACCACCCTTATGGCAGAAAGTGAAGAACTAAAGAGCCTCTTGATGAAAGTGAAAGAGGAGAGTGAAAAAGTTGGCTTAAAGCTTAACATTCAGAAAACTAAGAGCATGGCATCTGGTCCCATCATTTCATGGCAAACAGATGGGGAAACAGTGGAAACAGTGGCTGACTTTATTTTGGGGGGCTCCAAAATCACTGCAGATGGTGATTGCAGCCATGAAATTAAAAGATGCTTACTCCTTGGAAGGAAAGTTATGACCAACCTAGACAGCATATTAAAAAGCAGACACATTACTTTGCCAGCAAAGGTCCGTC
>NW_011494718.1:2335164-2353045 GCF_000754665.1 Bison bison bison
TTGGAAGGAAAGTTATGACCAACCTAGACAGCATATTAAAAAGCAGACACATTACTTTGCCAGCAAAGGTCCGTCTAGTCAAGACTATGGTTTTTCCAGTAGTCATGTATGGATGTGAGAGTTGGACTATAAAGAAAGCTGAGTGCTGAAGAATTGATGCTTTTGAACTGTGGTGTTAGAGAAGACTCTTGAGAGTCCCTTGGACTGCAAGGAGATCCAACCAGTCCATCCTAAAGGAAATCAGTCCTGAATATTCATTGGAAGGACTGATGTTGAAGCTGAAACTCCAATACTTTGGCCACCTGATGCGAAGAGCTGAGTCATTGAAAAGACCCTGATGCTAGGAAAGATTGAAGGCAGGAGGAGAAGGGGTAGACAGAGGATGAGATGGCTGGATAGCATCACTGACTCAATGGACGTGGGTTTGGGTGGACTCTGGGAGTTGGTGATTGACAGGGAGGCCTGGCTTGCTGCGGTTCATGGGGTCACAGCATCGGACACTACTGAGCGACTGAACTGAAGGGTCCTCAAACCTCATTTTAAACAAAACTGGTCTACACACCTTTCAGTCTTTCTCCTAAGCCAGATCATGAGTCTTACCTTCCTTACTGCTTACTTTTCCTCCTCTGATTCTTTGGAATGCATCCACTTCCTCTAGGTGCATATCTTTCCAGAACCCCCTCATTACACAGACACTGTGATAGTCTCCTATCTTTCACTAGTCTAAAAGCTCTGACACTGCTGCCCAGGATTCTTCCTAAAACAGAAATGTGATTCACAGTGTCTTCCTGGCTAAAATCTTGCAGGTAGATTTTAAGATAAAGCCCAGCATCTTGGCAGTGTATACAGGGCAGTTCATGACTGGATATCCTGCTTATCTTCCAGATTTATATTCTTGCTACCGTCAATCCTCTTTCTGCCTACATTCTACCCTCAAATACCCAGGGGACCCTAAATTCTAGTCATACTAAAATGTTTGCAACCTTTGTTTTTTCATAATCCTGGGACTTCATCCAGGTTTGACCCTCTTCCCTCTCCCTCCCCTAAGACTAATAGCCTGGCTTCCTCCCCTTTAGGAGTTAGTTTGGTGTCACTGTTTATAATAAGCATTTTCTTGCCACCCTCATGCGGGACCCCGTGCTCATCTTCTGTCCTCCCAGTGTCCTGCACATGTGAGTTTCACACTACTTTAATGTCCAGGTACGGATGTGCCTGTCCTCCTGGACTCTTAGAAGTCAGATCACATCTTCCTCTCCTCATATTCCCAGTGTCCCAACACATATTTGGTACATGACAGGTGTTGTTAAAATGTCTAATGAGGGAATGAATGGCTTTATCAATCACAAATGCCACAGAAATGTAATTTGTCTCACCACCTGTGTTTGGTACAAATTAACATGTCTCATGAAGGCCTTCAAATGCCGTCCCTGCTCCTCGGCCCCCAGTACTGCCTGAGGCTGCTGTTTTTTCTGCACTGCTCCACTTTCTCCGTGTGCCTCTGCAGGGTTCAGGAAGTTCTCATGCTGTTGGGAATGGTCCCCACTAGTCCAAGAATGTGGCTGGTAGGTCACTGAACTTCATTTTCCCAACTAATCTTCAGGTTGACTTTAAAATGCCTTTGGAAGCTTTTTATCCTTGAGTTTAGTTTTCTTTTAATTAATTATTTTAATTGGAGGCTAATTACTTTACAACACTGTAGTGGTTTTGCCATACATTGACATGAATCAGCCATGGGTGTTCATGTGTTCCCCATCCTGAACCCTCCTCCCACCTCCCTCCCCATCCCATCCCTCAGGGTTGTCCCAGTGCACCAGCCCTGAGCACCCTGTCTAATGCATCGAACCTGGACGGCCGATCTGTTTCATATATGGTAATATACATGTCTCAATGCTATTTTCTCAAACCATCCCACCCTCGCCTTCTCCCACAGAGTCCAAAAGTTTGTTCTTTATCTCTGTGTCTCTTTTGCTGTCTTGCATAAAGGGCTTCCCTTGTGGCTCAGCTGGTAAAGAATCCACCTGCAGTGCAGGAGACCTGGGTTTGATCTCTGGTTTGGGAAAATCCCCTGGAGAAGGGAACGGCTACCCACTCCAGCATTCTGGCCTGGAGAATTCTATGGACTCTATAATAGTCCATGGGTTCACAAAGAGTCGGACACGACTGGGTGACTTTCACTTTTACTTCTAAATTTTATTCTACTTGGTACCATATACAATAGCAAAAGGAACATATTTTAAAGAATAAAACATAATCCTTGCTTATGTTATGTAAGAGATAGACAAGTGTTCTACTGTCTCTGAAAGAAGTGTTATGGCTCATGCACAAAGGGCCATGTAGAAGAGGACCTTATTCCAGTAATATAACCAACATTCAATCTATAGTGAGTAAGGGGAAAATTAAAAATACGTTGTTATAAATCAGTTAATTTTTGATTGCTATCTACAAATGAACATCGGATACTGTTGCTTATCTCTGCCTACTATTGTTTTATTTCAAGTAAAATATGCATTTTAATCCTTCAAAAAGGAAAAGCATATTACTATAAAAAGTTGAAGTTGAAAAAAAATCATACTGCTGCAAATCAGTCAAAGCAAGTGTTTGAATTACTGATTGAATTAAGATAGATGTTGAATTTTATTTTTTACTTATCCCCTGAGTATTATTATCAGGAAGCTTTGTGAGGGTAGGGACTGGATCATGTACTTACAAAAGTGATAGTGTACTATAATAATCAGGAAATAAATGTTTGTTGGATGAATATATATATTCATAGTAAAGAACTGCTACTTTTTCAATTCAAATATATTCTGAACTTGCTTTCTTTAATAGATGGAAATATTGATGAGTACTTTGCTATTAATGAAATGTCGGGAGAACTCTCAACCACTCGCGCTTTGGACCGGGAGGAAGTCAGCAACTTCACCCTCGTCATCCTGTGCTCGGATCTGGGGAGCCCGCCGCAAAGCTCCACGGCGCAGCTGCAGGTCAGAGTTCTGGACGACAACGACCACAGCCCGTCCTTCCCCAGGCTGCAGTACCAGGCTTCTGTGAGAGAGGACGCGCAGGTGGGAACCACGGTTCTCGTGCTCTCCGCCGCGGACGAGGATGAGGGCCTGAACGGGCAAACCATGTATTCTCTGGTGCATGAGTCTTCCGGGGCGTTCACCATCGACCCTGTGGCAGGCATACTAAGAACCAGCCGGGCCCTTGACCGGGAAGCCAGGTCTGAGCACGTATTGAAGGCTGTGGCCAGAGACTGTGGTGTCCAAGGCTCACGAAGCACCACGGTGGTTATAAAAGTACATGTCACTGATGTTAATGACAACAGTCCAGTTTTGGAACAGAACCCCCTTGATATTTTTCTTTCCTCTCAGTCACCTACAAACCAAACAGCTGCCATCCTCAGAGCCAGTGACCCAGACTCGGGACCCAATGGCACCGTCACGTTCAGCTTCGCAGAGCCGCAGTCAGTGCTTTCTATTAATGAATACACAGGAGCAATTCAACTTCAGCAAATTCCGTCTTCAGAATATTTTCCTATTTGGCTGCAGTTAAAAGCTGTGGATCAAGGGGTCCCAGCTAGGACAACCACTGGTCTCCTGGTCATTCACATGGAAGGAGAAGATGTAAGGATCTCCTTCAGCCAGCATCTATATAAAGGGATCGTGCCTGAAAATTGTGAGGCAGGTGAGTGTCAAGTGTCCCAGTTTGGGCAAAATGCTTAAAACTATCAAAGCATTAAAACTATGAATTTCTGAGTCCAGCCAATTCTTGGTATTACAATTTTCATTCAGCATATGTTATTAAAAATATATACTCAAATACAGTAATATATTCACACCTCTTTCAAGACAACAAAAACTAATAAAAACACAAATCATTCAGGACTCTTGAACTTTAAGTTTAAAATCTCAAAAAACCCACATTAATTTAAATGTTTATGAATCCTGAGCAACTACATTTCCTAAATGACTTTCCTGGAAATACAATGAGAGGTGAAATGTGCTGTGGTTCAGTGACTGCCACTGTGTGTCCTTGGGAAGCTGGCTCTTGTGGCCTCCGGTTCCCAACCTGCAAATTAGGGATGAGTTTGGTACCTACCTCATTAGGGTGTTCTGAGGACCAATTGAGCCACTTCATATGAAGCCCTTAAAACAGTATCTGACTCAGAATCAGTGTGTAATTTTAAGGAAGTGCTATTTTTCTTATTATTACTTCATTTTGATACAGTCAGTATTACTTTCAAACAGTGCAGTAATATCTGATCTTCAAAGAATTTGGCAAGATTATACTACTCAGAACAGGCTTCTGTGAATGGTGACTGTTTTTCCTCATAATGCTAAATTATTTTTCAGTTATTTCCCTACTCAAATTTATGCCATAATGGGAAACATAAATAATTAATTCCAATGATCTTTCTACCCTAAAGAAAAAAACCCATTTGCAGATAGTTGTGAATGGAAAGAAATCCAATCTAGGTGATTATATCTAACTAGAGAGTTGAAATATAAACCTTCTGAATCTTTGAACCAGCCAGAGGGCAAATCACGTGGACTCCAGGGCTTGGGGGAGGAGGAGTTTGCTTTCAACAAGTCTGATGTGTGCTGTTTGATTTCTCCAGTTGTTCTTTGTTTTTGCTTTGTTATTCTGGATTCAATTTCACTTTATTCATACCCAAAACAACCACTGTTTAAAAGGCAACTTGAATTTTTCTGAAATTGTTTTATTTACTTCATAGTGAAAATATTTGTTACACATTATTACACATTTGTTACACATTATATTCTCTATAAAAAGAGAATATTCAACTTAATATTGAATATCAAGTTAGGATTCTTCTCAGTTACATATTATTAACCCCAGTTGCACCTTCTTTTGAATTACGGTTATCTCATGGGCTGCTTATTCAGAAGGCCTCTTATGATTCTAAACATTATTAGGGGTAAATTGCAGTTACCTTCATTAAATGAAATAATAGCATCTTCCAAAATAACTAGAAATTTCCACCTATTCTTAGGTGTAATGAGAATTCCACAGAAGAGTTAAATGTTAAATAATATGAGATACTCCATAGAGCTGTGCTTCCTCATGAGAGCTATACATCCTAACTCCAGAGCAGAGCCTGATAGAAAGAAAGGTAAAATTTTCTAAATAATAATAATTAATATATTTGTGCTAAATAATACAGCACAAAATATATTAATCAATCTTGAAATGAATTTGATAAAATCATAGAATTTTTAAGTCCAGCTTTTATCAGCAGTGAACATATAAACATTTTTTCCTTAACTGATGATCTTTCAGTCTCTACTTGAATCTCTCAGTGATTGAGAGTCTAGGACAGTGGTTCTTGAACTTGGGTATGAAACAAGCACTCTCTCATGATTGTAGAAGTTTCTGCTTCAGTAATCTGGGATCCAGGAACTATCATTTTTAACGCTCTGTAGGTGATTTGATTACATGACAAAGTTGGAAAACTCTTTCATTTGGAAAGTAATTCCTGTGTTAAACCCAGATCTGCCTCATTTATGTATGTCCGTAAATTCTAGTCCTGCCATCTGGAGTATTCCACCGATCTACATGGTTGCTTGTTCTTTAAATGTTTTATTTGCTCCTTCAGCAAAAATTCTATTGAACATTATGTGCCAGGTACATTTCTATTGGGATATGTTAGTGAACAAAAAGACAAAGATGCTTGTCCTTGAGAGGCTTGCATTCCAGCAGGGGTAAAAAGACAATATCAGTGAACGTAATGAATAGCTAAAACGTAGTGTATGTTCAGTTCAGTTCAGTCGCTCAATCGTGTCCGACTCTTTGCGACCCCATGAATCGCAGCACGCCAGGCCTTCCTGTCCATCACCAACTCCCGGAGTTCACTCAGACTCACGTCCATTGAGTCAGTGATGACATCCAGCCATCTCATCCTCTGTCGTCCCCTTCTCCTCCCACCCCCAATCCCTCCTAGCATCAGAGTCTTTTCCAATGAGTCAACTCTTTACATGAGGTGGCCAAAGTACTGGAGTTTCAGCTTCAGCATCATTCCTTCCAAAGAAATCCCAGGGCTGATCTCCTTCAGAATGGACTGGTTGGATCTCCTTGCAGTCCAAGGGACTCTCAAGAGTCTTCTCCAATACCACACTTCAAAGGCATCAATTCTTCAGCACTGAGCTTTCTTCACAGTCCAACTCTCACATCCATACATGACCACAGGAAAAACCATAGCCTTGACTAGATGGACCTTTGTTGGCAAAGTAATGTCTCTGCTTTTGAATATGCTGTCTAGGTTGGTCATAACTTTCCTTCCAAGGAGTAAGCGTCTTTTAATTTCATGGCTGCAGTCACCATCTGCAGTGATTTTGGAGCCCAAAAAATAAAGTCTGACACTGTTTCCACTGTTTCCCCATCTATTCCCCATGAAGTGATGGGACCAGATGTCACGATCTTCATTTTCTGAATGTTCAGTCTTAAACCAACTTTTTCACTCTCCTCTTTCACCTTCGTCAAGAGGCTTTTGAGTTCCTCTTCACTTTCTGCCATAAGGGTGGTGCCATCTGCATATCCGAGGTTTTTGATATTTCTCCTGGCAATCTTGATTCCAGCTTGTGCTTCTTCCAGCCCAGCATTTCTCATGATGTACTATGCATATAAGTTAAATAAACAGGGTGACAATATACAGCCTTGACGTACTCCTTTTCCTATTTGGAACCAGTCTGTTGTTCCATGTCCAGTTCTAACTGTTGCTTCCTGACCTGCATACAGATTTCTCAAGAGGCAGGTCAGGTGGTCTGGTATTCCTATGTCTCTCAGAACTCTCCACAGTTTACTGTGATCCACACAGTCAAAGGCTTTGGCATAGTCAATAAAGCAGAAATAGATGTTTTTCTGGAACTCTCTTGCTTTTTCCATGATCCAGCGGATGTTGGCAATTTGGTCTCTGGTTCCTCTGCCTTTTCTAAAACCAGCTTGAACATCTGGAAGTTCACGGTTCATGTATTCTTGAAGCCTGGCTTGGAGAATTTTGAGCATTACTTTACTAGTGTGTGAGATGCATGCAATTGTGTGGTAGTTTGAGCATTCTTTGGCATTGCCTTTCTTTAGGATTGGAATGAAAACTTACCTTTTCCAGTCCTGTGGCCACTGCTGAGTTTTCCAAATTTGCTGGCATATTGTGTGCTGCCCTTTCACAGCATCATCTTTCAAGATTTGAAATAGCTCAACTGGAATTCCATCACCTCCACTAACTTTGTTCGTAGTGATGCTTTCTTTCTTTTTTTTTTTTAATTATTATTTTTTTAATTTTATATAGACTAACCAGGAATATCCCTATGGTATTCATTTATATGATAATAAATTCTTTTTTAGAAGCTCTCTGAGCTTACAAGTAGCATTATTTAAATAACCCTCAAATCACAGTTGAATATGAAATGTATCCAAAAATTTTTCATAACAAGAGGGTCACACTGCTGCTTCTGCTGCTACTAAGTCACTGCAGTCATGTTCGACTCTGTGCGACCCCATAGACAGCAGCCCACCAGGCTCCCCCGTCCCTCGGATTCTCCAGGCAAGAATACTGGAGTGGGTTGCCATTTCCTTCTCCAGTAGTGATGCTTTCTAAGGCCCACTTGACTTCACATTCCAGGATGTGTGGTCTAGGTGACTGATCACACCATCATGATTATCTGGGTCATGAAGATCTTTTTTGTACAGTTCTTCTGTGTATTCTTGCCACCTCTTCTTAATATCTTCTGCTTCTGTTAGGTCCATACCATTTCTGTCCTTTATCGAGCCCATCTTTGCATGAAATGTTCCCTTGGTATCTCTAATTTTCTTGAAGAGATCTCTAGTCTTTCCCATTCTCTTGTTTTCCTCTATTTCTTTGCATTGATTGCCGAGAAAGGCTTTCTTATCTCTTCTTGCTATTCTTTGGAACTCCGCATTCAGATGCTTATCTCTTTCCTTTTCTCCTTTGCTTTTCGCTTCTCTTCTTTTCACAGCTATTTGTAAGGCCTCCCCAGACAGCCATTTTGCTTTTTTGCATTTCTTTTCCATGGGGATGGTCTTGATCCCTGTCTCCTGTACAATGTCACAGTGTATGTTAGCTGGTGTTAAAAGCTGTGGTATGAAGAAACAGCAGGATTCCTGGCGAGGGCACAAAGACGATTTTAGATGGCATGTTAGGACTGGCATTAGTGAGCAAGTGAAATTTGGGGCAAAGACATAAAGAAAGGAGGTAGCCATTCATATATATGGGAAGATAGCATTTCCAAAGAAAAAGAGGAGAAATCCAGTGGAAACTCACCAGGTTTGTTCATGAACAGTAAAGGGGACTGTGTGACTAAAGCAGAGTAAGCGAGGTGAAAGTGAAAGTGAAAGTGAAGTTGTGTCTCACTCTTTGGGACCCCATGGACAGTAGCCTGCCAGGATCCTCTGTCCCTGGGATTTTCTAGGCAAGAATACTGGAGTGAGTGGGTTGCCATTTCCTTCTCCAGGAGATATTCCCAATGCAGGGATTGAACCAGGTCTGCTTCATTGTAGGCAGACGCTTTACTGTCTGAGCCACCAGGGAAGTCAAGCAAGATGAAGAATGGTAAAAACTGAGGTCAGAAGAAGACAAAAAGAAGAGGTGGTGTCTTGTAGATCACTGGGAGGTCTTTGACTTTTACTGAAAATAGTTTTTCTTTCTCTAGTTCATTCAGTTATTTACATAATGAGATTTCCAACCAATGCTAGTGAATAGTCTCACCCAATACAAATTCTGCAGAGTAGGAGGCATCAAGTAAATTATCCCTCAAAAGAATTGGCATAGACTAAGTCAGTCGTTATTATCACACTTGTTCACATTAGTAAATGAAATTTCTAAAAATTAAGTAATGTGTTTGGCCATTTCCTAATTAAGATATCATTTCTCAAGTCACCCAGAATCAATTTCTTTGTAGGATTAACCCCCCCAAAAAGCCCATATCTAAGGCATCCCAAAGAAAGCCCAATATGAAATTAAGCTATAGATTAGGAAGTTTAATAATGTTTATGGTTGAATTGAGAAATGATTTAATAATAACACTAATGAAAACTGCCGTGGAAGGGAAAATTTTGTACCTGATTTCATTTTTTCAATGTGCCATTCATTTCTTTGTCCAGGATTTGCTCTGCTGATAGGAGGCAGCCGTTATGGGAGGAAACTACCCTTGTTTTGGTCCATTTCTCATCAGTCAACCTTCCATCTACCCCCAGCCATAGCAGTTGGAATTAATCACTATGGTTAACATAACCGGGTCTGAGATTAAAAAAAAAAAAAATAGGGTGGAAGACTAAATTAGTCTCTTACCTCTGAAGGCAGGCCTCCTGCTGCAGATTCAGGCAGAAAAGCTGATGAACCCATGGGTGGCGGCAGTGACTTAGTCACTAAGTTGTGTCTGACTCTTGCAACCCCATGGATTGTAGCCCACCAGGCTCCTCTGCCCATGGGATTTCCCAGACAAGAATATTGGAGTAGGTTGCCATTTCCTTCTCCATGGCATCTTTCCAACCCAGGGATCAAACCCATGTCTCCAGCATTGCAGGCAGATTCTTTATTCTTTACCAGGAAAGCTAGAATACATGGGTGGAAAGACTTTATTCTGCCGTGGCATCATTGTGTTTTTTTTGACCTCTGATCAGAGTCATCCTTCTTAATCTCCTTGCATTTAGAATTATTGAACTAAATTTGACTGGTACCTTTTAAATAGAGCCTAACAGTTTAAAAATTTGTTTGTTAATCTTACATATAGACAAGGTTAGAAATATTCTGGCAGTAAGCATATGTTATCCATAAATATTCAGGTAGGCATGCACTACAAAACATCTAAAACAATGGGTTGAGATCTTGTTTTGAAGAGTATCTATGACATGTGTGAAGGGCATGGAGCTTACAGGAAGAGTAGCCTAAAAGCTGTATGACAGGAAGCACAACAAGAAAGGAAAGGATGATGGTTAAGAAGGCTATTGAATCTGATTTAATGCAACTAATCTACACCCACATCAGCAGGATTTCCTAGGCCCTGGTGGACAACAGTGACGAGGTGCATAAAATATTGATTAAAATTTCATCTGGCCAAAGCTTTGCCTGGAGTGTGAATTCTGCCAGATCATAATAAGGGCACCAAAAGGTGATTTTTAAAAAATTTGGATTCCAATGGTTTCATTCATTTCTTTTCAGTCACTCAGTCATGTCTGACCCTTTGCGACCCCATGGACTGTAGCATGCCAGGCTTCCCTGTCCATTACCAACTCCTGGAGCTTGCTCAAACTCATGTCCATCGAGTCGGTGATGCCATCCAACCATCTCATCCTCTGTCATTGCCTTCTCCTCCTGCCTTCAATCTTTCCCAGCATCAGGGTCTGTTCCAGTGAGTCAGTTCTTCATATCAGGTGGCCAAAGTGTTGGAGTTTCAGCTTCAACATCAGTCCTTCCAATGAATATTCAAGACTGATTTCCATTAGGGTGGACTGGATTGATCTCCTTGCAGTCTAAAGGACTCTCAAGAGCCTTTTCCAACCCCACAGTTCAAAAGCATCAATTCTTCAGTGCTCAGCTTTCTTTATAGTCCAACTCTCACATCCATACATGACTACTGGAAAAACCATAGCTTTGACTAGACAGACCTTTTTTGGCAAAGTAATGTCTCTGCTTTTTAATATGCTGTCTAGGTTGGTCATAGCTTTTCTTCCAAGGAGCAAGTGTCTTTTAATTTCATGGCTGCAATCACCATCTGCAGTGATTTTGGAGCCCAGGAAAATAAAGTCTCTCACTATTTCCATTGTTTCCTCATCTGTTTGCCTTGAAGTGACAGGATTTCAAGTGATAGATGCCATGATGTTCGTTTATTGAATGTGGAGTTTTAAGCCAACTTTTTCACTCTCCTCTTTCACTTTCTTCAAGATTCTCTTTAGTTCTTCTTCTCTTTCTGCCATAAGGGTGGTATCATCTACATATTTGAGGTTATTGATATTTCTCCCAGCAATCTTGATTCCAGCTTGTGCTTCATCCAGCCTGGCATTTTGCATGATGTACTCTGCATATAAATTAAATAAGCAGGGTGACAATATACAGCCGTGATGTACTGCTTTCCCAATTTGGAACCAGTCCATTGTTCCATGTCCAGTTCTAACTATTGCTTCCTGACCTGCATACAGATTTCTCAGGAGGCAGATAAGGTGGCCTGAAATTCCCACCTCTTTAAGAATTTTCCACATTATATTGTGATCCACACAGTCAAAGGCTTTGGCATGGTTACTAAGGCAGAAATACATGTTTTTATGGAACTCTCTTCCTTTTTCAATGATCCAGTGGATGTTGGCAATTTGATCTGTGTTTCCTCTGCCTTTTCTAAATCCAGCTTAAACCTCTGGAAGTTCAGAATTCACATACTATTGAAGTGTGGCTTGGAGAATTTTGAGCATTACTTTGCTAGCGTTTGTGATGAGTGCAATTGTGCAGTAGTTTGAACATTCTTTGGCATTGCCAAAGAATGGAATGAAAACTGACCTTTTCTAGTCTTGTGGTCACTGCTGAGTTTTCCAAATTTGCTGGCATATTGAGTGCAGCACTTTCACAGCATCATCTTTTAGGATTTGAAATAGCTCAGTTTGAATTCCATCACCTCCATTAGCTTTGTTTGTAGTGATGCTTCCTAAGGCCCACTTGAATTCACATTCCAGGATGTCTGGCTCTAGATGAGTGATCACACCATCATGGTTATCTGGGTCATGAAGATCTTTGTATAGTTCTTCCATGTATCCTCATTGCCTTCTCCTTCCAATGGTTTTAAAACATTGTAAATCCATTGATTAGTGTTTAAATGGCCTTGACATAAATTATTTAATAGCATTTTATAATTTCCAGCTTTGCTTCACTCTCCAATATGCCTTCAATTTTGATCTTTATTTTCAGATGAAAAATCTTGGAAGCTGCCTATTGGAAGTTTACATTTTCTGTGGTTTAAATGGCCTGTCAGTAGGAGCACTTGACATCTGAGTTAATTATTTTTTGTACTATCCTAAGTTTTAATCATTTTAAACTGTTTTTAACATTTAGATTTTTTTAAGAAAATAAAAATTAAAACAACTCAATTTTTATATTTGTTTAACATTTCTTTCTTGGAAAGCCTACAAGTTTGAATTTCAATTAATATTGTATCTTTCTATTGACAGCATTAAACTTAACACTTCAATTGTTTAAAACAGAATATAGTTTAATTATATATATAAATAATTTTTATAGCTTATAGCATTTTAGAAGCAGCCCTTTGGTAGATAAAATCTCTTTATGTCATGAAATATTCACTTTTTCATAGAAAGAGTCATCACAGAAGGTGCCAGTTGCCTATAAGAGAGAGGTTAGATGTACTGCAAGGTGGCAAGAAAAGCTGAAGCTCAAGTGATTCCCCACCCTTCACTCTTACCACTTAGTCTTCCTTTTATACCTGCATGAGAAGAAATATAAGCATTCTGAATTTTTCTGAAGTGGAAGATAAACCACTTGGTTGTCCATGACATTCTAACCCATTAAACCATTTACATGCTCCTTCTAGAAGCCAGCTTTTGTTTCTTCTGTTTCACTTCCAAAGCTTTGGTTATACCAGTAAGGGTGAATCAGCAGCTATTCCCCAATGTGGACTTTCTACAATTTCATGTATTTTTAAATAATTACTATGAGAGGAAAAATTGAAATTATGAATTGCGTTGATACCTTGGTTAAAAATGACTAGTCAGACATTGAAGACTTGAGATAAAATTAACATAATGATGTCTGAGGGCAGTCTAAGTATTAAAATACATTTAACATTCTCTACTAAATACATTTGATCTTGATATTTTGGAGGAAAACCCATCTTCTGGCCCTTTGCAATTGATCCAGAATTCTGGCTCCTACAGTGGGTCAGGTTGGGCACATGTATGTGGAGTATGGAAATAGCATAGGAGTTAGTATAGCTGAGTGTATCTCTACTGCTCTCCTGCCCAGGTTGGACAACTTTCCCACTCCTTCTGGAAAGTGGAGATGGAAACAACTGATTCACAGGGAAACCATAAGGATTAAGTGAGGTAATAAGAGTCTACTAGTCACAGTTTTCATTGTTACTCTTATCTTCTTTCTGTCCCAAATCCTTAATTGAATTCCATAAAGTTAGCTGAGTATAAATTCTCACCAGAACAGCTAATAGTTACTTAGCAAGTATTTAACAGCAATTAAATATTTGCAGTTTTAAAAACCCTACCAGTCCTCTCTGTTTTACTTGGTCTCCAAACCGGATAAGAACTATATTTTACAAGGTGTTAGAGTTCCTATAATTTTGGAAGTGATGTCTCTATGTCATCTACAACTTTGGAAAAGGGTTCAATATATAACATTTTATGATAATGAAAAGAAGGAAGCAAACAACATCTCTCATTTCTATTCATTCTTTAAGGCTGGTCTCCTATTTGGAATGGAATTTATTGGAATGAGTGCCCTCTAAGTTACCATTGGCTAACAGTGTCAAATTCTATCACCTTACATATGACTCTAAGGTAGCTCCAGAGGAGAGAGGAGGAGAAAGTCCTCTTAAAAGAAGGTGAACATCTCACAAGGCAGTTTTCATTTTGTGAATTAACCTCAGTCCCACATCTAAGCCTCAGCTATATAGGCTCAAGACGTAATCTTAGCAAACCGAGTTCTTCCCTTGACGTTGGGGGTCACTAACCATTAGAAAGGGGACTGATATATAAACCAGAGTACAATTCTCCTAGACCCTGGTGGCTCAGATGGCAAAGAATCTGCCTGCAATGCAAGAGACCCGAGTTTGATCCCTGGATCAGAAAGATCCCTGGAGAAGGAAATGGCTACCCACTCCAATATTCTTGCCTGGAGAATTCCATAGACAGAGGAGCCTGGCAAGCTATAGTCCACAAGGTCACAAAGAGTCAAATATAACGACGTGACTAACACTTTCATTTTTACAGTTATTTTTCTTATAGAAAAACTATAATTGCCCTCTGGATTAAAGTAGTCATTTCAGAATGACCAGCTTTCTCTGGGAAAAAGGATGCAGGAAGCCAGATTATACTCAGAAGTTTGCTTGTTAATCTTATATAGTTCAAGTAGGAGAGAATTATATCCTACTTGAATGTCATCAGCCCATGTTAGCCTTTCTTAAGAAAGAACTCACACAGCATTGCCAAGTAGAATTTTATGAGCCTCTCATGATCGTCTGGGCTTGCATTGCTCATTGACTTCCTTTTGATCACACATCTGTTCTTGTGTCTTAACGCCTCCATCAAGCCTTCTGTCCTGGGAATGATTCTGTTCCTTCAGGTGATTTTGTATAGCTCTCTTCTTAACTATTATATTTTGTTTAGAGATGTAATAGAGTTAATATTTTTAACAGCTACTTTTTAACAAATGTTTAAGTACACAGCAAAATTGAGGGGAAAGCACAGAGGTTTCCCAATGACTCATGCATTCCCTCCATCATTATTAGCATCCCACTTCCCAGAGTGACGGTGGTGGTGGTTAGTCAGTAAGTAAGATCTGACTCTTGTGACCTCATAGACTGTAGCCCTCCAGGCACTTCTGTTCATGGAATTTCCCAGGCAAGAATACTGGAGTGGGCTGCCATTTGCTTCTTCATCCCAGAGTGATACATTTGCTAAAATCTGTGAACCTACATTGATTCATCATAATCTCCCAAAGTTTCCAGTTTTCTTTAGGGTTCACCCTTGGTGTTGTACGTTCTATGGGTGTAAATGTTGTTCAGTCACTCAGTCGTGTCTGACTCTTTGCGACCCCATGGACTGCAGGACGCCAGGCCTCTCTGTCCCTATGCATCTCCCAAAGTTTGCCCAAGTTCATGTCTGTTGCATTGGTGATGCCATCCAGCCTTCTCATCCTTTGATGCTCTCTTCTCCTCCTGCCCTTAATCTTTCCCAACATCAGGGACTTTTCCAATGAGTCAGCTGTTCGCATCAGATGACCAAGATACTGGAGTTTCAGCATCAGTCCTTCCAATGAGTATTCAGGGTTGATTTCCCTTAAGATGATGGGTTTGATCTCCTTGCTGTCCAAGGGACTCTCAGGAGTCTTCTCCAGCATCATAGTTCAAAGGCATCAATTTTTTGGTGCTCCACCTTCTTCACAGTCCAGCTCTCACAACCATATGTGACCACTGGGAAGACCATTGCCTTGACTATATGGACTTTTGTTGGCAGAGTAGTGTCTAACATGTATAAATGTGTTAAACCTATCTCTAGGTTTGTCATAGACCTGCTAAGAAACAAATGGTTTCTGATTTCATGGCTGTAGTCCTAGCTGCAGTGATTTTAGAGCCTAAGAAGAGGAAATCTGTCACTACTTCCACCTTTTCCCCATCTATTTGCCATGAAGTAATGGGGCCGGATGCCATGATCTTAGGTTTTTGTTTTGTTTTTTAATATTTAGTTTTAAGCCAGCTCTGGAGGGAATGGCAAACTGCCCCAGTATACTTGCCATGAGAACCTCATGAACTGTGTAAAAGGACAAATGAGTTTAGATAAATGTATAGTAACATGGGGTCACAAAGAGTGAATGAACTGAACTGATAGTAACATGTGTCCACCATTATTATATCATACAGAGTAGATTCTCTGCCTAAAAAATATACTTTTCCTACCCATCCTTTTCCCCATACTCCCTGCCTAAACCCAGGCAACCACTGAGCTTGTTACTGTCTCTATAGTTTTGCCTTTTACAATATGTCATATAGTTGGAATCATATAGTATGATTCCATATGTAGCCTTCCGTATATTCCATATGTAGCCTTCCGTATATTCCATATGTAGCCTTCCGTATATTCCATATGTAGCCTTCCGTATATTCCATATGTAGCCTTTTCAGATTTGCTTCTTTTACTTAGTGATATGCATATAATGTTTCTCTATGTCTATTGGTTGCTTGAGAGCTCATTTCTTTTCAGCATTGAATAGTATTCCATTGTCTAGATATTGCAGTTTATATACCCACCTACTGAAGGACATCTTGGTTGTTTTGAAGTTTTGGCAGTTACCGATAAATTTCTATAAGAACCAGGGTACAGGTTTTTATGTAGACAGAAATTTCCAACTCCTTTGGGTTAATTTTAGGGAGTATGATTCCTAGATCTTATGGTAAGACTATATTTAGTTTTGTAAGAAAGTGCCAAGCTGTCTTCCAAAGTGGTTGTACCATTTTGCTTTTCCACCAGCAATCAATGAATGAGAGTTCCTGTTGCTCCATATCTTTGCTAGCATATGATGTTGTCAGTGTTCCAAGTTTTAACCATTCTAATAGATATATGGTTCTATGTCATTTTAGTTTGCATTTCTATGATGAATATGATGTGAATATCTTCATATGCTTACTTTCCACCTGTATATTTTCTTTGTGAGTGTTTTTAAAGGTCTTTTGTTGATTTTCAAGCAGGTTGTTTGTTAACGTTGAGTTTAAGAGTTCTTTGTATGTTCTGAATAATAGGCCTTCATCAGATATGTCTTTTGCAAAAATATTCTCCCAGTCTATGTCTAGTCTTTTCTTTCTCTTGGCAGTATCTTTTGCTGAGTAGAAAAATTTAATTTTAATAAAGGCCAGCATTTTAATTCCATCTTTCTAGGATCCTGCCTTTGGTGTTGTATCTAAAAAGTTATCACCAAACCCAGAGTCAACTAAATTTTCTCCAGCGTCTAGGAGTTTTGTGTTTCAGCATTTTGAATTCAGGTCCATGACCTATGTTGACTTAATTTTTTAAAAGGCCTAAGATCCTTGTACAGATTCTTTTTTTTTTTTTTTTGCATGTGGAAGCCCAGTGTCCCTCCACCATTCATTGAAAAGACTATCCATTGTATTGCCTTTGCTCTTTTGCCAAAGATTAGTTGACTGTGTTTACATATGTCTACTTTGGGGGCTCTGTATTCTGTTCCATTGATCTATTTGTCTTATCCTTTCATCTTGATTACTGTAGCTTTATAGTCTTGAAGTCAAGTAGTCATATTCATCCAACTTTGTTATTTTCCTGAGGGTTAATATTTTTTTACTATTTATTTCTACTCTTTTCTATATTGCCTGTCTGTTAATAGGGGTTTCCACCTATTCTGTGAGAGGCATTCACTTATTTTGGACTCATGAGGATAGTTATAGCAGAAATGCAAACAAAGAATATTCTGCCTCTGACAAGCAAAATGGGTGGTCCTTACTCTAAACAGAGATTTCTCCTGAGGAAACCTGCCACATGGAAAGAAGGGAAAGCCCATTCCTTCATGCTGTTGGAGAGTGCAGGAAGGGCTAGAAGAAAATATGTAGGAAACAAGTGGTGAGCTGTGAGCATCCTGACCCTCTTCCCCAAAGCTTTCAACCCTGAGAGGGCCAGTGAGACAGCCTAAAGGAAAAGCTAAAAGCAGAGGACACTTTGGAACTCTGGAGGACACTGCTTCATGGGATAACTTTTTCCTAACACAGGTGAGTGGAAGCAGATTCAAATGGGCAACATGTTTAGGTCAAGAGAAGGCACAAGCAAATGTTCCATTCTTGTTTGCCTCTTGCAAGGCCCAAAAGACCTCTCATAGTCCCAACATTCCCAGATGCAGATTAATGCAGAGTAGAGGCCAACGGGCTTGTCATGGGGACCATGGCTGCCAGTGATGAGATGAGCCCCTTCCTAACTCTGTTGGGTAGATAGCCAAAACACAGGATTATATAGCATGCCAAGTACCCAAAACTGAGACATCAAAAGCAGTTTCAGTGGGGCCAGGCCAGCAGGGTAGAGTTCTGAGCCTGAACGTGTTGACATGAAAGACCAGATTCATTGCCTGGAGACAAATTCTAAGAGCCGGTGGACAGCACACATAGGCTCCGACCCC
>NW_011494718.1:2353161-2362907 GCF_000754665.1 Bison bison bison
GTGTCATCTTCAGAGCAGCAGCAGTGAAAGAGGAGGAACCCTCAAAGACTGGGCATGAATCTAAAACCTCTAACTTACTTGAGAGCACTGCTTCAAGAGAACAGCCTGAGAAAACATGAGTATCATGTCAATCATGGTGCTCCTAAGGAATATTACACCAATCATGAAAAAGTACAGAAATGATTTTTTTTCTTTGCACATCAAAGTTGTGCTGTGTAAAACTAACTTTGATTCATTTGCTAAACTCTTCGCATGGCCACCTCATGCGAAGAGCTGACTCATTGGAAAAGACTCTGATGCTGGGAGGGGTTGGGGGCAGGAGGAGAAGGGGATGACAGAGGATGAGATGGCTGGATGATATCACTGACTCGATAGACGTGAGTCTGAGTGAACTCCAGGAGTTGGTGATGGACAGGGAGGCCTGGCGTGCTGCGATTCATGGGGCCGCAAAGAGTCGGACACGACTGAGTGACTGAACTGAACTGAACTGTACTGAAGATTAGCACATTGGCTAAAACAAAAGAAAACCACACTGTGAAGAAAATGTCTAGGTTTTTACTCTTAAATGTCTGCATTCAAGTCACTTTACAATTTCCTTAAGAATAAGAGAGTGGATTATTATTATTATTTAACTTAAAGAGTCCCTATGGACTGTAGCCCACCAGACTCTGTCTCCAAGGGATTCTCTAGGCAAGAACACTGGAGTGGGTTACCATTTCCTTCTCCAGGGGATCTTCCCAACTCAGGGATCGAACCCGTGTCTCCTGCATTGCAGGCAGACTTTTACTCACTGAGTCACCAGAGAACTGCTCAGAAGGGAGCATGTATGCACATCAGGACATCAATATTACAGAGAAATAAATTTTCATCTTGTTTTTTTAAAAAAATACTCTTATCTCTATTCTCAAGGATGCCAGATAAATGGTGACAGTGTACACAGTGTTATGCACCAAATACTCATTTTTTTAAACATATAGGAAACAAGTGGTCAGCCTTGTAAACACCCTTGAACATCCCTTTCATTTCTTCTCTTACAAGACAGTTTTGATGATCAAATAAGCACCTCATAATCTATAAAACATTTTACTTTCATTATTAATAACAGTTATCACAGAGATGAAAATATAGCCAGGAGTACTTTGGAGAAGCTTCCCTTTTATGGAAGGCAGAACCAGGAAAGAGCTTGCTCCTAGTAGGTGTTCACCAAATATTTGTTGAAATAATTTCATCATTTAACTGCTATACTTCTAAAAAGACAAAAAGTTTATGCCTGAATGAGAATAAAACCAGGCCACAAAAAAAAAAAAGATGAGGAAGACATTTAGTTTTGGGTAGGGTAAGTGGCCCACACAGAGGCTTATGGACTCATGAGCTTGTGGTAAGCTTATCACAAGGAGTACCTGGACAGAGTCTTTTGCCCAATGATGAGCTAGACCAGAGAGATATTGATGGACATTCAGTTGTCAAAGGAGTAACAAAACAAGCTTCCATATTGTAGAAAGCTCACTTTGAAGGTCTTGTGAAGAAGAGTGGTTTGAGAAAGAGAGATGAGTTAGGAGGATATTGTGGTCACCCACGTGGTAAATACCCAAATAAAACTGCAGTGGTAGGCGAAAATTGTTCTTCCCTGGTGGCTCAGATGGTAAAGAATCTGCCTGCACTGCAGGAGATCTTGGTTCAATGTCTGGGTCAGGAAGATTCCCTGGAGAAGGGAATGGCAACCCACTCTGTCCATGAATTTCATGGACAGAGGAGCTTGGCAAGCTGTAGTCCATGGGGTTGCAAAGAGTTGGACATGACTGAGCAACTAACACACAAGTAACAGGGGAAGATAAGAGGGAATGCGGTCCCCAGTGTTTTTTAAGCAGCTTCACTGGGACTTGCTAACTATTTAGACCCAAGGTTGTCAATCCTGGCTGCACATATGGTTACTGGGAAGCTTTTAAAAATTACTGATGCCTGGACATCCATCTTCCCCCTAATCTTTGAAGGTAGACCAGACATTGTGAATCAGCAGAAACTCCCATTTATTATGTGTGCAAATCAAGGATGGGGGTAGTTAGTGGGCTGAGAAGAAATCCAAAGTAATGCCAGTATTTTACAGGAGTTGGAGATGTACTGTATCTACAGAAGAGATTGAGATGGATTCCCAGGGCACAACTGGGAGGGTGGTGCTAGAGAAACAGGAAAGTGACACATTAAAGAAGTAGGGAGTGCCAACATTATCTAATTTACAGCTGAGGGAAGATAAGGACTGAAAAGTGGAGATTAGCTCAGTCAGAGATGTATCCCCAAAGCAGAAGAGAGTGAAGGCGGGGGGGGCATGGGGGCTACCACACTCTGGGAGTGGGGCTACAGTGCTCATAGAGTCTTCCATGGTGGGATTGGGAAGAATGTTGCCTGACATAGTCTGAGGATGCTGTCTTGGCATAAGGAGGTAAGAACATGGTAGAAAGAAGACATATCTGAAAAGACAAGTCTGTACATCAAGTATAAAGGATAAGACAATAAGAGAATGATACAGTTAGCAAATAAGTGCTGGGAGAGTCAAGAAAGGAAGTTCTGAGAAGTATGTTTGAAACTCTGTTGAAATTGTTCAGGATGTGGCCAAGAATAAAGACCAGGAATGGAGACCTCTTAAGTGAACCAGAGTCGGCCGTGGCTGTTTGTAAGAATCACGTGCAGCCAAACAGAATTTAGCAGCTTCAGAGAGGACTGGGAACTTTGGAGAGCACTGAAAGCTGAGCATCGAAGAATTGATGCTTTTGAACTGTAGTGTTGGAGAAGACTCTTGAGTCTTGGAGTCCCTTGGACTGCAAGGAAATCCAATCAGTCCATCCTAAAGGCGATCAGTCTTGGGTGTTCATTGGTAGGACTGATGCTAAAGCTGAAACTCCAGTACTTTGGCCACCTCATGCAAAGAGTTGACTCTTTGGAAAAGACTCTGATGCTGGGGGGATTGGGGGCAGGAGGAGAAGGGGATGACAGGATGAGATGGCTGGATGGCATCACCAACTCGATGGACATGGGTTTGGGTGAACTCCGGGAGTTGGTGATGGACAGGGAGGCCTGGTGTGCTGCAATTCATGGGATCGCAGAGAGTCGGACACGACTGAGTGACTGAACTGAACTGAACTGACTGAACTTGCTAGAACTTAATACTTTTAGAATACAGAGTACAGAGAAATGTAAAGTGAAGTGGAGATTTTTCACAAAGCTTGGCCATAAAGGGACAGAAGTAATGTTGCAATATCTTGAAGAACGCTGAAGATCAGAGGGCTATTTTGTTTTGTTTTTGAAAGCTGAAAAGAGATTTAGACATTGATGATTTATAGCACTTTAAAGTTTACAAAGAATTTTCATTTATATGTAAGTCAAAAACAGAACATAACACTTAGAAATATCAGGATTTCATTTCTTTTAGGTTTTAACTAGCATCTGTTGTTTGTCAGGAGAATCCTGACCCCTGTTTTCAGATTATTTTGAGGATAACAATATTGTCTTCCTGAAGAGCTACTGTGACAATCAAATAGACTCATTAAAATTGTATATTATAGTACTCATTATGTGCTGCTAAAAACATTGTAAAAGTTGTTTCTTATAATCTAATTGAAACATACTTTCAACATTTTCCTTGTTTCTTAATGGAAAATGTGCGGAATATTTCATAACTGAGGTTAATCACTCATACAGAAAAATTGTGCAACCTTCCTTTCTGGATGTGCAGGCTCTAGGTTTTGGCTGGCTCTCAGATTCTAGGAGCTGAACAGAGAATAAGGACAAGTCTTAAAAGTGCAGAGGCTATTTGCAATAGTCAGGACATAGAAGCAACCTAGATGTCCATCTGCAGATGCATGGATAAAGAAATTGTGGTACCTATGCAGCTGTTCAGACTCTCTTTCTGACCCCATGGACCATAGCCCACCAGGCTCCTCTATCCATGGGATTCTCCTGGCAAGAATACTGCAGTGGCATGCCATTTCTCCCTCCAGATGGTCTTCCCCACCCAGGGATCGAACCCATGTCTCCTTCTTTGGCCAATGGATCACTAGCACCACCTGGGAAGCCTGTGTGTATATATACGTATACACTCACCCATGAAAAGGAATGAATTTGAATTTGAAACAGATGAGGTGGATGAACCTAGAGCCTGTTACACAGTGAAGTGAATTAGAGAAGAACAAATATTGTATTAATGCATATGTATGGAATCAAAAAATGGTACTGATGAATCTACATGCAGGGTAGCAATAGAGATATGCATTTAGAGAACTGACTTGTGGACACAGTGCGGGGAGGAGAGGGTGAAACAACTTGAGAGGGTAGCATTGACATGTATACACTGAAAGTGAAAGTGAAGTCACTCAGTCGTGTCTGACTCTTTGCGACCCCATGGACTGTAGCCTATCAGGCTCCTCCGTCCATGGGATTTTCCAGGCAAGAGTGCTGGAGTGGATTGCCATTTCCTTCTCCAGGGGATCTTCCTGACCCAGGAATCGAACCCAGATCTCCCGCATTGCAGGCAGACACTTTACTGTCTGAGCCACCAGGGAAGCCCCCACCATGAAACAGATGGTGGGCAGGAAGCAGCTGTATAGTGCAGGGAACTCAGGTCGGTGCTCTGAGATGACTTTGAGGGCTTCGGGGGGGGGGGGGTGCTGCGGAGGGAGGCTCAAGAGGGAGGCTCATATGTACACTTATGGCAGATTCAGTCAGTCTCTCCCATCAGGAAGCTTTCATAAGCCTCTTATCCTTCTCCATCAGAGGGCAGACAGACTGAAAACCACAATCACAGAAAACTAAACCATCTGATAACCTGGACCATAGGTTTGTCTAACTTAATGAAACTATGAGCCATGCCATGTAGGGCCACCCAAGACGGATGGATCATGCTGGAGAGTTCTGACAAAGCGTGGTCCACTGGAGAAGGGAATGGCAAACCACTTCAGTATTCTTGCCTTGAGAGCTCCATGAACACTATGAACAGGCAAAAAGATAGGACACTGAAAGATGAACTCCCCAGGTCAGTAGGTGCCCAATATGTTACGGGAGATCAGTGGAGAAATACCTCCAGAAAGAAAGATGAAACAGAGCCAAAGCCAAAAAAAAAAAAAAAAAACCACCACCAACACCACCACCCAGTTGTGGATGTGACTGGTGATGGAAATAAAGTCCGATGCTGTAAAGAGCAATACTGCATAGAAACCTAGAATCTTAGGTACATGAATCAAGGCAAATTGAAAGTGGTCAAACAGGAGATGACAGGAGGGAACATGGACATTTTAGGAATCAGTGAACTAAAATGGACTGGAATGGATTAATTTAACTCAGATGACCATTATACCTACTACTGTGGGCAAAAATCACTTAGAAGAAATGGAGTAGCCATCATAGTCAACAGAATAATCCAAAATGCAGTACTTGGATGCAGTCTCAAAAATGACAGTTTGCAATCTCTGTTCGTTTCCAAGGCAAACCATTCAATATCATGGTGATCCAAGTCTATGCCCTGACCAGTAATGCTGAAGATGCTGAAGTTGAACAGTTCTATGAAGACCTACGAGACCTAGAACTAACACCCAAAAAAGATGTCCTTTTCATTATAGGGGACTGGAATGCAAAAGTAGGAAGTCAAGAAACACCTGGAGTAACAGGCAAATTTGGCCTTGGAATATGGAATGAAGCAGGGCAAAGGCTAATAGAGTTTTGTGAAGAGAATGCACTGGTCATAGCAAACACCCTCTTCCAACAACACAAGAGAAGACTCTACACATGGACATCACCAGATGGTCAACACCGAAATTAGATTGATTATATTCTTTGCAGCCAAAGATGGAGAAGCTCTATACAGTCAGCAAAAACAAGTCTGGGAGCTGACTGTGGCTCAGATCATGAACTCCTTATTGCAAAATTCAAACTTAAAGAGAGTAGGGAAAACCACAAGACCTTTCAGGTATGACCTACATCAAATCCCTTACGATTATACAGTGAAAGTAACAAATAGATTCAAGGGATCAGATCTGATAGAGTGCCTGAAGAACTATGGATGGGGGTTCGTGACATTGTACAGGTGGAGGTGATCAAGACCATACCCAAGAAAAAGAAAGGCAAAAAGGCAAAATGGCTGTCTGAGGAGGACTTAGAAATAGCTGTGAAAAGAAGAGAAGTGAAAGGCAAAGGAGAAAAGGAAAGATATATACATTTGAATGCAGAGTTCCAAAGAATAGCAAGGAGAGATTAGAAAGCCTTCCTCAGTGATCAATACAAAGAAATAGAGGAAAAAATAGAATGGGAAAGCCTAAGAGATCTGTTCAAGAAAATTAGAGATACCAAGGGAACATTTCATGTAAAGATGGGCTCAATAAAGGACAGAAATGGTATGGACTAACAGAAGCAGAAGATACTAGGAAGAGGTGGCAAGAATATACAGAACTAACATGAAGATCTATACAAAAAAGACTTTCATGACCCAGATAATCATGATGTGATCACATGGATATCTCTATGATGTGGTGTGATCACTCACCAAGAGCCAGACATCCTACAATGCAAAATCAAGTGGGCCTTAGGAAGCATTACTACAAACAAAGCTAGTGGAGGTTATGGAATTCCAGTTGAGCTATTTCAAATCCTAAAAAATGATGATCTGGAAGACATGCTCTCAATATGCCAGCAAATTTGGAAAACTCAGTGGTGGTCACAGGACTGGAAAAGTTCAGTTTTCATTCCAATCCCAAGGGAAGACAATGCAAAAGAATACTCAAACTACCACACAATTGTACGCATCTCACACTAAGTGATGCTCAAAATTCTCCAAGTGATGTACACATCTCATCACTAGCTAAGTGATGCTCAAAATTCTCCAAGCCAGGCTTCAACAGTACATGAACCATGAACTTCCAGATGTTAAGCTGGATTTAGAAAAGGAAGAGGAACCAAACATCAAATTGCCAACATCCAACATCCATTGGATCATTGAAAGAGCAAGAGAGTTCCAGAAAAACATCTACTTCTGCTTTATTGGCCATACCAAAGCCTTTGACTGTGTGGATCACAATATAATGTGGAAAATTCTTCAAGAGATGGAAATACCAGACCACCTCACCTGCCTCCTGAGAAATCTGTATGCAGGTCAGGAAGCAACATTTAGAACTGCACATGGAACAACAGACTGGTTCCAAATTGGGAAAGGAGTATGTCAAGTCTGTGTATTGTCACCCTGCTTCCCAACCCAGAGTACATCATGAGAAATGCTGGACTGGATGAAGCACAAGCTGGAATCAAGATTGCTGGGAGAAATATCAATAACCTCAGATATGCAGATGACACCACCTTTATGGCAGAAAGCAAAGAAGAACTAAAGAGCCTCTTGATGAAAGTGAAAGAGGAGAGTGAAAAAGTTCACTTAAAATTCAACATGCTGAAAACTAAGATCATTGCATCTGGTCCCATCACTTCATGGCAGACAGATGGGGAAACAGTGGAAACAGTGACAGACTTTATTTTGGGGAGCTCCAAAATCACTGCAGATGGTGACTGCAGCCATAAAATTAAAAGATGCTTGCTGCTTGGAAGAAAAGTTATGACCAACCTAGACAGTATATTAAAAAGCAAAAAACATTACTTTGCCAACAAAGTACGTCTAGTCAAAGCTATGGTTTTTCCATTGTAGATGTGAAAGATGGACTATAAAGAAAGCTGAGCACTGAAGAATTGATGCTTTGAACTGTGGTGTTGGAGTCCCTTGGACAGCAAGGAGATCCAACCAGTCCATCCTAAAGGAAATCAGTCCCGAATATTCACTGGAAGGACTCATGCTGAAACTCCAATACTTTGGCCACCTGATGTGAATAACTGGCTCATTGGAAAAGACCCTGATACTGGGAAAGATTGAAGGTAGGAGGAGATGGGGATGACAGAGGATGAGATGGCTGGATGGCATCACTGACTCAATGGACATGAGTTTGGGTAAGCTCTGGGAGTTGGTGATGGACAGGGAGGCCTGGAGTGCTGCAGTCCATGAGATCACAAAGAGTCGGACATGACTGATCAACTGAAGTGAACTGAACTGATGGCTCGTTCACATTGTTGTATAGCAGAAGCCAGCAAGACATTGTAAAGCAATTATCCTCAAACTAAATCTTTTTTTTAAAGTACAGTGAATTTGAAATATGATTTATCAACCTGGGAATATCACACAGACAGGGAATGGTTGAAAAATGAGGGAAGATAGCAGCAGCTGGTCCGCAGATAAGATCTGGAGTCTGATCCAACATTGAAGTAACAGTGAAAATTCTCAAGTTCATACTTTGAGTCTTTGTATGTTAGTTTTATGTAATTCACAAAATTGTAAAGGTAATAGCAACATCCAGGAATCATTTTAGCATTGCCCTTCTCTAGGTTTTTTGAGTGCATTTTTATATGATTGAATACAGCCGTTTACAGATAATCAATCCTTTTTAAAAAGTTGCCCACTAAAACCCCTAATCCCATTACAAATATATTTTATTTACTTCTCATTGCATGTATTAATTCTGTATTGGTTTTCTTCCACAAGAGTCAGGTACAAGAGTCAATAAGCACTTTTTATGGCTTCCTCTATTGTTTCTTCAGGTGTTTACAAAAGCAGTAGTGTTCAAGATTGCATGCCATTTACATGTTAAAACATGGTTTTTATCTGTTCACAAATTTTGGAAAATTAGTCGTTTTGAGTATTTTCCATGCCTTGTTTCATCCCAGGGGTGAAATTTTTGGAAAGCCCTAGTTAACATATGTCCAATCATTTTTGAGGATGAGAAGGTAGGAAGGGAAAAAACAACTCTTTTTAAAGTGAGGTAAGAGACATAAGATTTACCATCTTAACCATTTTTAAGTGCATAGTGCAGTCATGTTAACAGTATGTATATCATTGTGCAGTGAATTTTCTCCAACTTTTTTCATCTTTCAGAACTCCAATTCTATACTCATTGAACAACTCCTTCTCCACCCCAAGCAAAACCCATTCTACTTTCTAATTCTAAGGGTTTGACTGTTATAGATACTTTAAGTGGAAGGTGAAAGTGAAAGTGAAGTCTCTCAGTCATGTCCAACTCTTTGCCACCCCATGGACTGCAGCCTATCATGCTCCTCTGTCCATGGGATTCTCCAAGCAAGAATACTGGCGTGGGTTGATAACATTTCCTTCTCCAGGGGATCT
The DNA here is from genome assembly GCF_000754665.1 of Bison bison bison. Lineage (NCBI taxonomy): Eukaryota > Metazoa > Chordata > Mammalia > Artiodactyla > Bovidae > Bison > Bison bison. The sequence continues at coordinate 2,362,358 of NW_011494718.1, forward strand.
TCCCAACCCAGGGACCAAAGCCAGGTCTCCTACATTTCAGGCAGATGCTGTAACCTCTGAGCTACCAGGGAAGCCAAACAAACTTTCAGTGGGGACATGCAGTATTTGTCTTTTTCATGACTAGCTTATTCATATAATGTCCATCGATGTTGTACCATGTTACAGGATTTCCATCTTTTTTGAGGCTGATTATTATACCATTGTATGTTTATACCACATTTCTTTATCCGTTTATCCCCTGAAAGACATTTAGGTTGTTTCCACCTCTTCAGATCAGATCAGATCAGTCGCTCAGTCGTGTCCAACTCTTTACGACCCCATGAATTGCAGCACGCCAGGCCTCCCTGTCCATCACCAACTCCCGGAGTTCACTCAGACTCATGTCCATCAAGTCCGTGATGCCATCCAGCCATCTCATCCTCTGTCATCCCCTTTTCCTCCTGCCCCCAATCATCCCAGCATCAGAGTATTTTCCAATGAGTCAACTCTTCCCATGAGGTGGCCAAAGTCCTGGAGTTTCAGCTTTAGCATCATTCCTTCCAAAGAAATC
>NW_011494718.1:2363336-2364745 GCF_000754665.1 Bison bison bison
AAACCATAGCCTTGACTAGACGAAACTTTGTTGGCAAAGTAATGTCTCTGCTTTTGAATATGCTATCTAGGTTGGTCATAACTTTCCTTCTAAGGAGTAAGCATCTTTTAATTTCATGGCTGCAGTCACCATCAGTAATGATTTTGGAGCCCAGAAAAATAAAGTCTGACACTGTTTCCACTGTTTCCCCATCTATTTCCCATGAAGTGGTGGGACTGGATGCCATGATCTTCGTTTTCTGAATGTTGAGCTTTAAGCCAACGTTTTCACTCTCCACTTTCACTTTCAACAAGAGGCTTTTGAGTTCCTCTTCACTTTCTGCCATAAAGGTGGTGTCATCTGCATATCTGAGGTTATTGATATTTCTCCCAGCAATCTTGATTCCAGCTTGTGTTTCTTCCAGGCCAGCGTTTCTCATGATGTACTCTGCATATAAATTAAATAAGCAGGGTGACAATATGCAGCCTTGACATACTCCTTTTCCTATTTGGAACCAGTCTGTTGTTCCATGTCCAGTTCTAACTGTTGCTTCCTGACCTGCATACAGATTTCTCAAGAGGCAGGTCAGGTGATCTGGTATTCCCATCTCTTGAAGAATTTTCCACAGTTTATTGTGATCCACACAGTCAAAGGCTTTGGCATAGTCAATAAAGCAGAAATAGATGTTTTTCTGGAACTCTCTTGCTTTTTCCATGATCCAGCGGATGTTGGCAATTTGATCTCTGGTTCCTCTGCCTTTTCTAAAACCAGCTTGAACATCAGGAAGTTCACGGTTCATGTATTGTTGAAGCCTGGCTTGGAGAATTTTGAGCATTACTTTGCTAGCATGTGAGATGAGTGCAATTGTGCGGTCGTTTGAGCATTCTTTGGCATTGCCTTTCTTTGGGATTGGAATAAAAACTGACCTTTTCCAGTCCTGTGGCCACTGCTGAGTTTTCCAAATTTGCTGGCATATTGAGTGCAGCACTTTCACAGCATTATCTTTCAGGATTTGGAATAGCTCAACTGGAATTCCATCACCTCCACTAGCTTTGTTCATAATGATACTTTCTAAGGCCCACTTGACTTCACATTCCAGGATGTCTGGCTCTAGGTCAGTGATGACACCATCATGATTATCGGGGTCATGAAGATCTTTTTTGTACAGTTCTTCTGTGTATTCTTGCCACCTCTTCTTAATATCTTCTGCTTCTGTTAGGTCCATACCATTTCTGTCCTTTATCGAGCCCATCTTTGCATGAAATGTTCCCTTGGTATCTCTAATTTTCTTGAAGAGATCTCTAGTCTTTCCCATTCTGTTGTTTTCCTCTATTTCTTTGCATTGATCACTGAGGAAGGCTTTCTTATCTCTTCTTGCTATTCTTTGGAACTCTGCATTCAGATGCTTGTATCTTTCCTTTTGTCCTTTG
>NW_011494718.1:2365017-2367784 GCF_000754665.1 Bison bison bison
AATTTGCCTGTTACTCCAGGTGTTTCTTGACTTCTTACTTTTGCATTCCAGTCCCCTATAATGAAAAGGACATCTTTTTTGGGTGTTAGTTCTAAAAGGTCTTGTAGGTCTTCATAGAACCATTCAACTTCAGCTTCTTCAGCATTACTGGTTGGGGCATAGACTTGGATTACTGTGATATTGAATGTTTTGCCTTGGAAATGAACAGAGATTATTCTGTCGTTTTTGAGATTGGCTGTTGTAAATAATGTTGCAATGAATATGGATGTGCAAATATGTCTTTAAGATCCTGTTTTTAGTTCTTTGGATTGCTGGATCATATGGCAATTCTAATTTCGGTTTTTAGAGGATATTTATACAGTATTCCATAGTGACTATGCCATTTTACTCTCCAAACGACAGTGTAAAATTGTTCCAGTTTCTCCTTACCTTTACTGACAGTTGTCATTTTCTATTTTTGTTGTTGTTATTTTTCTAGCAGGTATGAGGTGGTATCTCATTGTGGTTTTGGATTTTCATTTTCTTGATTATGACTAGTGTTGGACATCTTTTCCTGTGCTCATGGACCTTTTTTATATGTTCTTTGGAGAATTGTCTATTCAAGTCATTTTTTCATTTTCAATTGATTTTGTTTTCTTTTGAGTTGTAGGAGTTCTTTATATACTTTGGAGATTAACCCCTTATCATATATGTAGTTTGTAAATATTTTCTCCCATTCCATAGGTTGCCTTTTCACTCTTGATTGTTTCCTTTGCTGTAGAGAAATTTTTATTTTGATGTAGTATTATTCATCAATTTTTGCTTTTGCTTTCTGTACTTTTATTCTCATAACCAAAAAATTACTGCCAAATGCAATGTCATAAAGCTTTCCCCACATGTTTTCTTCTGGAAGATTTAAGTCCATTTTTACTTAATTTTTAAATATGTGTAAGATATTCAAATACATTTTTTGATTGTGGACATTCAGTTATCTTAAGACCATTTATTAATTAGACTATTCTTTCCCTATTGTGTAGCCTTGGCATCTTTGTCAATGATCATTTGAAAATATATGTGAAAGTTTATTTGTGGAATCTCTGCTCTGTTCCTTTGGTCTATACAGCTCTATGTCAGTACCATACTGTTTTGATTACTGTATCTTTGGACTATGTTTGAAGTCAGGAATGTGAGGCCTCCAGCTTTACTTTTCTTTCTCAAGTTTGTTTTGGCTAGACAGAGTACTTTGAGAATCTATATGAATTTTAATATTTTTTGTTTTTCTGAAAAATTACGTTTGGGATTTTGATAGGAATTGCATTGACTATAGATTATTTTGGGTAGTATGGACATTTTAATAATGTTAAGTCTTCCACTTCTTGAACACAGAGTGTATTTCCACCAATTTTGGTTATATTTCATTTCTTTCACCAATGTTTTATAGTTTTTAGTGTATAAGACTTTCACCTTCTGGGCTAAGTTTATTCTTAATTATTATTTTATTGTAATTGAATTAAATTTGATTATAATTTTAAAAATTATTTTTATATAGTAATTGAGATTTTTTCCCTAATTTCTTTTTGAGATTGTGCATTGTTAGTGCCTATATATGCAACTGATTTTTTGTGTGTGTGAAATCAATAAGCTTTCCTGCATAAAAGATCATATCATCATGTCATGAGATTAGAGATAATTTTACTTGTTTATGATTAAGATGCCTTTAATTTCAAACCTGATTTCCATGACTAGGAGTTCCAATCCAGTATCACAGAGAAGTGGCAAGAGTGGATATACTTGCATTATTTCTGAGCTTAGTAGAGAAAATTTCTGGTTTTCACCATTGAGCAGGATGTCACCTATGGGTTTTTAACATATGGACCTTATTATTTTTTAACAATTTCCTTATATATCTAGTTTATTGAGTGTGTTTATCACAAGAAATTGTTGAATTTTTCCAAGTGCTTTTTCTGCATATATTAAGATAATAACATGATTTTTAAAATCATTTGTTCTGTTATTATGGTATATCATATTGACTGATTTTCATATGTTTGAGACATCGTTGCATCTCAGAGAGGAGTCTCAATTGGTTATGGCACATAATTCTTTTAATGTGCTGTTGAAATCAGTTTGTTAATATTTTGTTGAGGATTTTTGCATCTATTAATATATTCATCAGGGATATTGGTCTGTAGTTTTCTCTTTTTTTCCTAGTGCTTTTGTTTGGTTTTAGTATCAGAGTAGGGCTGACCTGATAAAATAAGTTTAGAAGTATTCTAGCCTCTTTAATATTTTTTGGAAGAGTTTGAGAAGAATTGGTGTTAATTCTTCTTTATGTGTTTGAAAGAATTCATTAGTGAAGCCATCTGTTCCTCTTTATTATCTTTTGTACGTTTGCTTTTTAAAACCTCTTTTTAAAAATAATTTATTTTTTTATTGAAGGATAATTGCTTTACAGAATTTTGTTGTTTTCTGTCAAACCTCAACATGAACAAGCCATGTGTATACATACATCCCCTTCCTTTGTTGAGGCTTTTGGTTTGTTATTCACTCTCCTTAGTAGTTACATCTCTGTTCAGATTTTTTTCTCGCTTCATGATTTCATTTTGGTAGGGTGTATATTTGTATAAATTTATTTATTTCTTTTCAGTTCAGTTCAGTTCAGTTGCTCAATCGTGTCCGACTCTTTGCAACCCCATGAATCGCAGCACGCCAGGCCTCCCTGTCTATCACCAACTCCCGGAGTTCACCCAGACTCACGTCCATCGAGTCAGTGATGCCACCCAGCCGT
>NW_011494718.1:2369540-2371049 GCF_000754665.1 Bison bison bison
AGTGCATTTTCTTGGCAAAACTCTATTAGTCTTTGCCCTGCTTCATTCCATATTCCAAGGCCAAATGTGCCTGTTACTCCAGGTGTTTCTTGACTTCCTACTTTTGCATTCCAGTCCCCTATAGTGAAAAGGACATCTTTTTGGGGGGTTAGTTCTAGAAGGTCTTTTAGGTCTTCATAGAACCATTCAACTTCAGCTTCTTCAGCATTACTGGTTGGGGCATAGACTTGGATTACTGTGATATTGAATGGTTTGCCTTGGAAATGAACAGAGATTATTCTGTCATTTTTGATATTGCATCCAAGTGCTGCATTTCTGACTCTTTTGTTGACCATGATGGCTGCTCCATTTCTTCTGAGGGATTCCTGCCCACAGTAGTAGATATAATGGTCATATGAGTTAAATTCACATAGGTTGTCTAATTTGGTGTATAATTGTTTGTGGTAGTTTCTTATGATACTTTTAATTCCATGGTATCAGTTGTAATGTCTCCTTTTTCATTTCTGATTTTTGTTATTTGAGCTTTTTCACTTCTTTTTTCTTTTCTGGCTAAGAAATTTTTGATTCCATTGATTTAAAAAAACTTAATTTTATTGATTTTTTGTTTTCCTACTATTTATTTATAATCTTTTTTTTTTTTTTTTTTGGTTCCTTTTGTTTCATTTTCAGTTTGTTCTTCTTTTTCTAGTTCCTTGAGATATGAAGCTATGTTGTTGATTTGCAATCTTTCTTTTTTTGGCTGTGTGGCGTGTATAATTTTAGTTCCCCAACATGAGATTGAACCTATACTCTCTGCATTGGGAGTGCAGAGTCTTAGCCACTGGACGACCAGGGAAGTCCCATCTTTCTCCTTTTTTTTTTTTTTTTCCCTCTAATTTTATTTTATTTTTAAACTTTACATAATTGTATTAGTTTTGCCAAATATCAAAATGAATCCGCCACAGGTATACATGTGTTCCCCATCCCGAACCCTCCTCCCTCCTCCCTCCCCATACCATCCCTCTGGGCCATCCCAGTACACCAGCCCCAAGCATCCAGCGTCATGCATCGAACCTGGACTGGCAACTCGTTTCCTACATGATATTTTACATGTTTCATTGCCATTCTCCCAAATCTTCCCACCCTCTCCCTTTCCCACAGAGTCCATAAGACTGTTCAATACATCAGTGTCTCTTTTGCTGTCTTGTACACCGGGTTATTGTTACCATCTTTCTAAATTCCATATATATGCGTTAGTATACTGTATTTATGTTTTTCCTTCTGGCTTACTTCACTCTGTATAATAGGCTCCAGTTTTATCCACCTCATCAGAACTGATTCAAATGTATTCTTTTTAATGGCTGAGTAATACTCCATTGTGTATATGTACCACAGCTTTCTTATCCATTCATCTGCTGATGGACATCTAGGTTGCTTCCATGTCTTGGCTATTATAAACAGTGCTGCGATGAACATTGGGGTACACGTGTCTCTTTCCCTTCTGGTTTCCTCAGTGTGTATGCCCAGCAG
>NW_011494718.1:2371563-2371831 GCF_000754665.1 Bison bison bison
GTCTTACGTTTAGATCTTTAATCCATTTTGAGTTTATTTTTGTGTATGGTGTTAGAAAGTGGTCCAGTTTCATTCTTTTACAAGTGGTTGACCAGATTTCCCATAGTTTTGGAAGTTTTGGCCACAGCAATCAGAGCAGAAAAAGAAATAAAAGGAATCCAAATTGGAAAAGAAGAAGTAAAACTCTCACTATTTGCAGATGACATGATCCTCTACATAGAAAACCCTAAAGAATCCACCAGAAAATTACTAGAAATAATCAATGACT
>NW_011494718.1:2371976-2389898 GCF_000754665.1 Bison bison bison
AATTTATAGATTCAACGCAAATCCCTATCAAGCTACCAACAGTATTCTTCACAGAGCTAGAACAAATAATTTCACAATTTGTATGGAAATCAAAAAACCTCGAATAGCCAAAGCGATCTTGAGAAAGAAGAATGGAACTGGAGGAATCAACCTACCTGACTTCAGTCTCTACTACAAAGCCACAGTTATCAAGACAGTATGGTACTGGCACAAAGACAGAAATATTGATCAATGGAATAAAATAGAAAGCCCAGAGATAAATCCACGCACATATGGACACCTTATCTTCGACAAAGGAGGCAAGAATATACAATGGATTAAAGACAATCTCTTTCTCCTTTTAAATGTAGGCAGTTACTGCTATAAAGTTCCCTCTTAGTACTGCTTTTGTTGCATTTCATGTTTTTATGTTTTGTTTTTGTTTTGTCTCAAGGTATTATCTAATTTTCCTTTAAATTTCTTCTTTGACCTATTAATTGTTCAAGAGCATGTTAATTTCCATGGATTTGTGAATTTTCTAGTTTTTCTTTGCTACTTATTTCTAGTTTCATTCTGTTGTTGTCAGAAAAGATAGTTGGTATAATATTCTTAAATTTTTTATAATTCTGTGGACTAAAATATGATCTGGTGAATGTTCCATATGCACTTGGCGATACACTTGGGAATGTAACACTTGAGAATGTGTATTATGCTACTGTTGGGTCATATTCTGTATCTGTATGTGAGGTCCATTTAGTCTATAATATTGTTCAAGTCCTCTCTCCTTATTGATCTTCTGTTTGGTTGATATATCCATTATTGAGAGTGGGGTATTGAAATACCCTACTATTATTGTGTTGCTGTCTATTTATCCCTTCAGTTCTGTCAGTGTTTGCTTCATATGTTTGGGTGCTCTACTGTTAGGTGCATATATATTTATAATTGTTATATCTTCCTGGTAAATAGATGTTTTTAATATAATGTCTTTCTTTGTCTCGTGAGAATTTTGACTTAAATTCTAGCTTGTTTGATATAAGCACAGCTATCCTGTTGTCCTTGGGATACAGTTGGCATGGAATATCTTTTTCCATTTTTCACTTTCAGCCTATGGGTGTTCTTATATCTAAAATGAGTCTTTTCTAGACAGTATGTAGTTGGATCTTGTGGGGTTTTTTTTTTTTTTTTATTCATTCAGCCACTCTGTGTTTCTTCATTAGGAACTTTTATCCATTTTTGTTTAAAGTAATTACTGATTGGGAGGGACTTAGTATTGACATTTTTAAATTGTTTTCTGTATGTTTTATAGTTATTTTATCCCCCTTTTCTTTGTTTGTTGCCTTCTGTTGTATTTCAAAGTGATTTTGAAATCACTTCTTTTGATTTTTAAAAGTGACAAGCTTGAGTTCCTTCTTATTTTCATTTGTGTTCCTTCTGTAGGTGTTTTCTTTCTGGTTACCATGGGAATTACATAAACCATCTTTAAGTTTTAACAATCTACTTTAAACTCATAACAACTTAACTTTAATCACATCTAAAACTCTGCTTCTTTACTTTTCTCTACCATTTTATGTTATCAAAACATAAGTTCACAAGTTACATCTTTTTAAATTTTGATCCATTTACAAAGTTTTATACTTAAAGCTATTTTTAATGCTTTTATTTTTTTAATTTTATACCAAAGTAAAAGTGATTTATGCACCACCATTACAATGTTACAGGATTTGGTATTTGTGTATAAATTTACCTTTATCACAGGGCTTGATATTTTTGTGTGCTTTTGTGTTGCTGTCTAGAGTCTTTTTCATTTGAACTTGAAAGACTTCCCCCAGCATTTGTTTTGAGGCAGGTCTAGTGGTTATGAACTCTCTGAACTTTTATCAGAGGTCTTTATTTTTTCTTCATTTCTGAAAGACAGTTTTGCTAGATGTAATGTTCTTGGTGGAAATTTTTTCTTTCAGCACTTTGAATAAATTACCCCACTCCGTTTTGGCCTGAAGTTTTCTAAAGACTCTTTTGACCCTCTACATTGTTGTTAGACTATATCTCTGTGGGAGACTAGGTCCAGGGTTTTCTAGTCAGTCATCTTGTTGACATCACTCTCAACTTTTTTCTTAAGTGATTGTATTATGTTCCAGTGTTTCAGTGGCTGGACATTTGAGATATAATAGATATTTCAAAAATTATCCAAATGTTTAAAAAATCTGTTTCTCAAGTAAGTCATTAATAAGAAGATGTTTAGAAATAGCATAACTAGAACTCTAGAATTATTTACTCATGGAAAACTCTGAATAAAAGGTTCACATAATTATCTTACCTAAATGTAGCCACAGATATTGATTTTTATTTTCCCATTGCATTTATTGTTATATAACTCTGCCCTTAAGTGGATGATTCACTATTACTGTAGGTGGTATTACTGTTTTAACAGTAGTTTTGTAAAGAAGAAAAGAACAAGAACATTAAATGTCTTCTATTTTTGATGTTATGTTAGATTTAAAGTGATATTCATAAAAGCCTGAAAATATAAAGGGTAAATTCTATATGTTTTACTTATGTCCTAGAAATGATGGTATAGTGTTGGTTTTTATGTTTTATCATTTCTACCTCGGTGTAAAATGAGCTGGGATTGTAAACTTTGTCCAGACACAGACTTTATTTAAAATGTGTACATTAAGCCAAGACCTAGAAGAATTCAAGATCCTTTAGTGATTTTCTCTTTTCCCAGACAATCTCAAATTTAAACTTCATTAAAGGAAGAACATATATGAATGTTTGCAGTTCTTTGCTGACTTTGAAATATTTTAATTTCAAATATTCTAATTTCAAATATTTTCGTTGAGTGAAGTTGTATGCTGCACTTTAATTTGATACTATGAACATTTTATTTTCAATAAAGATAGTATTGTTGCTTTTGTGACAGAGGCTATATGTGATTCTTTTTGACAATTTTATACTCCTCTTTATTCTTTTACATGCAAGCAATCTCTATATTTGCTTTTGTAATTGGGTCTATAATAAGCATTCTAACACATGAAGAACATAAAGTCCATCAGCAAGACTGTACATCTGCCTACATAGCTGTTTATTTTCTTACTGCCATTCCTAAGAATATGTCACAGCCAGTTGAAGTAAAATCTCCTATGTTTCAAAAATAAATTGTACACAGTGCTGTGATGAACATTGGGGTACATGTGCCTCTTTCAATTCTGGTTTCCTCAGTGTGTATGCCCAGCAATGGGATTTCTGGGTCATATGACAGTTCTAATTCCAGTTTTTTAAGGAATCTCTACACTGTTCTCCATAGTGGCTGTGCTAGTTTGCATATGAATGGATAAGAAAGCTGTGATACATATACACAATGGAATATTACTTAGCCATTAAAAAGAATGCATTTAAATCAGTTCTAATGAGGTGGATGAAACTGGAGCCTATTATACAGAATGAAGTAAGTCAGAAAGAAAAACACCAATACGGTACACTAATGCATATATATGGAATTTAGAAAGATGGTAATGATAACCCTGTATGCGAGACAGCAAAAGGGATACAGATGTATAGAACAGTCTTTTGGACTCTGTGGGAGAAGGTGAGGGTGGGATGATTTGAGAGAATAGCATTGAAATATGTATATTACTATATGTGAAACAGATCACTAGTCCAGGTTCGATGCATGAGACAGGGTGCTCAGGGCTGGTGCACTGGGATGACCCAGAGGGATGGGGTGGGGAGGGAGGTGGGAAGGGGGTTCAGGATGGGGGACATATGTATACCCGTGGCTGATTCATGACAATGTATGGCAAAAACCACTACAATATTGTAAAGTAATTAGCCTCCAATTAAAATAAATAATTAAATTTAAAAACGAAATTGTGTCAGTAAGCACAGAACTGTGATTTAGCACTGAAGATAAAATTGATTATACTACCATGAAGTCATATTCCTACCAAAAATGTAAACCATTTTTATGTTAGTGAGGTCTCCTGAAATGTAACAAAATAAGCATCAGATTATAATGTAATTTGAATTAAAATCCTTTATTTTGTGACTGAATGACTTCATAACTAGCTTGAAAAGAGTAATCATTTGGAAACTCTGATAAAGGATTTTTAAACTTTGTTACAGCTTATATTAAACATAATATTTTATTTTTTAATATAAATTTATTTATTTTAATTGGAGGTTAATTACTTTACAATATTGTATTGGTTTTGCCATACATCAACATGAGTCCGCCACGGGTGTACACTTGTTCTACACCCGGAACCCCCCTCCCTCCTCCCTCCCTGTACCATCCCTCTGGGTCGTCTCAATGCACCAGGCCCAAGAATCCTGTATCATGCATCGAATCTGGACTGGCAATTCATTTCAATGCCATTCTCCCAAATCATCCGCCCCTCCCTCTCCCACCGAGTCCAAAAAACTGTTCTATACATCTGTGTCTCTTTTGCTGTCTCCCATACAGGGTTATCATTACCATCTTTCTAAATTCCATATATATGCGTTAGTATACTGTATTGGTGTTTTTCTTTCTGGCTTACTTCACTCTGTATAATAGGCTCCGGTTTCATCCACCTCATTAGAACTGAGTCAATGTATTCTTTTTAATGGCTGAGTAATATCCATTGTGTATATGTACCATAGCTTTCTTATCCATTCATCTACTGATGAACATCTAGGTTGCTTCCATGTCCTGGCTATTATAAACAGTGCTGCAATGAACATTGGGGTACACGTGTCTCTTTCAATTCTGGTTTCCTCGTTGTGTATGATCAGCAGTGGGATTGCTGGGTCATAAGGCAGTTCTATTTCCAGTTTTTAAAGGAATCTCCACACTGTTCTCCATAGTGGCTGTACTAGTTTGCATTCCCACCAACCCAGTGTAACTAACCCAGTGTAAGAGGGTTCCCTTTTCTCCACACCCTCTCCAGCATTTTTGCTTGTAGACTTTTGAATTGCAGCCATTCTGACTGGCGTGAAATGGTACCTCATAGTGGTTTTGATTTGCATTTTTCTGATAATGAGTGATGTTGAGCATCTTTTCATGTGTTTGTTAGCCATCTGTATGTCTTCTTTGGAGAAATGTCTATTTAGTTCTTTGGCCCATTTTTTGATTTGAGTCATTTATTTTTCTGGAATTGAGCTACAGGAGTTGCTTGTATATTTTTGAGATTAGCTTATCTTTGACAAAGGAGGCAAGAATATACAATGGATTAAAGACAATCTGTTTAACAAGTGGTGCTGGGAAAACTGGTCAACCACTTGTAAAAGAATGAAACTAGAACACTTTCTAACACCATACACAAAAATAAACTCAAAATGGATTAAAGATTTAAACGTAAGACCAGAAACTATAAAACTCCTAGAGAACATAGGCAAAACACTCTCTGACATACATCACAGCAGGATCCTCTATGACCCACCTCCCAGAATATTGGAAATAAAAGCAAAAATAAACAAATGGGACCTAATTAAACTTAAAAGCTTCTGCACTACAAAGGAAACTATAAGCAAGGTGAAAAGACAGCCTTCAGAATAGGAGAAAATAAACATAATATTTTAAAAGAGAGTTCCAGATATGAAAAGGAGTACATCAAGGCTGTATATTGTCACCCTGCTTATTTAACTTATGTGCAGAGTACATCATGAGAAATGCTGGACTGGAAGAAACACAAACTGGAATTAATATTGCCAGGAGAAATATCAATAACCTCAGATATGCAGATGACACCACCCTTATGGCAGAAAGTGAAGAGGAACTCAAAAGCCTCTTGATGAAAGTGAAAGTGGAGAGTGAAAAAGTTGGCTTAAAGCTCAACATTCAGAAAATGAAGATCATGGCATCCGGTCCCATCACTTCATGGAAAAGAGATGGGGAAACAGTGGAAACGGTGTCAGACTTTATTTTGGGGGCTCCAAAATCACTGCAGATGGTGATTGCAGCCATGAAATTAAAAGACACTTACTCCTTCCAAGGAAAGTTATGATCAACCTAGATAACATATTCAAAAGCAGAGACATTACTTTGCGAACAAAGGTCCGTCTAGTCAAGGCTATGGTTTTTCCAGTGGTCATGTATGGATGTGAGACTTGGACTGTGAAGAAGGCTGAGCGCCGAAGCATTGATGCTTTTGAAGTGTGGTGTTGGAGAAGACTCTTGAGAGTCCCTTGGACTGCAAGAGGTCCAACCAGTGCATCCTAGAGGAGATCAGTCCTGGGTGTTCGTTGGAAGGACTGATGCTGAAGCTGAAACTCCAGTTCTTTGGCCATCTCATGCGAAGAGTTGACTCATTGGAAAAGACCCGGATGCTGGGAGGGATTGAGGGCAGGAGGAAGGGGACAACAGAGGATGAGATGGCCAGATGGCATCACTGACTTGATGGACATGAGTTTGAGTGAACTCTGGGAGTTGGTGATGGCCAGGGAGGCCCAGTGTACTGCGGTTCTTGGGGTCGCAAAGAGTTGGACACAACTGAGTGACTGAACTGAACTGATGTCTCTTTTACTACTTTGTTATGCCACACCCTTTTGCTCTGCAGAATTTCTGCTGAAAAGTCAGCTGATAGCCTTATGGGAGTTCCATGGTATATAATTTATTGATACCCTCTTCCTGCTTTTAATATTATCTCTTTATCCTTAATTTTTGACATTTTAATTACAACGTGTCCCAGTGTCATCCTCTTTATTGTTGATCCTGTGGGATTCTCTATGATTTCTAGACCTGGAGGTATTTTTCCTTTCCCAGTTTAGGGAAGTCTTATTATTATGTCTTCAAATATGTTCTCTGAGCCCTTTCTGTCTTTTCTTCTGGGACCTTTACAATATGGATGAAAATATACCCAGAGGTCCCTTAAAGTATCTTCATTTTTTTATTCTTTTTTTTTTGTGTGTGTGTTCAACTTACAGGATTTCTGATAATCTGTCTTCCAGGTCAATGATTCATTCCTCTGTATCATCTAATCTACTGTTGTTTCCTTTCAGTGAATTTTTAATTTCAGTTAGTATATTCTTCAGTTTGTTTGGTTCTCTTTTAAATTTTCAAACTGTGTGTTAAACTTCTAGCTGTGTTCATCCATTTTATCCTGAGTTCTTTGAGTATCTTCATGATTAATATCTTGAACTCCTTATCAGGTAGATTTCTTATCTTCACTTTACTTAGCTGTTTTTCTGGGTTTTTATCTTGTCCTTTCATCTGGAACATGAAAAGCTCCTAACACTTGATTCACACAGCAGCATACTTGGTTCTCAAAAATGTTTGCTAAGTCAAAGATGACATTTATTATATGATTTGTAAGTACACGAAAATTTATAGGCAAAACTAATATTGATTTATAGAGATATATAGAATACAAATATATAATAAAACTCTTATGCACTCACAGAATTTAGTTCAATTTAGTGGAGAGATAAGATCAGTCTTCAAGTATGTTCAGAACATTCATTGCCAGAGTGGGAGTCTAAAATAGATGCCATGAGTTATGGGCCTATGACAGGAGGATCAGGACCAAGAAAGAATTATCAGAAGTAGTGGATAAATAGAGAACAAGAAGGCAAAGTACAAAAATGAACTAAAAAGGGGATTGGAAATGACAATAAGCATCAACACCATCAGATACTAGGGAGATTAAAGCCACACAAATCACTACTACATACCTACTAGCATGACCAAAATTTAAAAGAGACTGACAATGCCAGTGAATGTAGAGCAAATGGAATTCCTGTATGTTGCTAGCAGGAATATAAAATGGTACAACCACCATGACCATCAAGTTCTTACTCTATAGCACAGGGAACTATATTCCGTTCAGTTCAGTTGCTTAGTTGTGTCCAACTCTTAGTGACCCCATGAATCGCAGCACGCCAGGCCTCCCTGTTCATCACCAACTCCTGGAGTTTACTCAAACTCATGTCCACTGAGTCAGTGATGCCATCCAACCATCTCATCCTCTGTCGTCCCCTTCTCCTCCCGCCTTCAATCTTTCCCAGCATCAGCGTCTTTTGAAATGAGTCAGTTCTTTCCATCAGGTGGCCAAAGTATTGACGTTTCAGCTTCAGCATCAGTCCTTCCAATGAACACCCAGGACTGATCTCCTTTCAGATGGTCTGGTTGGATCTCCTTGCAGTCCAAGGGACTCTCAAGAGTCTTCTCCAGCACCACAGTTCAAAAGCATCAATTCTTCAGTGGTCAGCTTTCTTTATAGTGCAACTCTCACATCCATATATGACTACTGGAAAAACCAAAGCTTTGACAACACAGACCTTTATTGGGAAAGTAGTGTCTCTGCTTTTTAATATGCTGTCTAGGTTGGTCATAACTTTTCTTCCAAGGAGCAAATATTTTTTTAATTTCATGGCTGCAGTCACCATCTGCAGTGATTTTGGAGCCCCAAAAAGTAAAGTCTGTCACTGTTTCCACTGTTTCCCCATCTATTTGCCATAAAGTGATGGGACCAGATGCCATGATCCTGTAATAAACCATAATGGAAAAGAATATGAAAAAGATTATTATGTACATGTATGTTTAAATGAATCACTTTACTGTAGGCCAGAAACCAACACAACATTATAAATCACCTAAACTTCAATAATAAATTAATTAAATGGTACAACCACTTTGGAAAATAGTTTTGTAATTTCTTACGAGGTTAAATATACACTTCCTGTAGGAATGAAGATGTTTGTCCACAAAAGTACTTTTACATGAATGTTTATAGCAGCATTATTCATAAACCCCATACTGAAAACAATACAAATGCCCATAGATGAGTAAAGGATAAACAAATGTAGAATGGCCAAGGGTCTGAGAGAACTTTTTGTGTAGATAGAAATATTCTACATCTTAAATGTGATGGTGGCTCCAGGGGTGTGTATAGTTGTCACAGGTGTGTATAGTTGTGTTATAAGTGTGTATAGTATATAGAACTAATACTTAAACTATGGTAGTCTATCAGTTATGTCTGACTCTTTGTGACCCCATGGACTGTAGCCAACTGTAGGCTTCCAGGCTCCTTTCCATTAAATTCTCAAGGCAAGAAGACTGGAGTGGGTTGCCAATCACCTCTCCAGGGGATCTTCCCATCCCAAGGATTAAACCTGAGTCTCCTGCATTGTAGGCAGGTTCTTTACCCTTTGAGCGGCCAGGGAAGGTTTTTATGTAAATTTTACCATAATAAAGTTAATTAAATAAAAATACTTAAAAATAAGACAGGAGAGGCAGTCATGAGAGAGTGACAAATGGACAGAAGAGACAGGAAGCAAGGCAGAGGTGAGCAGCAAAGGTCATAAGGTATTATATAAACAGAGATGACAGACTGCTGACTTGGGACCCAGATAGATTCTTGAAAACGTTTCCAGTGCAGCTGTGGTTCATCGCACCAGTTGTCTTACTACCTCTATCAGTCCTTGCTGATTTTTCTTTCATGCTGGTAATCAGTCTGTTTCCTAAAAACTGACATGGCTTCTTTCTTCACTAATTCCTACCCCTAAATCAGTTCTTGTCTTTTCCTTGAAATTTTCTCTTGACTGTTTCTGCCCTAGCTTAACAATTCTTGAGTGAATCTGCATCATGCAGTTAAGACCTTGATTACTCTCGAGTTGTGTTACTTTTACCCACAACTCTAGCACAGAGTCGGACACGACTGAAGGGACTTAGCAGCAGCAGCAGCAGCTAGTGGAAACTGGTTGAAAGAAGATTTCTTATATTTATACTTTTGTTACCTCCTTTCCCACATTTCATGCAGTGTTCAGGAAAATGTGTCAACATATGACCTTAATTGTCTCCCTCTTTTCATCCCTCCCCTCCGGTTATCCTAGGTTGTTGTTTTTTGCATGGACTAATGCAGTATTATCTTAATTGGCCTCTCTTTTCCATACTTACCCCCTTTTTTCTTGTCCAGACAGCAGTCAGATTGATGCCTTTTAAAACTAAATCCAGTAATTTTGCTCACTTCCTTAAAATGCTTCTGTGTCTTCTCAGTGCACTAAGAGTAAAACCTGGTCCTGCCCACCTCATTCCTGTCTTTACCATCCACATTTCTCCTGCTCACTGTGCCTCATCAAGGCAAGTCTTCTCCCAGCCCGGGGCCTCTTTACCATTGCTCTTTCTCCTAGAATCCATTTCTTCCAGTCCTTTCTGTGGCTTCTCATGCTTCAAAGTTGAGCTGGAACGCCATTCCTCTGAGGCCTCTGCAGAGGGGTGTTTACCTCCCCAGCAGCAGAAGTATTTTCTATCGGGTAACTTTATTTAATTCTTTGCTTAGGGAACTCAGCACATCCAAAATCTACCTTGATTATGTATTTCGTTAATGGTTTACTGTTCATATCCTCCCATCAGTTAATAACCAGCAGGAAGACAGAGGTGTTTTCTGTCTTATTTGTCGCTATATTCCCCCAACACCTTTCATAGGGCTTGGCTTATTGACTATACTCAATAAGTAATCGTTGACAGAATGAATAAGTGAAAATATAATTAATAGGCAAATAATAACCACCCAGTGGTTTTTTCCTGAATTTCCTTTTCCTAAAGTTGTTGTTGTTTTTTTTTTTTTTTTGCCTAATTTTTACAGGTACGTCTATTGTGACTATAAAAGCTTTTGTTCCAGATTCAATTCGGGACAGCATTAAATATTCAGTTTTTAGTGGAAATGAAGACGGAGTTTTTTCCTTGTGTTCTAAATCAGGTAACCCTTCTCTATGCTTTATTTCCTGCTCCACTTAATGTTACTAGTAAGGCATACATCTGCAAAGAAAATTCAAGATTGGAAAGGTAGAAATTGTTAGATGTAAATAATTTCAAAGGTAAATAACAAAGCATTTTTATGGTAGCTGATGAGATATCAGAAAATGTTTATGTGTATTCTCTAAGAATTCTATTCCTCACATTTCCAAGTTAAACAGTACCTGTCCTACCCTACCAGTTATTTGGTGATAAAGTGGTTTCTACTTATAATTCACCTATCCATTTGGGGAAATTGGGAATGTAATAGGGAGAGCAGTGAGAATGGGGTTGAACTGGAAATAACCACACATGTCTAGCCTTAGGAAATTTTCATCAGAGATTCTTCTAATTCGCCACTTAATGTCAACAGTGCAACAAAAAAGGAAAGCTGGAAAGGTTCTATGCGGTGGTAAAGAAATTACTTCCAAATACAGCATGTGCCTTAAATGAATACCAATTGATTATTTGAAACATTCTTTTTTTAATCTAACAACTATGTCGTAGATATGTATCTACTGCTTCATTGTCAAACCTCAAGAAGAATGTTTTTAATAATTTCTGTATTACCGTACAACTGCCTTATTTAATCCATACTGTGTACACATGGGAAGAATTGAGAGGGGGGTCATTTCTTAAGCAAAAGCCTTCTCCTTCAAGCTAGTGTTACAATTTTTTTATACATTCAGCCTTTGCTCAGCAACCTCTCTGATGTAGCCTGCAAGAAGTCTTCATCTCTTCACCCCATCATGTGGTTAACGAACAGTTCAGGAATCCTATTGGCAAGAAGGCCATTTGCGAACACCACCAAACCTGCCCCCCGCCAGCCAGCAGTCATTAAGTCTCTAGCAGTCTGATGTCTGAGGGTTCTAGGAAAGGAGCTGAGATTAGAACATTTAGGGAGAAGGTAAATATGAGTTCGCACATTTTCCCAGGTCACCCAAATCCTTTTGCCCCGTCACCCCTAACATGGCCCAGGCTTGGCCTTATTTTCTCTAGTCTCTCATTAAAATGAAGATAGAACACACCTAAGAGTTAGTTCAAAGTGGTCATCTACAGAAAACTCTATAGTTTTAATTAAATAATGATTGACTTAAGTTGAAATGTATTTCAAAATTTTATTCTGTCAGACACGACTGAAGCGACTTAGCAGAAGCAGCAGCAGCAGCTATAAGCTGTTATGTTGAGAGATATACAGCTATTTAATGAACAATAGTAAAATAAAAGGCCACATCTTTACCACCCATCTCCAAATAAGGGACCTCACTGAACCTCAAGAAGCCCCTGTGTGCTCCTTCCCTCTCGTAGCTGTCTTATTTCACCCCAGACATAATCGGTAAATCAGTAATCTATATTTGGTATTGAACACTACCTTTTTTTTATTATAATTTCCCCATTATATTTGAATCCTTAAACAGTGTATTGTTTTGATTTACTTTGATTTAAACATCATAATAGAATCACATTGAATGAACTCTTCTGTGAATTGCTTTTTGCTCAAAATTTTTACTGTGATGTGTAGTACAGAAGCTATTAAAGAATAGCAAAGAATGATACATACCTGCTGCCAAGGTTGCAAAATAGAACACTGTCATTCTCACTCATGTTCCCTTTGGGCAGTTTTTTGATTGCATCTTTTCTCTCCACTGTTCCAGGCTGATTAATGCCCAGACTTCAGGTATAATTATTCCCTTATACTAAATGCATTCCTACAAATAGAAATTTAGTAGAAGCATTGGTTTTGCTTTGAATTTACCTAAATGGACTAAAAAAATACCCTATGTATTTACTGATACTGGGCTTCCCAGGTGGCACTAGTAAAGAACCCATATACCAGTGCAGGTAGACATTGAAGACGTGAGTTTGATCCCTGAATTGGGAAGATCCCCTGGAGAAGCACACGACAACCCATTACAGCATTCTTGCCTAAAGAATTTCATGGACAAAGGAGCCTTGCAGGATGCAGTCCATAGCATCACACAGAATCGGACATGACCAAAGGGACTTAGCATGCATGCATGCATTCTATTGATAGGTTTTTTCAATTCAGCGTTAGAATCATCCATGCTAAAGTGTGTCACTGGCGTTCTTTTATTCTTTTATTTTTTTGTATTCTATTCTTTTATTTTCACTGCTTTATGATATGCTATTGTAAATCTATATTGCAAGTTATTTATCCATCTGCTGTTGATGAGCAGGGAGGTTTTCTTGTCTGGGGGTATAGTGAACAATCTCATACATGTGTCTTCTCGTGCACAAGTAAAGAGTTCTTTAAGCCCTGAAGTGTAGGCTGGACAAATACCTCAGAGGTTGCCTGTGTTCAGCTGTATAGGTGGTGCCAATTTGTGTTATGAAGTAGTTCCTCCATTGTATTCTACCAGCATCCAATGAGAGCTGTCTCCGTTGTTTGCTTTCTATTGCCAAGCTGTGGGTGTGAAATATTATCCCACTGTGGTTTTAACTTACATTTTCTTTCTACTAGTGAATTTGGGCATTTTTTTTTCATAGTTTATTGAGCATTTCTATTTTCTTCTATGTTAAATGCATATTGATATTTTTGCCTATTTTTCTTCAAGATTGTGTTTTTCTTTCTGAAATGTAAAGACTTTAAATATATTTTATTATTATTCACCCTTTGGTTTTTTTACAATTTTTTTTTTAATAATTTATGACCTATCTTTCACTCTCTTAATGACATGTTTTGATTTTAATGTTGCTACTGGTTGGTTGCTAAGTTGTGTCCAACTCTTTCAAGACCCCAAGAAATTGTAGCCTGCCAGGCTTCTCTGTCCATGGGATTTCCCAAGCTATTGTCACTAGAATGGGTTGCCATTTCCTTTTCCAGAGGATCTTCCTGACCCAAGGATTGAGCCTGTATCTCCTGCATTGGCAAATGGATTCTTTACCACTGAGCCACCAGGGAAGATCAATTTTAGAATGAATCAATCTTTTACTTTTTGGTTGGCCTTTTTAGTACATTGTTTAAGATATTCTTCCCTTCCTTGAGATCATGAAATTATTCTTACATTGTCTTTTTAAAATTTTATAGTCTTCCTATGTTTCATATTTTCATCTTTAGTGCATCTAGTGCATTGGTTTTGTGTTTTATGTGAGTTATGAATAGCCTTTCTTTTTTCCTACCCTTTTTTTTTCTTCCCTTTCTTTCTTTTTTTAAAAACCATGATTGCCTATTATTCTAATGACAATAACCTTCTCCTGTGATCTGCAGTATCACCATGATCATATGTGTATATATCATGTCTCCATGACTTTTCCATTCATTTCTTTGTCTATCCAAACACAAACACCACACTCTCTTAATTACCTTGGCTTTGTAAGTCTTCATATCAGGGAAGTAGGACTCCCTCCCTCAATATTGATCCCATCCTCATGTTCTGCCTCAAGTTACAATATATTGGCTGTTATTGGTCATTTGCTCTAACATAAAGCATTGTATCCATTTGTTAAGTTTTACAGACACACACACACACACACACACACACACACACACCCCCCACATGCATGTCTACGGGGATTGTTTTTCTATAAAAAGGAAATTTTTTCATGAATATTGCAGTAATATACAGCTCATCACACCTTCATTAATGTAACCCACATAACTATGGCATGCATATTTTATTTCAGATGAAAACTCACCCAAATTAATGAGAAAAATGTCAAAGAAAATCATATAGCTTCAATCTAGAATTTCGTCATCAGGCCAAAACATCTTCCTTTTAAATCTTGCAAAGTTTATATAGCTATGCATTGTAGATAACAATCATCTGATAAAATTTTTCCTATTTGATGATTTTTCTTTTTTAATTGTTATAAGAATATCTAACATTAAATCTTCTCTCTTAACAAATTTTAAGTGTACAAACTATAGGCACACTGTTGTGCAGCAGATCTCTAAAACATATTAGTCTTGCATAACTGAAGCTTCATTTCCCACTAAACAGCAACCCCATTTTACCTTGCCCTGTCTCTGGTAATCACCATTCTACTCTCTGCATCTGAGTTTTCTACTTTAGATCTGTCACATAAGTGGAACCAAGCAATATTTCTCTTTCTATGGCTGGTTTATTTCACTAAATGTAGTGTCCTCAAGGATCACCCATGTTGTTATATGGCAGGATATTATCTGTTAAGGCTGAATAACCTACCATTATAGGACTATATCATATTTTCTTTATCCATTAATCTATTGATGGATATTTAGTTTGTTGGAATTTTTACTGGAATTGTATTAACCTAAAAATTAAAGTGATTGAGAAGGCTTTATAAATAGTTCAGGAAAGAAGAGGAGCATAAAGCAAGGGAGAAAGGGAAAGACATACCCAACTGAATACAGAGTTCCACAGAATAGCAAGGAGAGATAAGAAGGCCTTTTTCAGTGAACAATGCAAAAAGAAGAACACAACTGAATGGAAAGACTAGAGATTTCTTCAAGAAAACTGGAGCTATCAAGAGAACATTTCATGTAACGATGGGCACAATAAGGACAGAAAGAAAGAGAAGAGATTAAGAAGAACACAGAAAAATTATACAAAGAAAGGTCTTAATGACCCAGATAACCATGACAGTGAAGCCATTCACCTACAACCAGACATCCTGGAGTGTGAAGTCAAGTGGACCTTAGGCAGCATTACTACAAACAAAGCTAGTGGAGGTGATGAAATTCCAGCTGAGCTGTGTAAAATCCTAAAAGATGATGCTGTTTAAAGTGCTATATTCAATATGCCAGCAAATTTGGAAAACTCAGCAGTAGCCACAGAACTAGAAAATGTCAGTTTTCATTCCAATCCCATAGAGAGGCAATGCCAAAGAATGTTCAAACTACTGTACAATTGGGCTCATTTCACATGCTAGCTAGGTTATGCTCAAAATCCTTCAAACTAAGCTTCAGCAGTATGTGAACTGAGAACTGGCAGATGGACAAGCTGGGTTTCAAGGAGGCAGAGGGACCAGAGATCAAATTACCAACAATCTTTGGATCATGGAGAAAGCAAGGGAGTTCCAGGAAAAAACATCTACTTTTGCTTCTTTGACTATACTAAAGGCTTTGACTATATGGATCACAGCAGACTATGGAAAATTCTTGAAGAGATGGGAATGACCAAACCACCTTACCTGCCTCCTAAGAAACCTGTATGCAGGTCAAGAAGAAACAGTTAGAACTGGACGTGGAACAATGGACATTTGAACAATGGTTCAAAATTGGGAAAGGAGTAAGACAAGGCTGTATACTGTCACCCTGTGTATTTAACTTCTATGCATAGTACATCATGCAGAATGTCAGGCTGCATGAATCACAAGCTGGAATCAAGATTGCCAGGAGAAATATTAACAACCTCAGATATGCAGGTGATACCTCTGTAATGGCAGAAAGTGAAGAGTAACTAAAGAGCCTCTTGATGAGGGTGAAAAAAGAGAGTTAAAAAGATGGCTTGAAACTCAGCATTAAAAAAAAAAGATCATGGCATCTGGTCCCATTACTTCATGACAAAAGAAAAGAAAAAGTGGAAACAGTGACAGATTTTACTTTCTTGGGCTCCAAAATCACTGCAGACAGTGACTGAAGCCATGAAATTAAAAGACAAGGATAAAAGTTATCCCTGGAAGGATAGCTATGAGAAAACTAGATAGCATGTTAAAAAGCAGAGACATCACTTTGCTGACAAAGGCCTGTATAGTCAAAGTTATGATTTTTCCAGTAGTCATGTACAGATGTGAGAGTTGGATCATAAACAAGGGTGAGCACAAAAGAACTGATGCTTTCGAATTGTGTTGCTGTAGAATACTCTTTAGAGTCCCTTGGACTGGAAGAAGATCAAACGAGTCAATCCTAAGGAAATCATCCCTGAATATTCATTGGAAGAACTGACACTGAAGCTCCAATACTTTGGCCACCTGATGCAAAGAACCGATTCATTGGCAAAAACCCTGATACTGGGAAAGACTGAAGGCAAAAGGAAAAAGGGGTGGCAGAGGATGAGATGATCAAAACAGCATTACCGACTCAATGGACAGGAATTTGTGCAAACTCAAAGAGATAATGTAGGACAAAGGAACCTGGCATGCTGCAGTCATGGGGTTGCAAAGAGCTGGACATGACTTAGTGACTGAACAACAGCAACAACATATTAGTTTGGGGAAAAATGTGTATCTTTACAGTATTATCTTCTAATCCAAGATTGATATGGAAATTCACACCATTTTTTTCTTTACTAATTTTAATAGCATTATTTTTCTGCAGCATATGTCTTGCTAAATTTAGCCTAAACATTTTATACTTTTTCTTGCTGAGGTAAATGAAATAAGCCTTTTTCTGGTGGTGTAGGTTTATTTACTTGAAATTAGCTTTTATATTTTGATTTCATGTCTAGAAAACTTGTAAACTCTTACTGATTCTGCTATTTTTCTGTACATTTGACATATACAGTCTTCTGAAAATGACAATTTTCCCACGTTTGTTGGAAGTTATGTAGTTTTTTCTCTTCTTTTATTGGTTGCTGCTGCTTCTACTGCTGCTAAGTTGCTTCAGTCATTTCCGACTCTGTGCGACCCCATAGACGGCAGCCCACCAGGCTCCCCCATCCCTGGGATTCTCCAGGCAAGAACACTGGAGTGGGTTGCCATTTCCTTCTCCAATGCATGAAAGTAAAAGTGAAAGTGAAGTCGCTCAGTCATGCCTGACTCTTAGAGACCCCATGGACTGCAGCCTACCAGGCTCCTCCATCCATGGGATTTTCTAGGCAAAAGTACTGGAGTGGGGTGCCATTGCCTTCTCCACTTTTATTGGTTATCCTAGCTATTTTGACAGGCATAATTAAAGCCTGTGTGCATGCTCAGTTGCTCAGTCATGTTCAACTCTTTGCAACCCTTTGGACTGTAATTTGCCACACCCCTCTGTCCATAGGATTTTCCTGGCAAGAATATTGGAGTGGGTTACCATTTCCTCCTCCAGAGGATCTTCCTGACCCAGGAATCAAACTTAAATCTCCTGTGTCTCCTGCATTGAAGGTGAATTCTTTACTGCTCAACCATCAGGGAAGCCCCAATTAAAGTCTAACATTAATCAATATCTAGCTTTTTAAAAATACCTGAGATTTAGAAATCTTAGATAGAGTGCCTGATGAACTATGGACAGAGGTTCGTGACATTGTACAGGAGACAGGGATCAAGACCATTCCCATAGAAAAGAAATGCAAAAAAGCAAAACGGCTGTC
>NW_011494718.1:2390614-2415003 GCF_000754665.1 Bison bison bison
TACCAGACTACCTGACCTGCCTCTTGAGAAATTTGTATGCAGGTCAGGAAGCAACAGTTAGAACTCGATATGGAACAACAGACTGGTTCCAAACAGGAAAAGGAGTTCGTCAAGGTTGTATATTGTCACCCTGTTTATTTAACTTATATGCATAGTACATCATGAGAAATGCTGGACTGGAAGAAACACAAGCTGGAATCAAGATTGCCGGGAGAAATATCAATAACCTCAGATATGCAGATGACACCACCTTTATGGCAGAAAGTGAAGAGGAACTCAAAAGCCTCTTGATGAAAGTGAAAGAGGAGAGTGAAAACGTTGGCTTGAAGCTCAACATTCAGAAAACGAAGATCATGGCATCCGGTCCCACCACTTCATGTGAAATAGATGGGGAATCAGTGGAAACAGTGTCACACTTTATTTTGGGGGGGCTCCAAAATCACTGCAGATGGTGACTGCAGCCATGAAATTAAAAGACACTTACTCCTTGGAAGGAAAGTTATGACCAACCTAGATAGCATATTCAAAAGCAGAGACATTACTTTGCCAACAAAGGTTCATCTAGTCAAGGCTATGGTTTTTCCTGTGGTCATGTATGGATGTGAGAGTTGGACTGTGAAGAAGGCTGAGTGCCAAAGAATTGATGTTTTTGAACTGTGGTGTTGGAGAAGACTCTTGAGAGTCCCTTGGACTGCAAGGAGATCCAACCAGTCCATTCTGAAGGAGATCAGCCCTGGGGTTTCTTTGGAAGGAATGATGCTAAAGCTGAAACTCCAATACTTTGGCCACCTCATGCGAAGAGTTGACTCATTGGAAAAGACTCTGATGCTGGAATGATTGGGGGCAGGAGGAGAAGGGGACGACAGAGGATGAGATGACTGGATGGCATCACTGACTCGATGGACGTGAGTCTGGGTGAACTCCGGGAGTTGGTGATGGACAGGAAGGCCTGGTGTGCTGCGATTCATGGGGTCGCAAAGAGTCGGACAAGACTGAGCGACTGATCTGATCTCCTAATATTTGCTTTTGTAATTTATAAGGTTTTCTTGACCACAAATTTAGGTCTTTCAAATTAGGCATTATTAATGTTTTTAAATGGATTCACCTGCTTGTTTTCTGCTTTCTTTCCTATTAATAAGTATTCTTTCTTACATTTCAGACTTAACTTAGAATAATTTTATTTCTACTCGAAGTACATACTTTAGTGAGAAGCTGTTGCAATGAACTTTCCCAGATTTTGTTCATTTAAAAATGTCTTTATTCGGTTCTTGTTTTTAAGAGATATTTTTGCTTGGCTGAGAATTTCAGGCTCACAGTTATTTTCTCTTTAATTTAAGATATTACCCATGTCTTCTGGTTTCCAGTTGTATTAATAAGTCAGCTGTTGATATAAATATCATTTATTTATATCTTTCTTTGGAACTTTAGTTAGACAAATATTGGGACCATATTACTGTCTCTTACATCCCTTTCCATATTTTTCATTTCTATATGCCTCTTCTCTTCAGCCTAAGGAAGTACACTTTTCATTTCTGTAAGTTTTCTTTAATTCTATCTCAACTTCTGGTATTTTAAATAAGTAATCTCTTGTTCCTTGCTCTTGTTTTCAACCTTCTTTTAATATATTTTAATATATTTAATATAATATTACATATTATATGTCCAATAACTTCTGCATTTAAGTTTTTGAAAATTTATTCTGCTACCTCTGAATTTGCTGTCTGACATTCATGGTGCCCTGCTTCTCTGTGATTTTGGGGCTTGTTAACTATAGACTACACATTGTTGTGGAAATTTTTTATTTGAGGATTTTTTCATGCACTTTAATACACACACACAATTTATCAAGCATTTTAGTTGCTTTTATCATGCAGGTTGTTCCAATATATAGTTTATCATAATTTTGTCAAGAAATATTTCTAAGGATCTTAAATTATGATATTAAATTCATCTTCCATGCCACCTTTGCCACATAATCATTAAACTTGTGTCAAAAGGCATTTAATGTAGGCTTTACCAATGTGTGTATTTTAAAACATATGCCAAAGTAGAAAACTGGTATGTATGGTAATTCAGTAAACTTGATTTCTCGTGTTATATTCACTTTTCTTCAGGGTACAGTGTGAGAAAATCATTGTATTAGTCATTGGTTTGGTAAGTTGTGATTAGAACTGGTTTCTGCCCAGTTGTGCCTGAGTGTGCCCTGTGCCGCAGTCACAAACCAAAGTTTACTTTTGCAGCTAAACTTGCTGTCACTGTGCCTTAAAAATATCTACTACTCACTGTTTAAACCAGAAGGAATTTTGCAGTTTGACTAACATTGTGCATGTACATAACAAATGGTAGTTTTCATTCTATTATTTGCTGCTGCTGCCGCAGCTAAGTCACTTCAGTCATGTCTGACTCTGTGCGACCCCATAGGCGGCAGCCCACCAGGCTCCCCCGTCCCTGGGATTCTCCAGGCAAGAACACTGGAATGGGTTGCCATTTCCTTCTCCAACTATTATTTGCTAGACTGACATAAAACAAAGTGATCAAACTTCCAGTGTTTCAAGGATGTAGCTTTAGAGGAGAGAGTTTAAAAGCTTTGGGATAACACAAATATTTATCACATTCTGCTTTGGGCGTATGCTTGTGCATGTACACAGTTTGTAATTGATGGAAGTAACCGGATTATGCTATCTAGCATGAGTATTTGAAAAATCTTAATCTCATTTTGATGTGTACGTTATAACCTGGATAAAAGCTATACATGTCCATATATCAGAAGAAAAGTATTGCTGCAATTTTATTCTCCAGTTATTAAATATATAACTGGCCCACTAACATGTAAGAATGAGCAAAAAGTTGATATTTGTGAGCCTCTTACTCAAAAGAAAGCATGGACTTCTGCCCCTACTATTAGACAGAACCCAGTAGTACTTTCATCTCCTTGGTGACAGTAGATCCTGGACATCTCTAAGAAAAAATATACATCAATCATCCAAGGCAAATTGGGTATCTGGTAGGTATGCGTGCCTTGAATCATCTCACAGACTGGTTATTGTCTTTCCTATTTGCACAACTTTCACAGCATGTGCCAATTATTATGCCAAAAATAAAAACCAAGCAAGGAAAGCATTAGAACTACAGATTCATTCCAAGTGCAAAATTCCAATTATCAAGCCTAAACACAGCCCTTTTATTAAAAAAAAAAAAATCCACTTTGGTCTGCACTATGATTGGCACACTTTCTACTAAGTGACACTGGCAATTAAGTATTGTGTTTCAATTTTATTTTTCTTTACTAATAGTAACAGAACACGATAGCAGGCTGAATGCCCTGTTTGGTGGAGACAGAGTTCCAGATGAGAGCCTTGAACCAACATCAACTGGGGCCCCTCTCTCATTTGGAGGTGTGGCTCAGCCCTTGTTCCACAGAGACTTCTGAAAGCTATCTTCTTTCATTACCAGCTCATCAAAAAATTTATCTTAATAATCCTTCAGCTGTCTATCATTAAATCTACTCTGAATTTTCTATCAGGGATTTTGGTAACATCACACTGTGGTTTGTAAAAGTAATTTAGCTTTCTAAAATTGATAACTGAATCTGATGACAATAAAAGTGAATTTATGAATTTTAAAATTTGGTATTGTAGTTAGTTTTTCATATAGAATGTAAGTATTTTTTTTCTTAGTAATAGAATAGAAGCAAGAAAATACCTCCTACAATGTTCAGTGCTAGAGTTAGACTTTTTAGAAAAGACTATGATAACTATTTGGATGAAGGCATGGCAACCCACTGAGGTATTCTTGCCTGGAGAATCCCCATGGTCAGAGCAGCCTGGTGGGCTACAGTCCATAGGGTCGCAAAGAGTCAGACACGTCTGAAGTGAGTAAGCACGCACGGATGCATGATTACCATTAGCACCCAGGTAGGTACATGATAGCCTAAAGTTTCTTTCGTTAACTCTGGTTCTCTAGGGAAACTGGATCAGATAGATCAGAAGTGTGACTCTAGGCCCTATTTCCAGAAACTATACAGATTGTTTCACCAGAAGACCAAATTTGTAATAACCCATGCTATTAAATGTTCTCCTTCTAAATTCAGAGCATATGTAGGTATTAAATCTGTATCTGATGGTGGAGGGGGTGAGAGACATGGGGAGGACACTGGACTCTATCGTGTGACTACAAAGAGATTCACACATTCACTGAGTTACTCTCAGAGCAACGCTATGGGGCCATCCTTCAGAGTCCTGTTTTACGGAAGGTGAGCTTCTGCCCGACAGAACCTGAGTTACTTCTACAGGTCACAAGCTTAGTAGTGGGGGAGCCAGGTACTTTACCTAAGTAAAGTATCTGGGGCTAGGATTTGTGCTTGGTTTCAGGGTCTCAAACTCAAATCAGTACCCATTCTAGCAAATTCCATTTGATGGAACTTCTGACAGCGAGAGCTGAGTTAATCGTGATGGAGTAATAATAACAATAAATTCAGTAAGAAACTTAATTGTAAAGGGGAAGAAATAAAACAGAGTAGAAACTTGAGAAGGAAATTATGTCAGGGGAGGAAGTTTCTTAATCCAGGGGCAAACCTGTGCAGGGCATAACCCCCAAGGCACAGTTTCTCTCATCTGCTTCTACTTGTTGCCTGGGGGTGGAACAGATATTATTAGGTGAATCTGTGTGCCAGATCCTGAGCTGGGCGTTGGGGAGAGTGTGGTGTAAGAGGTAACCGTGCTCACCTTGGTGAATCTTCTAAGAAACCAAGGGGAGTAATTTGGCAGAAACAGGTGAACAAAGGCTCTGCAGGCACTTTGGGAGCATGTGTTAGAGACAGATATGGTGATGGTGATGGCTGGAAAGAGGACCCACAGAAGTGGGGACAATCCCAGATGGATGGAAAAGCCTACAAGGAAATTCTAAAATGTGTGTTTGAGAAGCAGAACATGTATGAGTGTTAGCATCAGAGCAGAGAGAGCAAAGGGGAGAAAGAGGCCAATGAGATTTTTCAGGCGGGAGGGGCTGAAGCAGGTGGTCCTAGGGAGGCTAAAATGCTGAGCTTCATCATCATTGTTGTGGAAGCCAATCAAGGGCTTTAAAGATAGTCACAGTGCCTTTTTGAAATGATTTAATTCAGAATGGGAACTGGATGAGTGCAGAGGCCAGTAAGTCGGCTAATGCAGGGGACAAGGTGGGAAATGCTGGTTGCTTGGAGGAGGGCAGCAGCAGGGAGATGGTGAATCCAGAGATGTCTGACTGCAGAGACCTGGCAATGGGCTAAATACGGAGACAGAAGGATGACTTAAAACAGAGCGCTCATGTCTTAGGTGTCTCGTGGTTTCTTTCCCTCCTACATGTTTGAACTGTGTAAATGTCTGCCTCTTCTCACCCTTTTTCACAATGACCCCAGACACTAGGAAAGGGGGTTCCAGCCAATGGGAGGCATTGAAGGAGAGGAGAGTGTGTGAGCATCAGTTAAAGATAAAATCATTTTCTATTCTTTCTTTTTTTTTTCCTCTCTGGAAATAAAAATAGGAGAAGTTACTGTGAAAGAACCCAAGTTTCTTGATTTTGAAGTCAGAAAAGAAGTTCAACTCATCGTTTTAGCTGAAAGTAGGGGGCGTAAAGCCTACAGCAAAGTAGCAGTCTTTATCCAAGATCTGAACGATCATCCACCACACTTTGAGCAAAGTGTTTACCAAGTATCAGTGTCTGAGGGCCAGTTCTACAATCATCACATTGTACAGGTAATAGAAACATGTTTTATGTGTGTGTGTGTATGTGTGTGTGTGTGTGTGAATTTTTATCAATCAGTGTACATCCAAATACCTAAAGACCTTTTCCAGGACATTAATTAAATTGTCATTGTTTCCTTGGCATATGCATTATATGATGTACTGGAATGAACCTTAGGTTGAAGGAAATCTGGAGTTTCTGAGTTCACTACCCTTGCTCCCTTCTTTTTGTGCTCAGAACCCCCTGCCAATGCAGGAGATGTAGATTTGGTTCCTGGGTAGGGAAGTTCCCCTGGAGTAGGAAATTGCAACCTACTCCAGTCTCCTTGACTGGAGAATCTCATGGACAGAAGAGTCTAGGCAGCTACAGTGCATAGGGTCGCAAAGAGTTGGATATAACTGAGCATCTTAGCATGTATAACATGCATGTAGCACCCACCTGCTCTTTCTAGGGACCCTGTTGGAGATTAGCAGGGAGTCTAGATGGGCACAAGAAGCAGCTCACCTTCTAAGTGTGTACGGTTTAGTGGAGAAGTCAGAAGACTAAGTATACGATATAAATTTCTAATGTGATAATAGAAAAGCGTATATTGAATGTCGTGCGCGCTAAGAGGAAACACAGACAGGTCCCGACATTTGCACTTGGTCTTAAAGGGTGAGCAGGCATTTCCCAAGTGGAGCTGCAACCAGACGTGCACAGAATGAGGTACAGACACATGGGAAGGCCCGCTGGGCTTGGGATCTTCGGGTGTCTCACATGAAAGGCACATATCCACTATTGTCAAGCCCAGCCCCATCTCGAGAGAAAGCCCCATGGCCTGAAAGAGAGGGTCTGTTCACACGGCGGTCTTCTTGCTGAAGCTCCAAACCCACCCACCCTTGCTAGACTCTCCCTGCTTCAGGACTGCTGCACATCTTCATCTTTCCATTCATGGTTGAACTGATGCTTTGAGTTCAAGAACCTGGGCATTAGGACACCTACAGGCTCTTGGGAATCTGCACAGAGAATGTGTGTAAACCCCCTTCCTGACAGTTGGTGGCTGAGCGGGACATTCCCTTTCACCTCTATAACCCATGACCCAGCATCTCATGACTCTCTCTCTGGGGTAGATGGGGCCAGGGGTATAGGTGGTCCCCTAGGTTTCCATGCACCTGGATATGCACGCAGACCTTTCTTTGATCCCTGCCTAGCCCAGATGCCATCTTCCCCTCTGAAGGTACAGACAAGACCAGCAGAGGCTCAGCTGTCTTGGAGTTTTAGCTCTGTGCTCTTCACTTGGTCCATGATCCCCAGGATTTCCTACATTATTTTTGCACATTTAGCCTAATTGCTCCAGGTTCCAGCATGGTCCAGAATTGTTGAGCCTTTACTCTGGCTTCAGCCAGGCCTGAGATGCTTAAGAGGAAGGCGAGGAGTAAGAACATCTCTCTTCCAATCTGTACCCCAGTGGTGCCTGTTCAGCCGGGGTGACCGGCGCCTCCAGTGTCACGGCAGGGCCTGCTGTCACAGTGGGCCCTCCCTCCCCGGGGCGCTGGTGCTTGCACTTTGTCACAGATGCAGACCTGGACAGAGCTAGGCCACTCATATTAAGGTGAAGGCAAATTTAAAGCTCCAGTACACCCAATAGGATTGGAGAAGGCAATGGTAACCCACTCCAGTGTTCTTGCCTGGAGAATCCCAGGGACGGGGGAGCCTGGTGGGCTGCCGTCTATGGGATCGCACAGAGTCGGACACGACTGAAGCGACTTAGCAGCAGCAACACCCACTAGGGGAAACAGCCCGACCTGCCAGTGCTTCAGTAATGTAAACATTGAGAAGGCTCAGTCAGGGACGGATACAAGGGACTGTTCTTCGTATTTTTTAGATCGTTTAATTTCAGGGAAACTATTAATAGAACTATCGTTTTCTTGTGTCCTGTTCAGATGAACAGGAACGTCGAAGGTTCTGGAGCTCTTGCTTTTTGCTCCCACACTGCCGAGTGCCCTCCTTTTGGTTGCAGCCCCACAAACTCCGTTTAGGAACTTCCCCTCCTCTGCCAGAAGCAGTCTTGGTAGGATCGTCAGTCCAGGTGGTGAACCCACCCAACCCCACCCAGTCACAGAGTGCTGTCGACTGTGTGTCTCATAGAGACTTTCTCTCTCTGGAATTTGAACCTTGGCTGGTAGGACCCAAGATGAAGACAAGTAAGAGCTGATGCATCTTGCTGGCAACAGCTCAGAGAAGCTGTGCCCTAGAGATATCCCTGTTCCTGTGCTTCACCTGGGCACTGTCTTTTTGCTGTGCTTCTTTCCTGGTGAAGTTGGTCACAGTGCATTTGGGTTGATGGCATCTGGAGACCCTAAATGATATGTGTCCTGGGAGGCCTCCTCTCTGTAACTCTTTTAAGTCTATGACCTCGGGGACATGATGGACTTATTCTGCCTGGATGTAGGTATGTTTCTCGTCCTCATGGTCTTGAGGAGAGCTGTCTGATGCTGCCTTTCTGTGCCATCTATCTGGTGTTGTGTCTTCCTGATGAGGCCCTGGGTCACCTGAGAACTCTGGTGGCAGTGTGAAGCATAGATTGACAGGGAAGGGAGTTACAAGCAAAAGCCTGCTAGGACATCAGTGTAGTCACCCAGGAAAGAAATGAAAGGAGATGGAAGCTCAGGCCAAGGCTGAGGGACCTAGGAAATAAAAATAAACAGAAAGCAATTTATCAGTCAACTTGTTCTTATGCAAGGTCTTGAATCCACTAATAGAATTAATTTGCAATTAAAAGGTAAATCAGACTAAATAATACATCTCTGTGGAGAGTGATGCACACTTCACTATTAATACTTTTGTTTTATCTTCAACACTAGTACTTGGATCACTCATCAAATAAATCACTAGGATCTAAATTTACTAGCACTAAATCTGGGTTTTGTTTCATTTTACTCAAAACTTGTTATACTCCTACTGAAATTACTTGGAAACTCTTGCATCTATAGTCTTCTCACCTCATCATTCACTTTTATATAAAATTCAGCCATGTCTAATATTCCTTTGATCATTGTCTTTAAGATGTGTTTGATAATGTGATTCTTTCATAATGCATTGCTCTGAAAAATAGGCTTAACCCATTCTGCACTTTCAATGCTTACCTAACGGAGGAGTTGCTTCCTCACAGGTTTTTGCCACAGACCTGGACAGTGGGTCGAATGGCCTCGTTGAGTATTCCATTCTCTCCGGCAACCAAGGAAACGTGTTCCAAGTGGATCCCCTGAGTGGTGTGCTAACAGCAAGTGCGATTCTGGATTACGAGTACACCAGCACCTACAGGTTTGCCCCAAGCTCAGATCTGTTTGACCAGCTATTCTGCCTTGTTGCTTTGGGCATGACTTCCTGTTTGGTATGCTTAGCTATAAGATATGTTTTCCCTTTGCTCCAACTTAGGATCGTCCTTGATACACTGAGAGAGTCTTAGGAAGTAGACGCTGTTTGGAAAAAGTGATTGGACTACAAGAATGTTAAGATTCCTTTTCATTCTAGGAGTTCATGCATTTGTGATGTCATTAAGTATGATATTAAATGAGAGACATTAAAACATTTGCAAAATGCCTCCTGAGCTATGGAGACCCTGCAAACATTGCTTTAGTTGCTTTTAAAAACAGTGAAGACTGAATGATGTTTCTCTTTTTAGTCATTTATTCATTTTTGTGTAGGAAAGTACAACCCTGTTATCAGGTCCATGTTACATGACTCTGTTCTGATAGAAATGATCATCTTAAAGGGCACATTCAAAAAGAGATATATTTTTTCCTAGAGTTCAAAATATGCCAGACTTACACAGAATTTCTGTGAAAGAGAGAATGTGTCATAGGTCTTCTGTGATTTTTTAAAAGTGGGTGTTCCCAAGTGTCTAGGCATATATACAGAGATATTTGTGAATTCACAGTCTATAAAAGAAAATGAAAGACTCTAAGGGACACAAAATATCTGTGAATGGGGGCTGCATCAAGAATGATAACCCAGCTTTCAAGGAAGACAACAAAACTGATCGTAAAGAAGAGGTATATGTGCACCGGTGAAGATGGAACCCTAGGATGTACGACTAAGTGAAGGAGGGGACAGGGTGCCCCACGGTGCTTTCCTGCAGGCCTTTTCGAGTGAAAACACACCCATAAAATTGGACAGCTTTAGGAAGAAAACCTAAGAAACCATAAACCCGGTTTCTGAGGAAGTGGTCACATGGGAAGTCTGGACCTCCTTACCATGCGTTTCAGTCAGCCTTGTATTTATATGTTTTTCTGAAAGGCCGCATACACAGCGTTTCCTGCAATCTTCCCGTCACCCCCAGAGAAGTTCAGTTAGGCTTTTTCTCACTCACTGATGAGACAAGTCACATGCAGGTTTGCTCAGGATCACAGAACCGTTTCGTCATCGATCACGTCTTAGCACCGGGTGTCTTGATGCTGTGTTGCGCTGCATCTACCATACTGGCCACACAGCAGACTTCCTTTTGAGGGAAAAAGGAAGAAAACAAGAGACCCAAGCCTCAATAGTCTCCGAGGCCAGACTACTTACATGTTACGTGAGGAAAGTGCAGTATGTTCTTGTGGCTCAGTGTGCTCAGTTGCTCAGTCTGTCGGTCATATCCACTCTGCAGCCCCTGGACAGCAGGCTCCTCTGTCCATGGAATTTCCCAGGCAAGAATACTGAATGGGTTGCCGTTTCCTACTCTTGTGGTTAAACAGCAAGAACCAGTTAAAATGGGATCTGTTCCTGGGCAGACTGGATTAATTTACCTCTGAAAAACTTCCCAACTCTAAACATTTGATTAAGTATTTAGTTCTTTTTGTTTAATGTATTTCAAAATATTACTTCAAAGGTATTTTAAAAGTTTAGTTTAAGGTCTTACCCTGTCTTAAGTAGTAGGATCTTTCTCAGTAATATTTTAGTGTAATCAGTTGTTATGATACTTATTATATAAACATTGAAATCAATCATATAAATAAAACCCTGCTACATTGCTTCTCTAGTAATTTTAAGCACAAACTTCTTTTTTCTCTCCATAGTTGACTGCAGGTAAATCTCAGTCTAGTTGCTACCTGAATGATTACAAATTCAGACTCAAGAGTGTCTGCCCTGTTTCAGAACTATGTATATCCTGATTGTAATGACTTTCTGTTACAGAGTTCTTACTCAGTGGAGTCTAATTATCAATCAAATCTAACTCCTTCCAGCTTTGTCCTATTTGCGTCATGGTTTCAGTGTTCACATCATTTAAACTGGTCACAATGTGCAAAAGCACCGCTCACCAATTCCCCCATGAATTCAAGGCTGGGAGAAATAGGAACTGAGAGAAGATGAAATCTATTCCAAGAGCAAACATCTTTTAATTTCATGGCTGCAGTCATGGTTATACAGGTGTTTACTTCAGAGCCAGGTCATACTTCATAATTATAGTTCTTTCCTTATTCTTCCCCTTATCCCCAGAGTTAATGATTATCTTTCTTTTTGCTCACCTGATTTGCTATGTCCCTGTACTTAATTCCTTGTAAATATTCCATTAGCTCTATCAGACATGCCCACTCGTCTTTCTCCCCTGATATGCCTCTCATATCATGTATTCTATCAAATCTTCTGTTTCTTGGAGAACTGAGTCCTACTGTTTCCTTTCCTCCTGATCTAGCTGGGCAGTATGCCTTTCCAGTTCAGTTCAGGTCAGTTCAGTCACTCAGTTGTGTCCAACTCTTTGCGACCCCATGAAGTGCAGCACGCCACGCCTCCCTATCCATCACCAACTCCCGGAGTTCACTCAGACTCACGTCCATCGAGTTGGTGATGCCATCCAGCCATCTCATCCTGTGTCATCCTCTTCTCCTCCTGCCCTCAATCCCTCCCAACATCAGTCTTTTCCAATGAGTCAACTCTTCGCATGAGGTGGCCAAGTACTGGAGTTTCAGCTTGAGCATCTTTCCTTCCAAAGAACACCCAGGACTGATCGCCTTAAGAATTGACTGGTTGGACCTCCTTGCAGTCCAAGGGACTCTCAAGAGTCTTCTCCAACACCACAGTTCAAAAGCATCAGTTCTTCGGCACTCAGCCTTCTTCACAGTCCAACTCTCACATCCATACATGACCACAGGAAAAACTATAGCCTTGACTAGACGGACCTTTGTTGGCAAAGTACTGTCTCTGCTTTTCAATATGCTGTCTAGGTTGGTCATAACTTTCCTTCCAAGGAGTAAGCGTCTTTTAATTTCATGGCCACAGTCACCATCTGCAGTGATTTTGGAGTCCCCCCAAAATAAAGTCTGACACTGTTTCCACTGTTTCCCATCTGTTTGCCATGAAGTGATGGGAGATGCCATGATCCTAGTTTTCTGAATATTGAGCTTTAAGCTAACTTTTTCACTCTCCTCTTTCACTTTCATCAAGAGGCTTTTTAGTTTCTCTTCACTTTCTGTCATAAGGGTGGTATCATCTTCAAATCTGAGGTTATTGATATTTCTCCCAGCAATCTTGATTCCAGCTTGTGCTTCTTCCAGCCCAGTGT
The DNA here is from genome assembly GCF_000754665.1 of Bison bison bison. Taxonomy (NCBI): domain Eukaryota; kingdom Metazoa; phylum Chordata; class Mammalia; order Artiodactyla; family Bovidae; genus Bison; species Bison bison. The sequence goes on from NW_011494718.1 coordinate 2,402,856, forward strand.
TTCTCATGATGTGCTCTGCATATAAGTTAAATAAGCAGGGTGAAAGCTGGGCCCCGTGACTTGCGACTGGTTTACTGCTTTCCTATTTAGTTGCATGCCTTGAAGATCCCATGTCTTTCTTTTACTTTTATAGTAGTTTTGTAGGAAAAGGTGCCAAGAGAGTAAATTCTTTTAGTTCTTACACATCTGAAAACACCTTTTTTCTACTTTCACATGTGATTTATGCAATGGATAATATAGAAGTTGAACATTTCTTTTAGATTTTTGAAGGCATTTTTCTTTTATCTTTTAAAACTCAGTTCTGCTTTTGAGAAGTCTGATGCCATTCTAATATGTTTGGTACATGGGTTTTTTTTTTTTTTTTTGCACTTTCTGTGGAGATTCTCAGGTTATTTCATCTGCAATGTTTAGACGTGTTGTGATTATGTACTTTAGTGTGGGTATTTCCTTGTGTTGAGTACTTGATGTAGTCTTTTAATGAGGATAAATGTTCTATTTTTTGGTATTATTTCACTGATAATTACCTCCCTTCTGTTTATTGGTTTTGTTTTGTTTTGTTTACTGTACCCGGTTTCTTTTTCCTGGATCCTATTCAGTCAAGTGTTAGGCTGCCAGGATTGATCCTTTGTCACTGATTCTTTATTCTCTACTTTCCATTTCTTGTTGTGTGGGGGTTTATTTTGTTGTTTTATTTTTCTGGGAGATTTTCTTAATTATAACCTTCTAAACTTTCTTTTTTTGTTGTTTTTAGTTTAAAATTTTTTGAATATTATATATTTTATAATTTTCAACAACTCTTTCTTAATCTTTGAGCTTTTCCATAGCATCTTGTTCTTATTTATGTGTTATGATAGCTCTCCGAAGACATTAGTTGGAATTATTTTTACCTAGTCTTTTGCTCTTTCAAAATCTCTGTGTCCTCTGGATTTATTTCTTCTGCTTGTCTAGTGTATCCTCTTTTATTCATGTGAGAGACCTTCTGTGAATAAATAACCATCCTTGGTCCTAAGTGAGGCAATATTAAAGTCAGAATCTCCTGATGAATCTCATTGACCAGCATGCTTGGCTTTCAGATGAACCAGAGAAGAACTTGACTACTTTGCAGGATGACATGTAAATAACAATAGAGAGGGTTTTTTTCCCCTTTAGGAGGAGATTTCATTTCTTCAGGGACAGTCCTTCAACATTACTGAGTATGAACATCAGACATTGTTTTGCCTGGGAGTGAAAAAAATGGGCAAGCGATCTTGATTGTTCTATATTTTGAATTTAATCTTTTAAGCTATTTTTAGCTCAGTATCTCACTCTGCATATTGCCATGTTTTGAGCCTCTCCTTGGTTATGTGGGGGCAAATCTGTTTCTCACTCATCCTTGTCTTCCTTCAAATGCAGGATGCATTTTAATCTATGCATTCCTCTGCCACCTGACTTCCCAGGTGACACAGTAGTAAAGAATCCACCTGCCAGTACAGGAGATGCAAGAGATGTGGGTTCAATCCCTGGATCAAGAAGACCACTGGAGTAACAAATGCAACCCACTCCAGCATTGTATTCTTGCCTGGAAAATTTCATGGACAGAAGAGCCTGACAGGCTACAGTCAGTGGGGTCTCAAAGAGTCAGACATGACTAAGAGTGTGCACACATGTACACGCATGCGCGCGCGCACACACACATACATGCACACACACACTCACACACATCTTTAACCGCTTCTCAGTCTGCTTACATTTTTCAGACATGTGTTGAAACTTCTCACCTGTTCCACTCACTAATATCTTCACCCATTTCTTTTTAGCCTTATCAACATATACCTTATTCTAAGTTCTTTTGCCATTGTTATAGCAGAATCCCTAGAGGAATAGGAAATAAAACCTGTGTAGATATAACCAGAAGTTATAGCTCTTCCTTTCAGAGGTGTTATATTGACTGATGTTTTGTTTCTCTTGGAATTACAGAAGAAACATTTAGTTCTGGGAATATATTTAATAAACTGTTGAGAGAGAGTTTTGAAAAATCCTCTATCACTGTCTTAGGTATTAAGGCAATCAGAAAAGAATCTGCCTGATTGAAGTCTCATTTAAAATTTAACATGATAAAAAGCAGCTTCCCACCACTGGTAGATTAGGAGAACTATGCTCTGAACTAGAATGGGACTGTTTTTATCTGGTGAACTTCATTTATCCTCTCTGCTGATATGCTAATCAGGGCAATAGTTTTGGAACATGGGGCCAGTTGGGCTGACAACAGCCAAGAATTTTGCAAAGCTTGCCAAAGAGCCATCACAGAAAACTTGAGGTCTCATAGAAGTTATGTGTAGAATTTCAGTGGATCTACCTCCGTAATTCTTCATTTGTGCCTCAAGCCACTGAGAAACCTTTGACTTGTCCTTTTGTTTTGAAACAGAATCATATTTGTGTCTATGTCAAAGAATCTTGCTTTTTAACACTATATAGGCATTATATAGAACCCCTGAAATTGTAATAGTGTGAAAATAAGAGTCCTTATGACCACAGAGGAAGAATCAACAGAGCCATAACTTTAATATCTTGGCTGAGACTTTACTGTGATACTGGGGAGGGGCAGGCAGCAGGGGCAGAGAATATGATGAGTCAATTATTTTTAGTAAAATTTTTCCATATGTACCTGACTTATGTTCATGCTAACAAAACAGACTTTCAACAGGGAATTATTTCTAGGCTCTTAAAGTGTGAAATTTAAGTAGTTGTTCTAATGATGGCCCAACTTCAGTAGTATAGAAGGCAGCCTGTATGCTTTGTGAACCATAGATAAGCAGTGATTATTTCCTACTAAGTGGAATTTAAACCAACAAAAAGTTGATGCTTTTTTCAGTTCAGTTCAGTCACTCAGTCGTGTCTGACTCTTTGTGACCCCATGAACAACAGCATGCCAGGCCTACCTGTCCATCACCAATTCCTGGAGTCCACCCAAACCCATGTCCATTGAATCGGTGATGCCATCCAACCATCTCACCCTCAGTTGTCCCCTTCTCCTCCTGCCTTCAATCTTTCCCAGCATCAGGATCTTTTCAAATGAGTCAGCTCTTCGCATCAGGTGGCCAAAGTATTGGAGTTTCAGCTTCAACATCAGTCCTGCCAATGAACACCCAGGACTGATCTCCTTTAGGATGGACTGGTTTGATCTCCTTGCAGTCCAAGGACCTCTCAAGAGTCTTCTTCAACACCACAGTTCAAAAGCATCAGTTCTTCGTCACTCAGCTTTCTTTATAGTCCAACTCTCACATCCATATATGACCACTGGAAAAACCATAGCCTTGACTAGATGGACCTTTGTTGGCAAAGTAATATCTCTGCTTTTGAATATGCTATCTAGGTTGGTCATAACCTACCTTTCAAGGAGTATGCATCTTTTAATTTCATGGCTTAAGTCACCATCTGCAGTGATTTTGGAGCCCCAAAAAATAAAGTCTGACATGGTTTCCATTGTTTCCCCATCTATTTGCCATGAAGTGATGGGACTGGATGCCATGATCTTAGTTTTCTGAATGTTGAGCTTTAAGCCAACTTTTTCACTCTCCTCTTTCACTTTCATCAAGAAGCTCTTTAGTTCTTCTTCACTTTCTGCCATAAGGGTGTGTCATCTGCATATCTGAGGTTATTGATATTTCTCCTGGAAATCTTGATTCCAGCTTGTACTTCCTCCAGCCCAGTGTTTCTCATGATGTACTCTGCATATAAGTTAAATAAGCAGGGTGACAATATACAGCCTTGACGTACTCCTTTTCCTATTTGGAACCAGTCTGTTGTTCCATGTCCAGTTCTAACTATTGCTTCCTGACCTGCATACAGGTTTCTCAAGAGGCAGGTCAGGTGGTCTGGTATTCCCATCTCTTGAAGAATTTTCCACAGTTTATTGTGATCCACACAGTCAAAGGCTTTGGCATAGTCAAGAAAGCAGAAATAGATGTTTTTCTGGAACTCTCTTGCTTTTTCGATGATCCAGCAGATGTTGGCAAATTGATCTCTGGTTCCTCTGCCTTTTCTAAAACCAGCTTGAACATCTGGAAGTTCATGGTTCACGAATTGCTGAAGCCTGGCTTGGAGAATTTTGAGCATTAATTTACTAGTGTGTGAGATGAGTGCAATTGTGTGGTAGTTTGATCATTTTTTGACATTGCCTTTCTTTGGGATTGGAATGAAAACTGACTTTTCCAGTCCTGTGGCCACTGCTGAGTTTTCCAAAATTGCTGGCATATTGAGTGCAGCACTTTCACAGCATCATCTTTCAGGATTTGAAATAGCTCAACTGGAATCACCACCACCCCTAACTTTGTTTTTTTTGATGCTTCCTAAGGCCCACTTGACTTCACATTCCAGAATGTCTGGCCCTAGGTGAGTGATCACACCATCATGATTACCTTGGTCATGAAGATCTGTTCTTGTACAGTTCTGTGTATTCTTGCCACCTCTTCTTAATCTCTTATGCTTCTTTTAGGTCCCTACCATTTCTGTCCTTTATTGAGCCCATCTTTGCATGAAATCTTCCCTTGGTATCTCTAATCTATTTTACATGATTTTAAAAATTTAAGGTTGGAAGAAAAAGAACACTTATCAGGTAAGCTAAGAATGGGAAAGAAAGTAGAAGTGTGATTCAGGGTGGTGAGTAGAAGTGTGTCAGGGTGGTGACAGAAAGGGAGAAGTTGAAGACACTAATAAGGTTTCTGAGTCAGTTACTGGAGAAGCAAGTTGTACCGTCATCCAAGAGAGATTGAATCACTACATGTAGATTCTTTCAGATCATGGACTTTTAGTTCTACTTTACAGTCCTAGTCAATAAAGAAGAAAGACTCAGTTTCTCAACGGATAGTATCACCAGCTGGCTAAGACGAATTCCACTTCTGAAAGGAAGATCCTCTTTCAATTGACAACTTACTTTATTACTCAGATACTCTCCTGTAACTCATAGTGTTTAGAAGGCAGTGGAAAGCTAATGATTATACCTTAGAGTGTGATATATAGACAGGAAGAGAGATACATCAAAAAGTATCAGACAGTGGAGCACAAATTTCCAGTCAACTAAGACCTGTACTTAAATCCTAGCTCTGTCATCTGATATATTTATAATCTTGAGCAAATCTTGAGAAACCAACATCAACATATATTAAAGAAATCCAAATAACCAAGACATCTGTCCTTGAGGAATTTATAGGAGAGGTAGACACATAAGTCATTAAGAAGAAAGAATGATGATTGCTATGGTGGAAGAATGTGCAGGGTGCTATGGGGCAGAGAAAGGGGCACCCAAATCAGATGAGATGCCAGGGAAAGCTTACAGAGATGTTAGCTTTGAAAGACCAAAGGGGTGTAGACATAGGAATTCCAGGCAGAAGCTGTATCCCAGAAGGCTATGTGTATGTGCTCAAGACTTATATTACCTCTTGTAGACATGGAAAGCCAAGGAAAGGTTTTAATTAGAGGAGTCAGGTTTTCAAACCAGAATTTTTGATAAAGCAATTGAGCAGTTGCAGAGTGGAGGATGAAGAGGAGCATTTGAAACTTGCAGTAGGAAGATTGGTGAGTAGCAAGCACTCCAGTTGAGGAAAGATATAGTGAATACACAGCATGCCAGCCAGAGATGGTAAGGGGATGAGGTTAGAGCAGATACCTTGTCCTGCTTTGCCTGAGACTGTCTTGCTTTAGAAAGAAACTGAACGTACCACGCCCCAGGAAGCCTTTCAGTCCCTGTGAAGTCAGTCGGATGACCAGTTCATCTGAGGCTCTGAGGTGGGGATGAGACGGATGCGTACACTGATCCAAATCATAGTCAGGTGGTAAAATCTATAAGACTAATAACGAGTTAGATGTTGTCAGGGTGGTGACAGAAAGGGAGAAGCTGAAGACACTAAGGTTTCTGAGTCAGTTACTGGAGAAGTAAGTTGTACCGTCATCCAAGAGAGACTGAGTCACTACATGTAGATTCTTTCAGATCATGGACTCTTACCTCTATTTTACAGTCCTAGTCAATAAAGCATCTTTTGCGTGTGTATTATTCATGGCAGTGCCCTCTGTTGATTCTTCAATTTTGATTGATTTGCAATTTAGATCTGAAAAAAAAATAATACAAAACTTTTAGTGACTCTCTCTTTTGTTGGTGCTGTAAAACGGAAATATGTATCAATAGCAATATTCAGGCCATGTGTGGCAGAGTGGAGGCAGTCTACTCAAAGAACAGGTATTGGTGTTTGTACTTTTTAAGTTGTTCTTAGCAGAAAAGGACTGAAATTTATAGTCTGTCTCCCAGAGAGAGTCCATTTATTTTAAATAATCAAGATTGATTTGATTCTTTAAATGTGTCAAAAAATACACTTCAGACTACCATTCTTATGAAATAAACTTTAAATGATGCCTTTTAGAAAAGTCAGGGGAGAAATAAAAAAGCTAGTCAGCTCATTTTAAAATTTTCAAGTGGATATTTGATATTTATGTGGTTTTCTTATTCTCTGGATGATGGATAACATTCCTTAATTCTTTTCCAAACCAGTTTGATTGTACAAGCAATGGATAAAGGCATGCCCAGGCTTTCTGATACAACTGTGATCAAGATACAGGTGACTGACATAAATGACAATGCCCCAATTTTTCTCCCCTCTGAAGCAGTGGAAATTGTCGAAAGTAAGTGTGATTTGAAATAATGGTTTTGATTAACTTGTATATCACCTACTATTTTTTCAACTGGATGCTGTGTTAAGTACGCATACTATTCCTCAACAATCACACAACTATAAATTGTTTTTATCTTCATTTTACAGAATATAAAATGGAGAGTCAAAAATTAAATATAAAATGTCAAAGAAGTTAAAAGTTAAAGTTGGGGTTTGCATTCAAACTAGCAGGAAGCTGCTCTCCCAAGGTCAAACCACTACTCCACACAGCCTCTTTTGTATACAGACATTTCTTAAAAGTGAAATCTGCTCAATGAAGAAGCATCTTTTGTTGGCTGTGATGGTCACCCTAAAGCTCCCCTGAGAGAAAGTGATGTTATTAGACTGATAACTGTATCAATCTTTGTGTTACCAAACTCAGGTTCAGCTGCTCACCACTTAAAAGCCAATATTCGAGAGGCAAGTGTTGGAAAGGAAAGGATGCTTTATTCAGGAGGCCAGTAACTTGGGGAAGAGGGCATACTTGTGTCCAAAGGCCAATTCCTCAGTGCTAATAGGGGGCAACAGCTTTTAACGGGGAGCTTCATGGGTATATGGTTAGAGTAAGGGAGCTCCATGCAGAGTCACCTCTGAGGATCATCTTGGAATTAGCCATGTGGTAATTTGACCATTATCTTGATTGTTTTAAGCCCAGTTAATCTTCAGTTCCAGGACTGGTTGGTTCTCATTTCTTTGAGGTCAGTTCTCAGATAGCTTATGTTATGGCTACAGTCTGGTCATCATGTAGCTAACTTCTTCCACCTGGTGGGGGTTTTATTCTCTACAAGACAGCTCATAGAATATGGCTCAGAATGTTATCTATAGCCCTTGAGGAAGAACTAAAGGTCCTTGACTTTGCTTAAGGACTGAACTGTTATTACTTTGTCCTATTTGACTGTTTTTCCTTTGTTTCTGAGTCTCTTCATTTCTCTGATTAAGTTTATTTTATTAATATTATTTGTTATGGGGGCATGCTGGGTGGCTTGTAGAGACTGAGTTCTTTGACCAGGAATTTAACCCAGGCCAAAAGCAAGGAGTCCAAACCCCTGCTTTCCAGGGAATTCCCTGAATTTATTCTTTGGCTAAAGTTTTTCTATAGAAAAAAGACAAGGAAAAGCCATGGTGGAGGAGGGTTTGTTCCAGGAAGGCCCCATAGGGCCCTGCTCAGTTTTATTTGCAATATACTAATGACAAGTAATAAGTGAAGGAGTTGGATGATTTTTGCACAGAGTCATCATTTTCCTCTACTATAAACTAAAGTTCAACATCTGCAAAAAACTTTTATCACATTAATGGTGGAGGTTGAAAATACAAAGTTTTACATGATATGCTGATTAATCTTAATTGTTTGGGTTTCTGGGTTCCATGATGACTCCATAGTCTGTGATCTCAAAGTTTCCTGTGGTCAATAGCTGTCCTGGTAAAACCCAACCCAACTTTTTTTTTTTTTAATTTTATTTTATTTTTAAACTTTACATAATTGTATTAGTTTTGCCAAATATCAAAATGAATCCGCCACAGGTATACATGTGTTCCCCATCCTGAACCCTCCTCCCTCCTCCCTCCCCATACCATCCCTCTGGGTCGTCCCAGTGCACGAGCCCCAAGCATCCAGTATCGTGTATCAAACCTGGATCAAAAGCTTTTCAGACAAGCAAAAGCTGAGAGAATCCAACCCAACTTTTTATAGTTGAAATTGCAGACAGTGGCCCATCACTCTCCTCTCTCTTTTCACTCTTAATATCCAACTTATTCCTAAAATGTGCCTAACATTTTGTTATGTTCACTTTCCAAACAAATTACAAACATCACTGCTCAAAGAGGGCTATATTCCAGCAATTTTTATATATAAGAATACCTATAAATATTTTAGGAGAAGGCAATGGCACCCCACTCCAGTACTCTTGCCTGGAAAATCCCATGGGCGGAGGAGCCTGGTAGGCTGCAGTCCATGGGGTCTCGAAGAGTTGGACACGACTGAGCGACTTCCCTTTCACTTTTCACTTTCATGCACTGGAGAAGGAAATGGCAACCCACTCCAGTGTTCTTGCCTGGAGAGTCCCAGAGATGGGGGAGCCTGGTGGGCTGCCGTCTGTGGGGTCGCACAGAGTCGAACACGAATGAAGTGACTTAGCAGCAGCAGCATAAATATTTTAAATAATTTAAAATATTATACTAATAAAAAAATTGTCTAGTTTTACCTCTCACCTATTTGATGTGTTTTCATCTGCTTTTACTGAAAGTGCTATTCTAAAACACATGCATTGGAATCAAAATGCAGTAATGTGCTCAGAATAAATATATCACAAAACTAAACTGTGTATATCAAAACTTACCAGAAGGAGTCAAGTGTAATTGATGCATGTCAAGGATGTTCAAATTTGAAATATGAAAATTATTAGTCTCATATGCAGTGGAATTATTCCAAATGTCCTGGAATCTTCTTTCTACCTGTACCATACCTATGAAGTCCAAACCAAAGTCCCTGTCATGGCAGTTTAAAGAACATGTATGTTATGTGAGATATTTACCATATCATCTATTTGTGATTTTTGTGTGTGTGAATACTATTAGAGATCTTTTGGGATCACCAGTATGAGGTATACTTTCTGTAGTCTTGATAATTTTGAGAGTCGGGTTTTAAGAGAAGGAAGCAGTGTGTGCCTCTCAAAAGAAATAATTTTACAAAAATGAATATGAGGAACTAAGTATCTAGCTTCAGGATCCAAACATTTTCATTTAAATCTTGCTTGCTTTTCAGAATTTTATGTTTTGTATTAATGTTTTGAATAGTAACCTTCTTCCCACCCACATCACCCATGAATATATGATTTTGATATGGAAATAACATAGTGCAAATAAGTGACTTACAATGTTTCTTGGTTCTGGGATTGTGTGATAAACATATGATAAAAAGTGAAATATAAAAATTGAAAATTGTCTACCTCTTCAATTCCCTACTCAGTGGTAAGTTTTCACTTTTATTGGGCTCATAAATTCTTCAGAGTTTTTATTCAGTGTGTAATGAGCCTTGTATGAGAAATCATGCCAAAAAACAGCAAATCATATTGGACATAAAATAAAAATGCTTGGATTGAATTATTAAAGAAAAATATTTCAAAGGATGACTTTTAATGGAGACTGACAGTGGTCATGACTATTTCAGATTCTTTGCCTGGCACAATTGTGACTCGGATATCAGTTTATGATGTGGATTCGAATCCAGCTTTCACCTTCAGTTTTGTCAAAGAGAGTAATTCTGGAACCAAGTTTGCTATTGATCGGAACACTGGGGTAGTGGTGCTGGTTGAAACACTGGATTTTGAAGAAGCTACTAAATATGAGCTGCAGATCCAAATTTCAGATTTGGTGCACCAAACAGAGGGGACAATCACTGTCCACGTGCTGGACGTCAACGATAACCCACCAGTATTTTCTCAGGATTCTTACCAGGTAAATAGCATAAAGAGATGCTGAGACCATGACCAAACTTGAAAGAACAGGGAATAATGCAAACTGAACCATAGTCAACAAAGTAATGTAGACAGACAGATAGCATTCACTGTTTTTACTGCCTAAGTTGGTGCTGAGAGTTTTATATTTAGCATCATGGAGAATAGAAGTACATATGGAGTTGAATCTCTCATTCAATTCAATTTCTTAAGTATGTAACATAAGGCTCATAATTACACAATGTACAGTGCAATGAAACATTAGTGAATGCATTAGTGAATGCATTAGCTATCCTCCACTACACAGAAATAATCTAGAAGGAAATTTTTCATAATAAAAATCAATACTGCATGAAACATCTTTCAAAATTTTTTAATTTTGTTTTTCTGAATTCTGGAACTACTAACACAATCTTCTTAATATGTCCACTCTATAAATTAATAACACCTAATAAAGTCAGGTTCTCTGTTACTTCCATAAACAAAATAAATAAAAGAGTCAGGTCCTGGCTCTGTTCATGAAAATAGCTGCGTTCTTTAAGCACAGGGCCTGTCTCCCCTTTTTTTTTCCCCCTCAGGTCACCATTTCAGAACTGGTGCCTCTGGGGCACCCCGTGCTGACCATTGTGGCCACAGACGTGGAAAGCAGTGAGAACATTACTTACAGGATCCTCTCCTCTTCCAAGATGTTTTCAGTTGATCCTACCAATGGTGAGTTATTTGTAGTGGCTGTAGCATTCATAGGTTTGGGTTACAGAGAGGAAACCTGAAATAATCCTTTCCAAATATTCCTAAAATAGCCCCCAGGCCCTCCTGCTGGGATCATAGACACCACCTTCTTATTTCTCTTCATGTCAGATGCTGTGGTAGCAAATTCTGGTGCTATTTCTCTTCTCCAACATCTCAATGGTTGGAAAGAAAAAGGAATTGATTAAATGCTGGCAAATGCACAGAAATTCAGAGACCTCAGTATAGTAAACACCAGTTCATTCAGCCGTCTGATTACCGTTGGGGTAATTAACCAGGCCTCCATAAGAATCAAAGTAAAATGGAAGGGATTCATTTAGAACTGAAGACTGCGTGTTACCAGAATTTGGAAGCTTTTTTCCCAAGCCAAGTATAAGAAGTTGGGTAATAGTATCATATATTCAACAAGGAACACAAAAAACTTAAACAGGAAAGTTTTTTGAGCACCTCTGTTAAGTGGAGTGGGCTTCCCTGGTGGCTCAGATGGTAAAGGATCTGCCTGCAATGCAGGACACCAGCTTCAATCCCTGGATCAGGAAGATTCCCTGGAGAAGGGAATGGCAACTCACTCCAAAATCCTTGCCATGAGAAGTCCATGGACAAAGTAGCCTGGCAGGCTACAGTCCATAGTGTTTCAAAAAGTCAGACATGACTGAGAGACATTTACTCATTAAGTAGAATGTTTTGTGGTTTTGATGCTGTTCTTATTTCTTTGATGCCTCACTAGGCTCTTTGTTTGGTTATTAGAGATCAGGACATTTGTGGTTGTAAAATGCATTCAGGCAAGTGATTACAGAAAAGTTAAGAATCGTATAGAGAAAATATAACAGCAAGTAGAGTCCCTTGGACAGCAAGAAGATCAAACCAGTCAATCCTAAAGGAAATCAACCCTGAATATTCACTGGAAGGACTGATGCTGAAGCTGAAGGTCCAATATGTTGGCCACCTGATGTGAAGAGCTGACTCATTAGAAAAGACTCCGATGCTGGGAAAGATTGAAGGCAGGAGGAGAAGGGAGCAACAGAAGATGAGATGGTTGGATGGAATCACAGACTCAGTAGACATGAATTTGAGCAGATTCTGGGAGATAGTGAAGGACAGAGAAGCCTGGCTTGCTGAAATCCATGAGATCACAAAGAGTCAGATGTAACTTAGCAACTGAACAACAGACATTAAAAGCCAAACTTAATAAAGATGAATAATTAATAAAGCACTGTCCATAGCAGAGCACGCGCCAGAAAAATAACAGGGCCTGGGACATGGACATAA
>NW_011494718.1:2415103-2441295 GCF_000754665.1 Bison bison bison
ACAGGACATCACCAGATGGTCAACACTGAAACCAGATTGATTATATTCTTTGCAGTCAAAGATGGAGAAGCTCTATACAGTCAGCAAAAAAAAAAAAAAAAAAAAAAATCTGGAGCTGACTGTGTCTCAGATCATGAACTCCTTATTGCCAAATTCAGAATTAAATTGAAGAAAGTATGAAAAACAACTAGACCATTCAGATATGACCTAAATCAAATCCCTTATGATTATACAGTGGAAGTGACAAATAGATTCAAGAGGTTAGATCTGATAGATAGAGTGCCTGAAGAACTATAGATGGAGGTTTATAAAACTGTACAGGAGGTAGTGATCAAAACCATCCCCAAGGAGAAGAAATACAAAAAGAATAAATGGTTGTCTGAGGAGAACTTATAATCAGCTAAGAAAAGAAGAGAAGTGAAAGGCAAAGGAGAAAAGAAAAGATATATCTTTCCGAATGCAGAGTTCCAAAGAACACAAAGAAGAAATAAGAAAGCCTTTCTAAGTGATCAATGCAAAAAAAAAAAAAAAAAAAAAAAAAAAAAAAAAAAAAAAATAGAGATAAACAATAAAATGGGAAAGACTAGAGATCTATTCAAGAAAATTAGAAATACCATGGAAACATTTCACAAAAAGATGGTCATGATAAAGGACAGAAATGGTAGGGACCTAACAGAAGGAGAAGATATTAAGAAGAGGTGGAAGAATATACAGAAACTATACAAAAAAGATCTTCATGACCCAGATAACCATGACGGTGTGATCACTCACCTAGAGCCAGACATCCTGGAATGTGAAGTCAAGTGGGCCTTAGGAAGCATCACTATAAACAGAGCTGGTGGAGATGATGGAATTCCAGCTGAGCTATTTCAAATCCTAAAAGATGATGCTGTAAAATTACTGCACTCAATATGCTGGCAAATTTGGAAAACTCAGCAGTGACCACAGGACTGGAAAAGGTCAGTTTTCATTCCAATCCCAAAGAAAGGCAATGCCAAAGATGTTCAAACTACCACACGATTGCACTCATCTCACACACCAGCATAGTAATGCTGAAATTTCTCCAAGCTAGGCTTCAACTGTATGTGAACTGAGAACTTCCAGATGTTCAAGCTGGATTAAGAAAAGGCGGAAGAAACAGAGATCAAATTGCCAACATCTGCTGGATCATAGAAAAGTATTTACTTTGCTTCATTGACTATGCTAAAGACTTTGACTGTGTGGATCACAACAAACTGTGGAAAATTCTTCAAGAGATAGGAATACCAGACCACCTGACCTGCCTCTTGAGAAACCTGTATGCAGGTCAGGAAGCAACAGTTAGAACTGGACATGGGACAACAGACTGGTTCCAAACAGGGAAAGATGTACCTCAAGGCTGTATATTGTCACTGTGCTTATTTAACTATATGCAGAGTACGTCATGAGAAACACTAGGCTAGATGAAGAGCAAGCTGGAATCAAGATTGCCAGGAGAAATATCAATAACCTCAGATATGCAGATGACACCACCCTTATGGCAGAAAGTGAAGAGGAACTAAAAAGCCTCTTGATGAAAGTGAAAGAGGAGAGTGAAAAAGCTGGCTTAAAGCTCAACATTCAGAAAACTAAGATCATGGCATCTGGTCCCATCACTTCATGGGAAATAGATGGGGAAATAGTGGAAATAATGAGAGACTATTTTTTGGAGTCCAAAATCACTGCAGATGGTGATTGCAGCCATAAAATTAAAAGACACTTGCTCCTTAGAAGAAAAGCTATGACAAACCTATGCAGCATTTTAAAAAGTACAGACATTACTTTGCAGACAAAGGTCCATCTAGCCAAAGCTATGGCTTTCGTATGGATGTGAGAGTTGGACTATAAAGAAAGCTGAGCTCCGAAGAATTGATGCTTTTGAACTGTGGTGCTGGAGAAGACTCTTGAGAGTCCCTTGGACTACAAGGAGATCCAACCAGTCAATCCTAAAGGAAATCAGTCCTGCATATGCATTGAAAGGACTGATGCTGAAGCTGAAGCTCCAATACTTTGGCCACCTGATGCAAAGAACTAACTCATTGGAAAAGACCCTGATGCTGGGAAAGGGTCCTGAAGGCAGAAGCAGAAGGGGACAACAGAGGATGAGATGGTTGGATGGCATCAACGACTGGATGGACATGAGTTTAAGCAAGCTTCTGGGAGTTGGTGATGGACAGGGAAGACTGCCCTGCTGCCGTGCATGGGGCTGCAAAGAGTCAGACACGATTGAGCAACTGAACTGAATTGGGACATGTTATGCTGTGTGTTCCCCATCTGTACCCACCACTGCGTCATTTCACAAGGGAGAGCTGACTTAGAAGTTAACTTCTGAAAGATGGATGTTAACTGGTTTACTGTTACTAGGTTTACTGCTCTGATAGTTTTGCAGTTACATGAATACTGAATCCTTATGTTGTATACACTGGAGACTAATACAATGTTGTATGTCAATTATATTCTCAATTTTAAAAAGTTAACCTCAGGATTACCTGAAGGCAGAATCTGGTATGAGGCCCTCGGAATGTGATAATTGGGAGAAGTAGCTAATGTAGCCCCGTGGCCTGTGGATGAATGGCTACTGTGTGGATTTAAGTATGTCAGGAATTTGACTTTTCCATCCCTCTGTCTTCATGTGTCTCACTCTCTTGGCTGCAGCAAATCACAATCCTGGAGGCACTTTTCTTTTTATTTGTATTAGCAACAAACTTTACAGTAAGACATTGATTAGAACGTTTTTAAAATCTTGACTGTTACCTTGTCAGCTGAGTTCATAGTGGGACTCTAATGAAATGTGGCATTTAAAAGATACTGGTTTTTTTTTTTTTCTTTCTTCATGGCTGTACTAAAAGCACATTTACCTTAGAAAAACATTTTTACATACATATATATATATATATTAGAATCATAAAAATGTATTACATATATTTTAAAATGTGGATTTAAAAATGATAAAATATATTACATATATTTCATCAATAGTGGGAAAATCCACTTGCTGAATAAACCCATAGCTTTAGGAAAGACTTATCTAGAATTAAGCGATAGTTGTTAGTCTGCATTATTATATTTACTGCTTTCCTTTGACTTGAATGAATACCATTTGGTATTTCCAGAAATTTATGCCAGAATGTCTCTATGCATGTTTCTATTGATGGTAGAATGGGTTATACATTATTCAAATAAGAATGTGTGTGTGTTCAGTTGCTTCAGTCATGTCTGACTCTTTGCAACCCCATGTACTGTAACCCTCCAGACTCCTCTGTCTATGGGATTCTCCAGGCAAGAATACTGGAATGGGTTGCCATTTCCTTCTCCAGAGGATATTCCCAACCCAGGTATCAAACACATATCTCCTGCATTTCATGCATTGCAGGTGGATTCTCTACCTGCTAAGCCACCTGGGAAGCCACCTTTCCTTAAAAAGTAGTAATGGGACAATTTACCATACAAAAAAATGAATTTTTAAAAAATTATGGCAAATAATCTTTAAGCAGCACACATATTTAATTGAGTGAATCCCATGAATATTTCTGAATCTTAAGTGTTACAGAAGTATAAATATAATAATTTAAGCTTTCTATTTAGGGTTACCCTTGGTTATAACTTAAATGACACATCTAACAGATAACTTTACATTTTAGTAAATATTTGCTGACTAAGAGGATCATACAAATTTTATTTCACAACATTGTAAGGCTGTGTTGTTTTTCAGGCACAATATTTACTATCAACCCTGTCTTCCTTATGGAGAGAAAATCAACAATTCGATTTCTTGTTGAAGCCAGTGATGGTGGATTTCCTGACCTGAAGGCTGTTACCTTAGTAGAGACAGAAATACAAGATATGAACAATTATGCCCCTGAGTTTGCAATAGAATATTATAATCTTAGCTTAAGTGAAGACACTCCAGTTGGAAGCACACTTGTCACCTTCTCAACCATTGACCATGACTGGACCCGTGAAAACACACATGTTGAATATTCTATCATCAGTGGTAATTCACAGAACAATTTCCATGTGGAAACTAGTTTTATTCATTCAGAATATTCTTATAAGCAAGTTGGTTATCTAGTGTTGCTTCACCATCTGGACAGAGAAGCAACTGCCAGTCATGAGCTTGTCCTTCTGGCATTTGACCATGGTTGCCCTCCACTGAGTTCCTCAGCCACTGTATCAATAGAAGTCCTCGACGTGGATGATAACCCACCTGCATTCAGCAGTCTGGAATATTATGCCCACATCAAGGAAAGTACCCTTCCAGGGAGTCCCATCATTGTGGTCTCAGCAAGTGACCGCGATGTGGGCTCCCATGCAGAAGTCAGCTACTACTTAACCTCTGGAAATGAGAAGCAGCATTTTTGCTTAGAAGAAAAAACTGGAGTTCTTTCTTTGATTAAACCACTAGATTATGAAGAAACAATAAAATTCATTCTAACTGTCCAAGCTTCAGATGAGGAAAGGAAGCATTTCTCTTTTGCAATTGTGTTTGTCAATGTCCTGGATGATAATGATCACGCACCTCAGTTTATGTTCCCAAACTTGAACTGTGCTGTTCCTGAAAATCTACCTGTTTTCTCCACCATATGTTCTGTAAATGCTTTGGATTTTGATGCAGGTCCTTATGGAGACATGACCTATTCTATTGTATCACCCTGTCCTCTCCCTCATGAAATGCCACATGATCATAACTTCTTCCTCATTGACCCTTTAACAGGGGATATTAGTGCCCAGCAAGTCCTTGACTATGAAAATGACAACAAATACTGCCTCATAGTTCAGGCCAAAGACAAGGGTGACTCAACAGCCTCCTTAGTGGTTTGGGTGGATGTTGAAGGGATAGATGAGTTTGAACCCATTTTCACTCAGGATCAATATTTTTTCAGCCTCCCAGAAAAGAGTCATGTAAGACATTTGATTGGCAGAGTGGAAGCGTCAGATGCAGATGCTGGTGTTGACGGAGTCATCCTTTACTCCCTTGAAACTCCATCTCCTTTCTTTTCAGTAAATAAAACTAATGGAAATATTTATTTGAGTAGAGCACTTCCCCTAATAAAAAGTCAAGTCGGCAAAGAAGACACCATCGAAATGAAGATAATTGCTCATAGCCCCAAACTGGACTCCAAGTTTACATCTTGTACTGTTTTTGTGAATGTGTCTTTTTCCTCAGAAGGGAAACATTCTGCAGGATCAGCTAGCAGCTTTTTGATCAGTCTCACCATCTCCTTTCTAGTGTTTTTGTTACTTGTCTTCATTCCAATTGTACTGATTTTAAAACATAAACAAAAAGATGCAATAAATAATTATGAAGAAAAGAAAATGTCATCATCCTTAGATATCAATTTGAGACTGACCAGGGATGCCAGTGCACTGAAACCCTTCCAGAAAACTAATGAGAGCGGTGATAAGGCAGGACCTGTGGACTCCACACCTGAATGGTTGAGTTTAATAAGAGTCATGGAGAAGGACGTTGCACATCTGTACAGGCACTCAAACTCCAGTGATCACTGTTCTGTGGAAGGAGAGACTGCAGAAGATAAGGAAATCCAGAAGATAAATGAACACCCTTACAGAAAGGATGATGACTCAACTTTGAGTGATCAAGAGTCCAGGGTGCCAGACTCTGGGATTCCAAGGGACTCAGACCAGCTCTCTTGTTTGTCTGGGGGAACTGATGTGATGGTCACTGCTGAAACAGCAGAAACCAGCCATATGTTTGAGGAGGGAGATCAAGGCGAGGGCTGTGGCATGACCTATGTTCAAAATAATGTCTTACCCCAGCCACTGAAGAAGAGAGAGGTAGAAGTGGACACCCAGACTGATGTCAGAAAAGAGACTGTCTTTACTTCAAGTGATCAGGAAGCAGGATGTGCAGCTCTCTCAACCCAGAAAGACTCTGATCATGATGTCATGATGAGATATCCCTGGGATTATCTCCTCAGTTGGGAACCCAAATTCCAACCTCTTGCCTCAGTATTTAATGATATTGCAAAACTAAAGGATGAGCATTTACATATGCCTGGCATTCCAAAAGAGAAGAAATCTTTTGTTTTTCCACCCCCTTTGATAACAGCAGTAGCCCAACCTGGGATTAAAGCAGTTCCACCAAGAATGCCAGCCATAACTTCAAGGCAGGTACTTCAGAAATACCCACACTCCCCCATCCGCTATCATCACAGTTCTCTGCCAGAAGACATGACTCCCAGTTTTTCCCCATCTCTTTCACTGCTGACCACACAGGCCCCTGCCATGACTCCACTGCTGTCAGATGGAGAATTATTTGGGACACTTTTGAGTGGTTCTTGCCTTGAACCTAAAGCAGCAGATGGAGTTCAAATATAAAACAATGGTGACATCGAGCACCTGCTCCCCATTGGTCACGAATGACTGGACAAAACATTCCAAAGCAAGATCCTTGAGACGAGGTTCATTCATCTACAAGTGAGGGGTATAATTTAGTCTGGGTTTTTAGAACCCTCTCATTTAAGTTTATCAAATTTATTTCAGCCTTAATGATAAGTTACTCTGTCTTTTAACCTCTACGTTTTGCTGTCAGGATTTAAGTTTGTATATATTAAGTAGTGTATATTCTACCATACCTGGTCTTCTGTATGGCTAGATTTCCAAAGGTCACAATGAACTTGACTGACTGCCAAAATGTTTATATGAAAAAGAATGGAAATATAATATACTGCATTCTGGTCACATTACTGCTGATTATACTGCTATTTATAAAGCAAAATTAGTAAAGACTGAATAAAGAATGAGTATAGGACAGAAAGTAACAGAGAGGGGAAATTTGGAAGGATAAACAAGTTATAAAGTGAAGCAATTGGCTGCAGATCTGATATAGTTGGAAATGCATTTCTCCACTTTCTCCATAAAGCACACTTGTGGAGGTTAGCCATAATTTGAATTTAGTAGGGTGTCTTTTGGAAATCTAATGAGAACTTACGAGTGAAATTTGTCATAACTCTGTGTCAAATAAAACAAATTTATTCTTGATTAAATGAACCAGAAATGCATGTTTTAAATGAAGAGCTAGTACTGATAAAGCAATGTGTGTGGTTGCCACCAAAGATGTGTTTCCTTGGCCTTCTTTAAAAATAAAATGATCTTGTAACGTGGTACAGATACAGACATTAACCTTTGAAGACTAATTTGAATATATTTCTTCATATTCTTCTACAAACAGTAACTTTACATGAGAAATAATTTATCCACTCAATGTCAGTTTAAAAGGTTTTACACAGGTAAAATTATGTTATTTGCTGATAGTAAATTTCATATAGTAATTTAGCAACATATTTTAATAATTTTTATATAAATATTCTTATTATAAAAGTAAATAATAGATGTCAGAAGTCTTTCTTCCATTTGTTAATACTTATATTTAGTTTTAACAGTCATTAGATATAGCAGCTTGTCAACATGGTTAAAATAATTTTGTTTTGTACAGCTACTGGTTCAGAAATATAGTGGTGTAGTTTGGTGCTCCTATATGTATATACTGCTATCTCTTTCTGTCTGATGAACCAGAGAATTCATCAGAGATTCTTATCCTTTCCAAGAAAGCAGAGCACATCCTGATGAGGCTTGTCCGGAAGTCATCCATGGTAGGTAATGTGGCCAGGCTTTGAAAGAAGAGTTTAGGGATCTAACATCGAGTCTAGAGGGCATCTGGTGTGGTTTTCTTAGCAGTTACTATGGGATTCAACTAGAGAAATATTTCCTTTATGTTTTCTTTCAATAGGCCTCATCTGTAAAGTTATGTGAGATAACTAATGTGTCTTTACTGAGAAACACTGTAAGACGACATGTTTGATATCTAGTTTTGCAGATAAATAATTCTTAAGCTTCCTATGCTGATTTTATCAGTTATATACTAGAAGTTGTATGAAACACATAGGTTTTTTAAGAGGGCTGGAATCCTAGAGAAAGTGATTTAGGTATGGAACAATTAAATAGTAAAAGATGAATGCCTGTCTCTCTTTTTCTCTGGCATCTGGGGAAGAAGATTTCATAGTTTTTCATAAAGATAATAATAACAGTTATTTCAGCATGCCAATGTTTATTCTCTCTTTGATTTCCTTCAAAAGATTTCTTTGAGTATATGGAGAAATACTATACTGATTTCCTCTTCTAAATGTTAGGTAGTTAGAATAGGAAACAGAAGTCCAGAATGGTGGTGGCTAAAAGACAAGAAAGGGGAAAGCCCGTGAAAATAGAACAAAGGAAGGTCTGAGGACCGGAGTGAGGACCTCAAGTAGAACAAACAGCACTCCTGGCTAGCCCAATTTACATAGGGCAGGCCCAGGGGGAGGAAAAAACATATAAAAACGTGCCCTCGTGCTTCAAGGATGGATTTGCCCCCGATTTTCTAAATAAAATAGAGCTGTAACACAGAGCTGTAACACTGATTTGTCTAAGAGCTGTAACACAATCTGTCTAGGACCCGAGAGCTGTGACGCGCCAAGGGCTTTAATGTCCATCACCCCAAATCTTTGTTGTGATGAGACAGAACTGAGGAGTGTACACTCACCTGAAATAACTATACACGGAAGTTTTGTTTGGCAACAGAATTATTTCTCGTAACAAAGACTATTTTGTTGTTTTTAATTAAACAGGTTCTTCATTCCTTATGCTTAAAAAGTTATCTAACTCTTCCATAAGTTATTTGCCTGTGATTTTATTACTCATTCTGGACATGATTCTGCATGTTTTCTAAACATTTAATAAAAACAGAAGACATGAAATATTTAGTGCTATTCCTTACCAACGTCTAGTGGATTTTTAATTGATGACTTTATTAATACAGTATCCATGCTGCACCACCTCCGAATGACTGTTACAGTAGAGTTGAGAGTAAAAATGTGAACATGCTGGTTAAGTGTTTGCAATAAGTCATATGTCAGCCCTTTCAACTAGAGTGCTTTTTTCCTAAGTAAACAATATAATTTGTACGGTTTTCCTTCAAGTTTAATATTAACTTGCCTCATATGTTCTGTGTTACTTTGCTGATCTACACACCAGCTTTCGCACTCTGGAGGGGGTACAGAACTTGTTAGTGGAAAATCATATTAAGCCCCAAATTCATACGCTATAAAATAAAAGACAGTTGTCTCTTGTGGAATTTTGGCTGACTGAAATTCTGGACTTTCTTGTTGGCAGCCTTAAAAATACTGGTGCAAATCAGGACCAAATGAATATCAAGATTCCATGTCCTAGTAGTAATCATTGAATTAGCTTCCAAAACAGATTCCTAGGCAAAGAAAGGGAAAATGCTGCATCTTCAGGGATTTGATAATTTAACTGTTCTGTAAAAATATTAAAATGTGCTGTAAGCTACCAGTTGCTTGCAAGTGTGCACACTTGGTCCATGATAGATGTCCAGGTGAAAAAGGTTCTCAGAACCTTTACCCTCAGTTTCAGAGCCCCACCCTTACTGTGTTTTCTAGAAGTTATGGTAATGAAAATTATTAATTTAAAAATTATTCCCATCCAAACATGTCTTAGTTTGTTTTGTTTTGACATTTTACACATACCTTAACTTTAAGTAAAAAAAGGCAAGACATAACTAAAAGGATCTAAGATGTTAACCCACTGCAGAGCAATGAAGGATATGAAGTGAACATGTGATGTTATGGATAAGCTCATTGGGTTTGTCTTAGTTGAGCTCAAAGAATAGAGCTATCTGTTTGGCCACAGCTGGAGAGAGTTTGTATGGAAAATCATTCTGTCCAAGAGGAATTCCAGGATCAGGGAAGTTGCAGAAGCTTTATTTATAACCCAAACTGGGCATTACAGTGTGAGTCACTGAAAGCAGCTTCCATCTGTTACAAAGATGGAGGGAGAAAAGAAGGGAAGGAGAGAAAGAACAAAGGACAGAAGAGAAAACAGAGGGTCAAAGCTGAAAAGGGATACTTTAGGGCATGGGTAGAGAAAGGCAAGAATGCAAAAGTTTAAGACTTGTGAAAAGAAGTTTTTACATGTGAAGATTTTGCTGAGTCACTTGCCCTTTGTAAGTTTGTCCTTTTGAGGAATCTCTCTCCTTTTAAAAGAATTTCTTTCCACCTTCTTCTTATTCAAGTCTTTCCCTCCATCATCTGAAAATTTAGGTTTATCAAGTTGTGAACCTAAAGCTAGGCAACAATGAACTAGAATACATTTGACCATAATCACTTGAATTTGTTGTGGTTTTGGGTCTTTTTTTTGGGGGGGGGGAGTGAATTAAAAAAATAGAATGATTGCCTTACCTTATTCCCCACTCTACATAACCTTGGCATTGTAAGAGCCACTATTTTGAGTAGGTAACTTTATCCCATATAATGGAAGCTGGGACAGAATATGGAATTTTAATACCTAGTCTTTTTTCCCAGTAGCTCATTCTTTTTAAAAATGAGTGCTTGCTTGGTAGTTGGGATTTTATATTAAAAAGTTATATATTACTTAACTTTGCAACCACATATAGACATAATCAATAGTGTCTTCTCAAGCATAATCAATTTTATTTGAATTCTGGTGACATAAATTATTTTAATTCCAAATGCATCAAAGAAATTTGTCTATTAGAAACAAAATTATGGAAACCTTAGAAAGAATCAGCCACAAATGGCTTCAGGCTACTTCTTTCTCTTAGACACTTGGCTATTTAATTAATGACAATTTAGCACTTCCTACTATTTTGGTCTATATAATTTTCCTCATTTCACCCAATATATTTGCTAAACCAAAACTGTGAAGTGAGTAGGAGAGAAGGAAAAGCATATCAAATAAGTAACAGATGCACAAGTGCATCTCTTGGATGAGAAAGAATTATTTTGGTTAGAAAACTAAATACATGGATTTGTTTGTTAGATAGCAAACCCTCAGGGCCAAGGCCTGGGCTCCACCTGTATTATGAAATACAGATGTTCTTTGAATGAATGAGCACACATGTGAATGGGCACAGAGTGGGTCATAGTGTGAAGATGCGGCACTTAAGCCTTAATCCCATTAGGTGGGAATTCTAGCATAGTTCTGTGATTTTTAACCAGTCATAGGAGAGAGAGAAAGTCAGTGTAAAGAGCCTATCAAAATATTATAGAATATCTTCAGTTCAGTTCATTTCAGTCGCTCAGTCGTGTCCGACTCTTTGCGACCCCATGAATCGCAGCACACCAGGCCTCCCTGTCCATCACCAACTCCCGGAGTTCACTCAGACTCACGTCCATTGAGTCAGTGATGCCACCCAGCCATCTCATCCTCTGTTATCCCCTTCTCCTCCTGCCCCCAATCCCTCCCAGCATCAGAGTCTTTTCCAATGAGTCAACTCTTCGCACGAGGTGGCCAAAGTACTGAAGTTTCAGCTTTAGCATCATTCCTTCCAAAGAAATCCCAGGGCTGATCTCCTTCAGAATGGACTGGTTGGATCTCCTTGCAGTCCAAGGGACTCTCAAGAGTCTTCTCCAACACTGCAGTTCAAAGGCATCAATTCTTTGGCGCTCAGCCGTCTTCACAGTCCAACTCTCACATCCATACATGACCACAGGAAAAACCATAGCCTTGACTAGACGGACCTTTGTTGGCAAAGTAATGTCTCTGCTTTTGAATACACTATCAGAGAAGGCAATGGCACCCCACTCCAGTACTTTTGCCTGGAAAATCCCATGGACAAAGGAGCCTGGTAGGCTGCAGTCCATGGGGTCGCTAGAGTCTGACACGACTGAGCGACTTCACTTTCACTTTTCACTTTCATGAATTGGAGGAGGAAATGGCAACCCACTCCAGTGTTCTTGCCTGGAGAATCCCGGGTACAGGGGAGCCTGGTGGGCTGCCGTCTCTGGGATCGCACAGAGTCGGACATGACTAAAGCGACTTAGCAGATCTAGGTTGGTCATAACTTTCCTTCCAAGAAGTTAGCGTCTTTTAATTTCATGGCTGCAGTCACCATCTGCAGTGATTTTGCAGACCAGAAAAATAAAGTCTGACACTGTTGGGACTGGATGCCATGATCTTCGTTTTCTGAATGTTGAGCTTTAAGCCAACTTTTTCACTCTCCACTTTCACTTTCATCAAGAGGCTTTTTAGTTCCTCTTCACTTTCTGCCATAAGGGTGATGTCATCTGCATATCTGAGGTTATTGATATTTCTCCCAGCAATCGTGATTCCAGCTTGTGTTTCTTCCAGTCCAGCGTTTCTCATGATGTACTCTGCGTATAAGTTATATAAGCAGGGTGACAATATGCAGCCTTGACGTACTCCTTTTCCTATTTGGAGCCCGTCTGTTGTTCCATGTCCAGTTCTCACTGTTGCTTCCTGACCTGCATACAGATTTCTCAAGAGGCAGGTCAGGTGCTCTGGTATTCCCATCTCTTTCAGAATTTTCCACAGTTTATTGTGATCCACACAGTCAAAGGCTTTGGCATAGTCAAGAAAGCAGAAATAGATGCTCTCTGGAACTCTCTTGCTTTTTCCATGATCCAGCGGATGTTGGCAATTTGATCTCTGGTTCCTCTGCCTTTTCTAAATGCCCAGGTATTTCCATCTTTAATCTAATTTTTTTTCTCTTCCTCCCTTCCTCACAATATCCATACATCGCATATGAGTTTTAGACATAATAGAAACAAGTTATAGATGTCATTTAAAAGCATATTGTTTGAGACAGTGACATTACATGACTAAGCACATGGGTTTAATTTAATTTCAGTTTGTGTATTAAACTGTAACTGCCCTATGGCTAGAATACAGTTCCACCAATAAAAGAAGACAATATAGTTAAGTAGATAAGCCTAGAATGCTATCATCAAAATTTATTAAAATACAAAGTAAAAGCAATATAAATAATTTATGAAGGAAATTCTATATATGTATATACTTAGTATGTGTTAAAAAGTGATACTTTAAACAACTACAGGTTATTTAAAGCATACTGAGGAATTGAGGGAGGGAGTAAACATGATATTATTTCTTCTCATACCATAAACAAAATGAATCCTAGCTAGATTAATGAGTAAAAGTTAAAATGAAACCATAAGGACTGGAAGAAAAGCATAGAATAAAGGTGGGAAAGACCCTTTTTTAAATATAAGAGCAAAAGTAATGTGATAACTTCAAACTATGGCAGTAAATAGTACTGCAGCAAGTTATGAGAAGTGACAATTGGGAAATACTTCATAAATTTAGTCAACAAATACTTAGTACCTATTGTGGACAAAGTATGGATCTGCACTCTGGAGACACTAGAGTCAAGAGAATAGATAAAACCAGTGCATTTATAGTACTTCCTTTTTATTGAGCGAGATACAATAAAATTTCAAGTAATGGTAAGTGTTATTATAAGAATAAAAGATTTTAAAAGCTATAAAGAAAAGCAAAGAAGATGTCAATAATTGACAAGGTTGTGGGGGAATACAATTTTGAATGAATCTTTGAAGCATGTTTTTGATATGGTGCTGTTTGAACTGAATGAATTGAATGAGCCACACAAAGATCTGAAGGGAAAACATTGAAGGTACATGAGTGATCAAGTACAGCGGGCTTGGGATAGGAGCACTTGAAGTGTTTGGAAAACTAAAAAGCCAACGTGGTCCAGAATTAGTGAGAGGAAGGATAGCAGGAAATGAAATTATGGAGGTAACTAGGGTTCAGATTGTAGAAGCCAATGGCACCCCACTCTGGTACTCTTGCCTGGGGAATCCCATGGACAGAGGGGCATGGTGGACTGCAGTCCATGGGGTCACTGGGAGTTGGACAGGACTGAGCGACTTCACTTTCACTTTCACTTTTCACTTTCATGCATTGGAGAAGGAAATGGCAACCCACTCCAGTGTTCTTGCCTGGAGAATCCCAGGGACGGGGGAGCCTGGTGGGCTGCTGACTATGGGGTCGCACAGAGTCGGACACGACTGAAGCGACTTAGCAGCAGCAGCAGCAGCAGGGTTCAGATTATGTAGAGCCTTGTAGGCTATGGTAAAAGATTTCAGGTTTTGTTCTAAGTGTTACAGAAAGCCATTGACGGTTTCTGCCCCAATAAGTGATATTATCAGATTTGAATTTTTAAAGAGTAACTGGCTACTAGACCAAGGCAGAGGTGGGGAGGAAGTTAGTGCAGTAACAGTGCCCTAGTCAATTGACTATTGCAGTAATCTCAGCTGGTGATGATGGTAATTCAGCTGAGCTGTTATGAACGGAGGTGAATGAAGTCAAGATATATATTGGAGGCAGTGCTACTAGTTCTTGATAGTGAATCGGATACAGATATGGAGAAAGCTAGACATGAGTCCAGGATTTAAGAGAGAATTTAGGGCTAGAGAGAAAAATTGCAGTTATCAGATTGGGGATGGTATCTAAAGTCATCTGGATGAGATTATAGAAGAGCAAGCGCAAATAGAAAAAAGATCCCAGAACTACCTTTGGGACGAGGACCAAGAGGTCAAAAAATTGAACTGTGGTGTTGGAGAAGACTCTTGAGAGTCCCTTGGACTGCAAGGAGATCCAACCAGTCCATTCTGAAGGAGATCAGCCCTGGGTGTTCTTTGGAAGGAATGATGCTAAAGCTGAAACTCCAGTACTTTGGCCACCTCATGCGAAGAGTTGACTCATTGGAAAAGACTCTGATGCCGGGAGGGATTGGGGGCAGGAGGAAAAGGGGATAACAGAGGATGAGATGGCTGGATGGCATCACTGACTTGATGGACGTGAGTCTGAGTGTACTCCAGGAGTTGGGGATGGACAGGGAGGCCTGGCGTGCTGCAATTCATGGGGTCACAAAGAGTCAGACATGACTGAGTGACTGAACTGAACTGAACTGAACTGAACCCATCAAATAATTCCCAGGATAAAACAACTAGGGAGATAAACTAGAAAATTAGAGAAAATAGTTTGATATTCCAGAATCCAAGTTGGGAAGGTAGTTTAGGTTCTAGTTAGGGCCAGATAGCAACATATGTGTAGATTCTAGTCTTCTCAAATGACCTTATGAAATGAAACAGTTGTTTCAGTGAAAGTTCATGGGCAACATCTTTCACAAAAAGTATAGTCGTTCCTATATTCTAGTATATGAGCAGGCAAATAAAAAGCATCAATTAGTAGCAGCAACAGAGGGGAGCAAAGGAGAGATTTCCTATTTTCTTTGAGCCAGAGAACAAGGAATCACCAGCATATACTCACCTATGCAAGGAAAGATCCATCCGTGAAATAGAAACCTAGCACAGGTTTGAGATTAACTGCCAAAACTGGGAAGGGGCATAGAGCACCTACTTTGTAGATTAACGTAGAAAGACTAAGGAAAGTTATACTATGCAGGTGTGTCTGGGTCCCCAAAGTTTTCAGAAATGCATGACCAAATTGCCTCCTAAAAGAGCAGAATTCTACACTAAGTCTACCAAAGGTAGAATTCAAATTCATATGGCTAGTAAAGGGAAAGAAATTTTGGACACAAAACAATGGGGACCAGAGAAAGCAGAAGGTCCAAAAATCTCTTATCTATAAGTAATTTGCAGAAATAAGAAGAGGGGTCTTAGAGCTATGAATCTAGGAAGATTATTCTGGCCTGTCACCAGATATGGTAACCTTCTAAAATAAGGAAAATCCATCTCTATAAAGCATGAGTAACAGAAAATAATTCCAGTGTAAGATACATTGTAAGCAAAAGGACTAATTCTCTGAATGATAACAATGGACGGTGATGACACACAAGAAAAATTATGGCAAAAAGTCCAAAGAAAATTGTGACTTAATATTTCAAAACTGCTAAAAAAAACTAAGAAAACAATAAAAAACTATATAGGTTCTATAATCAGTCAGAAAACTTCAGAGATGAAAGGACTTGCTATAAGATATTAGAAAAAAGAGCTCAACAGATAATTAAAAATAAAAATCAGAAGGCTAAACTAGAAGGATGGAGAAGGATGTGGCAACCCACTCCAGTATTCTTGCTTGGAGAATCTCATAGACAGAGGAGCCTGGTGGGCTTCAGTCCATAGGGCTGGAGAGAGTTGGACACAGTTGAAGTGACTTTGCACAGCACAGCACAAATTAGAAGGAAAAAAGTCAATAGAAATCAATGAAACTATGGTAAGAAGGAATGAAAAGAAAAAACAAAAATCAAGTAGAATTTTTTTAAAATATAAAAAGA
This sequence comes from Bison bison bison, assembly GCF_000754665.1. NCBI lineage: Eukaryota > Metazoa > Chordata > Mammalia > Artiodactyla > Bovidae > Bison > Bison bison. Next base: position 2,431,236 of record NW_011494718.1, read on the forward strand.
ATTAGTGATGATAAAATTAGCAGCCTGGGGAAAATGATTCAATTCATGTGTATATTTCACTCCTTTAGAAGAAAATCAAAGACATGAAGAAGAAAAATCATAATTCAATAACGCTTTCCAGACACAAAACAAAATTTGAATTTACATGTTGAAAAGATATACCAGAGAAAATCCAGTCAGTGTTAATAATATATCCTTTGGGCTCCTAGATAAAAAAGCCAAGTCATTTACAATGTAAAGAATGTAAGATTGATTTACTTTGCAATGATAGTATTTGAAGCCAGAAGAATGTGGGGTTGCATATTTAAGATACTTAAAGAAAATGTAAGCCAAAATTTTATATCTAGCTAAACTTACTCTTGGAGAAGGCAATGGCACCCCACTCCGGTACTTTTGCCTGGAAAATCCCATGGATAGAGGAGCCTGGTAGGCTGCAGTCCATAGGGTCGCTAAGAGTCGAATACGACTGAGCGACTTCACTTTCACTTTTCACTTTCATGCATTGGAGAAGGAAATGGCAACCCACTCCCGTGTTCTTGCCTGGAGAATCCCAGGGATGGGGAAGCCTGGTGGGCTGCCGTCTATGGGGTCGCACAGAGTCAGACACGACTAAAGCAACTTAGCAGCAGCAGCAAACTTACCTCTAAATGTGTATATCATCAATGAGGCTATAAATATGCAGGACCTCAAGGAATAGTTCTAAAGAATCAACTAGGAAATGAGTTCAGGGAAAGGTTCACCATGAGGATATTAAATATATTTAAATGTAAAGCTGATAGTGGATATTGAGGTTGTAGCATAGTATATGCTTAATATATGCCCTGACAATGTAAATAAATTACAACTTCAAAAATGAGGGAAGAAAGGAAGAATACATGGAAATAGAATGCTAATTAATTGCCTTATAGATACAAACTGTGAGCAAAGGGTATTGGAATTAGAAGAAACTAAAGGTAAACCAGACATTACAAAAAGAAGCCCACAGAGCTTATGAATTAATAAATCTGGTTCTTTAAAAATCAACTAAATTAAATCAGTTAAATGTGAGAAAATTAGAAAATAGCATATAAGAAAATAATATACAAAAGAAATAGAAAAGGGAGTAATGGATAACTGCCATAAGAAAAAAGTTAAATTGAAAGAGACTTTTCTGCCCAATGCTATACAAATTCATTTGAAATGCTAAAAGAAATAGTTTTCTATGAAAATACAAATTACAAAAATTGATCCCAGTAAAAATCTTAACAGAATGAATTTAAAAGATGAAATAAAGATACAAATAATCTTCCCCACAGATATTTTGATAGTGAAATTTTACCAAACCTATAAATATTAGATCATCCAAATGCTATTTAAACTTTCCAAAGCATGAAAAAGTAAGAAAAATAATGAATTAAATAGAGAATTAATATCAAAATCTTAAAAATAAAACACAAGAAAAATACAATCTATTCTCATTTATATAAGTATGCAAAATTCTTAAATATTAACAAAAAGAATTAACAGTACATTAAAAAATTGTACTCTACATGAGAAACATTTTAGAAATACAGAGATAATTATTAAGACATCCAATATAATTCATCATATTAATATGGATAAAAAATAATATGAACATTTTCTTAAATGGAAAAAAGGTACATAATACAACATCTGTTTTGAATAGCACTTGGTAGTCATGAATGGACACTTACGTATAATGGATACTTCCTTAAAAAGACAAAATCATGTCTAATCCAAAAGCCAGTATGATCCCCAACAAAAATACTATAGACTGTTGGTTGCAGAAGCCAGGAGCAATATGCCTACTATCTCCACCAAAATCTTATATTGTAGAAATTTGTCTATAGAATTAAACAGGAAAGTAATTAGAAATAAGAATTTGAAAGAACAAGGTAAAACTATTTCTATTTGAGGACTACATTATGTATTTCTAGAAAAGTCAAACTAATTGATTCAAAATTATTATAAACAAAGAATTCAGTAAAGTTACAAGATATAACATTAATATATAAATATCAAAAATCAGTACCCTTCACATCCATGAATAATAACTAGTTAAAACATAAATGGAAGAGAAGACTCCATTTACAACAGAAAAAAAAAAAATTAAGTAAAACCTTAACAAAAATATACCTAACATTCATATGTGTAAAGTTGTGTGAAAGACACAGAAGAGACATAAATATTTTTAATAGATTCAATGCTTAGAAATATCTCATTTTTTTGTGAATAAATTTATAAATTTAACCTGACTCCAAACATGTACCACTTTTTTCTGGAGTCAAATAACTTGAAAACATAATTTATTTGGAATAATAAACAAGCAAGAATAACTAAAAAACACTGGAAAACATGAACTGTGTCTATGTTTGTGTGTGTGTATGTGTATCCAAGTGTCCAAAGAAGCATTAACCCTACCAGATATAAAAATACATCATAAAGTTCTCTATAATAAACTGATATTGGTGCATGACTAGATAGACTAATAGAACAGAATAGGAAACCAAGAAACGAACCCAGGTGCATGTGACGGCTTCCTGTAGTGATGAATTAACTTGTTATATACCAGTTCTCTTGCTGAGAATAAGCAAAAAACTGAATAAGAATAAAAGGATAAGGAGAAAAAGAAACAATTTTGTGTATATATGTGTAAGAGGCAACCAAGCCAGTAAATACTAGAGAAACCATGTTCCTGGGGAGAACAGAAAAACAGAAACACAGATGCGTACTGACGTACTGTGCCTCAAACCCTCTTGAGGCTGAGTGGAAAATGTCAACTCCAAGGTTGAGAAGCTAAAAGCAGCCACTGGAAGTTTTATGGAGACAATTATTAAAGTCCTGCTAAGGAGTGGGAGCTCTGATAAATACATCAGTAAATAAACTGGAACTTCCAGAAAGCTGCCTCAGGAGTAAGAGAAAATAAAAAAATGCAAGCTCTCACAAACTCTGTAGCCAAATTTTGAATAAAATCAATTCTATATTTCTGCATGATATGTGATATGTCTCTACTCTGAAGTGAAAGTGTTGGTCACTCAGTCTTGTCTGACTCTTTACAGCCCCATGGACTGTAGCACACCAGCTCCTCTATGCACGGGATTCTCCAGGCAAGAATACTGGAGCCATTCCTTTCTCCAGGGGATCTTCTTGACACAGGGATCAAACCTGGCTCTCCTGCACTGTAGGCAGATTCTTGAATACTGAGCCACCTGGGAAGCCCTATCTGTACTCTAACTGGTTGCCAAAACTAATATTTAGTCTCCTATAGAGAATAAAATTATTCAGAATCCTTGTGATTATTCATAATAGCCAGGATTAAATCCACGATGGCTAGGTGTACTGAAGAAAAGGCTTATGTAATCAAAATTAAAGAAAACAATTATAGTAGAAACAGACATACAGGAGATCCATATATTGACATTATCCCACATAGACTTTAATTGTTCAAAGGAGGAGCCAAGATGGTGGGATGGGAAGATAAGGAATTCATCCCTCCTCATAAGTTCATCAAGAAGACATCAACAAATGGAAGTTCTCACAGAGCATCCACTGGCCAATAGAGGAAGACCTTGGACACCTAAAAGTATAAGAAACCACCCCCTACCTGTGCAACCAGTTAGGATGAAAGAAAGAAAAAGAAAAGAAAAGAGGAAATGGGAGGGACCAGCACCTCTGATGGGGGACTAAAGGTGAAGAGAGGTTCCTGCACTCAGAAAAGCCCGTTCATGAAGTCAGCTGGGGGCATAAGGGGACCTTCGGCAGATCACAGGGAAACGCAGCAACCTGTCTGTGGGGGGCAGAACCAAGGAAGAACTGTGCACACAGTATGTGCTGCTGCCCTGTACACCCCAGCCTGAGCTGTGTGTCTCCTGCTGCAGACAGGGGCCGGATGCTGGAAAGTGGGGTTTGGAGACTGGATGCAGGGAGAAGAACATTGTTGGCTGCAAAGAGAAAGCCAGAAGGGAGAGAGATTAGGAACTTCACAACCAGGAAAATTTCAGAGGAAGTCCAAAGCACTATAGATGCAAGGTGCCACCACTGAGTGGCACACAAGGGGCAGGGACACCATTGCCACCCCCTTCCCCACCTGCAGGCCCTCCTTCCCACCTCCTGGCCCCTGCCTTGGGAGAAGTACCCATCTGAGCAGACTCACCCATTCCTCAAGCCAAGACTTCCTCTGCCTGCACAGGCTCCAGGGTCCTGAATGCTGCTACGACCAAAACCAGTTTTGACCCCACTGTGCCTGTGCAAATTGCCCACACCAAAGCCCCCTATGGAATCAGCCCTGGGAACCCCAGCCCAAAACAGGAAGCCACTGATGCTGGCAGGGGCTGAGAGCTAAAGTGTAGAGTTAGAAGAGCAGATCTGGGGAGAGGACCACTGTTGGCTGTACAGAGACAACTGGGGGGACATCAGAGAGGGGCTCTGAGGGTGGAAGTTTTCCTAGAGGAAGTGTTGTCTGCCCTGGAAATTAGGTGCCATTGTTGAGAGGTGCACAAAGGGTGGGACCACCATTGCAACTCCCTTCCCCACCTGCCAATCCCTACCTCCACAGACTGGAGGGACTCCAACCAGAGTGAGGATGTCCTAGTCCATTACAACTTCCTGCTTGTCTCTGCTGCACAGGGTCTCTACACACACCCCAGATGTGGCTGGTTTATCTCTCTCCAGCCTAAGTGCCCTAATCAGTCAGAGTGCCCCATTCAGCTTTTGCCTCCACCCCATCTTACTTGGGCAGGGAATACATGCCTGAGTGTGTCCCACATGCATATGTGGGGCTAAAACTAAAGCTGAGCACCAGGGGCTGTGTGACTAAGGAAGAAAAATAGAAATTTCTAGCTGCACAAGCCCCAGATTGAATCCCTATGAACTGCTTGAAAAACCCTGAATCTACAGAATATCTGAATGGATGAGTACTACCAAAACTGAGACTGGTCTAACTTTAACAGTATTTAGGGGCACATACCTGCAAGGGTTGGGCCATGTCAGAGTGTAAGCTACCTCTGCAGTGCCTAGAGCAGCTCCAAAGACCGACCTAGAGGAACTGGAGTGCCTTCTGGGGATGCAGAGGTTAGCTGTGGCTCACTGAGGTGCGGGGAACATTGACAGAAGCAACCCTAGGGAAACATTGACAGCAACAGCCTTAGGAAAATGTTACTATTACTATTATTTTGTTTGTTGATTTTGTTTTGTTCTGCTGTTGGTTTTGATTTTTTCTATTATTTTTTCTTTACTTTTTAAAAAGATTTATTATATTCTCAATTTTTCTATTTTTACTTTACTTTTTTGTTTCATGTTTTTCCTTGTTTTTGTTTCTCTGCTTTGTTTTGTTTGTTAATCATTTTTGCATGTTTTCTTTGCTTTTTGTTTTTAGTTTCTTTTCTGGTTTTTGTTTTCATTAGCTTTGCTTTTATTCTTTGTTTTTGTTTTAGGGTTCTTTGGTTGTTCTGTAGGTCTTTTTTGTTTTCTTTGTTTTAGTTTTAGTTTTATCATTTGTCTTAGGTTTTCTTTTTCTTTTTCCTTTTTCCTTTTTTTTTTGCAATGTTGGGTAGCTTGCAGAGGCTTGGTTACCTAGCCAGAGGTCAGGCCTGAGACTCGGGAGTAAGAGCCGCAACTGAACAGCCAAAGAATTCCCAGCCCCAGGGAATATTAATCAGTGTGAGCTCGCTTGGAGGTCTCCATATGAACACCCAGGCTTGGCTCTACTTAAATATCTGCAGGCAACGGTACTGGATGCTGCAACCAAACAACTAGCAAGACAGGAACATAGCCCAAAACCATCAGCAGAAAATCTGCCTAAAGTCATGCTAAGCTCATAGACATCCAAAAACACACCACTTAAGTTAGCCCTGCCCATCAGAGAGAAAAGACTCAGCTCTACCCACCAAACTGCAGGCACCAGTCACTCCCAGTAGGAAGCCTATACAAGTCCCTGGACCACAAGACCAAATAAATGAAGAGGAAATAAGCAACCTATTTGAAAAATAATTCAGAGTAATAATAGTAAAAATGATTCATCCAAGATCTTGGAAATAAAATGGAGGCATGGATCAAGAAGATACAAAAAATATTTAACAAGAAGTAGAGAATAGATTGGAGAAGGCAATGGCATCCCACTCCAGTATTCTTGCCTGGAAAATCCCATGGATGGAGGAGTCTGGTAGGCTGCAGTCCATGGGGTCGCTGAGCAACTTCACTTTCACTTTTCACTTTCATACATTGGAGAAGGAAATGGCAACCCACTCCAGTATTCTTGCCTGGAGAATCCCAGGGATGGAGGGGCCTGTTGGGCTACCGTCTATGGGGTCACATAGAGTCGGACACGACTGAAGCGACTTAGCAGCAGTAGCAAAGAACAGATTATCAGTGATGAACAACACAATAACTGAGAAGAAAAATTTACTAGAAGAAATGAACATCAGCATAACTGAGACAGAAGAATGGATAAGTGAACTGGAATATAGAATGGTGAAAATAACTTCGATGGAGCAGAATAAAGAATGAAAAGAAATGAGGACAGTCTCAGAGACATCTAGGACATTATACAAACCAGCATTTGAATTACAGGGGGTCTCAGAAGAAGAGAAAGTGTCTGAGAATACATTTGAAAAGATTATAATAAAACAATTCCCTAACATGGGAAAGGAAATATTCACCCATATCCAGGAAGTGCAGAGAGTTCCATCTATGATAAACCCAAGGAGAAAAACATGGAGACACATATTAATGAAACTAATAAAAAAATAAATGCAAAGAAAAATCTTAAAAAGCAGCTAGGGAAAAGCAAAAGTTAACATCCAAAGGACTTTTCATAAGGTTATCAAATAATTTATCAGCAGAAACTCTGCAAGCCAGAAGGGAGTGGCAAGATATATCTAAAGTGATGAAAGGAGGAAACCTACAACCAAGATTACCCTACCCAGCAAGGATCTCATTCAGATTCAACAGAGAAATCAAAGCCTTTATAGACAAGCAAAAACTAAGAGTTCAGCACCACCAAATCAGATTTACAACATAAGCTAAAGAAACTTCTCTAGGCAGAAAACACAAGAGAAAAAAAAGGCCCAAAAAGATAAATCCAAAACAATTAAGAAAATGGTAATAGGAACATTCATATCAATAATTATCTGAAATGTAAATGGAATAAATGCTCTGACCAAATAACACAGACTGCCTGAATGGTTACAAAAATAAGACCCGTATCTATGCTGTCTACAAGGGACACAATTCTGACCTTAGGGCACATACAAACTGAAAGTGAGGAGATGAAAAAAGATATTCCATACAAACAGAAATCAAAAGAAAACTAGAGTAACAATACTCATATCAGACAAAAATGGATTTTAAAATAAAGACTATCACAAGAGAAAAGGAAGGATACTACAATAATCAAGGGATTAACCCACAAAGAAGATATAACAAACATAAATATATATGCACCCAACAAAGGAGCACCTCAATATATAAAGCAAATACCAACAGCCACAAAAGGGGAAATCAATAGTAACACAAAAATAGTGGAGGACTTGAGCACTCCACTTACATCAATGAACAAATCATCCTGATAGAAACTTAATAAGGAAAGCTAAGCTAAGCTAAGTCACTTCAGTCATGTCCAACTCTGTGCGACCCCATAGACGCAGTCCACCAGGCTTCCCCATCCCTGGGACTCTCCAGGCAAGAATACTGGAGTGGGTTGCCATTTCCTTCTCCAATGCATGAAAGTGAAAAGTGAAAATGAAGTCGCTCAGTCATGTCCGACCCTCAGCGACCGCATGGACTGCAGCCCTCCAGGCTCCTCCATCCATGGGATTTTCCAGGCAAGAGTACTGGAGTGGGTTGCCATTGCCTTCAACAGAACTCTTAAATAACACATTAGACCAGCTCAACTTAACTGATAAATATAGGGCATTCCATCTGAAAGCAGCAGAATATAATTTCTTCTCAATTCACATGCAACATTCTCCAGGATAGATCAAATTGTGAGTCACACATCAAGCCTCGGAAAATTTAAGAAACTTGAACTCATATCAAGCATCTTTCAGACCACAACACTATGAGATTAGAGACCAGCTACATAGAAAAAGGAAAACACACACACACAAATAAATGAATGCTAAACTAATTAAGCTAAATTTAGTAGCTAAATATGCTACTAAATAACCAATGGATCATTGAAGAAATCAGAGGAAATTAAAAAAAAAAACATTTAGAAACAAATGGCAACAAAAACATGATAACCTGAAACCTATGGGATGCAGCAAAAGCAGTTCTAAAAGGAAAGTTTATACAATCCCACTTCAGAAACAAGAAAAATCTCAAATAAAAAATGTATACTTACACCTAAAGCAACTAGAGAAAGAAGAATAAACGAAATCCAAAGTTGGTAGAAAGAGAAAAACCAATAAATATCAGAACAGAAATAAATGATGTAGAAATAAAGAAAATTATAGCAAAGATCAATGAAACTAAAAGTTGGCTCTTTGGGAAGATAAACAAAACTGATAAAACTTTAGCCAGACTCATCAAGAAAAAAGGGAAAGGACTGAAATCAGTGAAATTATAAATTAAAAAGGAGGTTACAACTGACATAGCAGAAATACAAAGGATCATAAGAGGCTACTATAAGCAACTGTATACTAATAAAATGGACTACCTGGAAGAAATGGAGAAATGCTTAGAAATGTACAGACTTCCAAGACTGAAGCAAGGAGAAATAGAAAATATGAACAGACCAATCACAAGTAATTGAAACGGTAGTTAAGAATCTTCCAACAAAAAAAAGTCTAGATCACATGGCTTCCCAGGCAAATTCTATCAAACATTTAAAGAATAGTTAGCACCTACCCTTCTCAAACTTTTCCAAAAAATTACAGAGACAGGACCACTTACAAGCTCATGCTAGAAAGCCACCATCACCTGGACACCAAAACCAGAAAAAGATATCATACATTGAATAATAAAACCCACATGATCATCTCAATAAATGCAGAAAAACCTTCTGACAAAATTCAACACCATTTTTTGATAAAATCTCTCCAGAAAGTGGCCATAGAAGTCACCTACATCAACATAATAAAGGCCATATATGACAAACACACAGCAAAGATTATTCTCAATGGTGAAAAACTGAAAGCCTTTCCTCTAAGATTAGGAACAAGACAAGGATGCCCATTATTGGCACTATTATCCAACATAGTTTTGGAAGGCCTAACCACACCAGTAAATAAAAGAAAAAGAAGTAAAAGGGATTCAAATTGGAAAAGAAGAATTATAACTGTCTCTTTTGCAGATGACATGATATTATACATAGAAAATCCGAAATATGCCACCATAAAACTACTAGAGCTTATAATAAATTTGATAAAGTTACAGGATACAAATCAAAACACATATATCTTTTGCATCATTATACACTAATAGCAAAGGATCAGAAAGAGAAATTAAGGAAACAATCCCATTTACCAATGCAGCACACATAATGAAATACCTAGGAATAAACCTTCCTAGTACCAGTTGTGGATGTGACTGGTGATGGAAACAAGGTCTGATGCTATTAAGAGCAATATTGCATGGGAACCTAGAATGTTAGGTCCATGCATCAAGGCAAATTGGAAGCAGTAAATCAAAGGATGGCAAGAGTGAACGTCGACATTTTAGGAACCAGTGAACTAAAATGGACTGGACTGGGTGAATTTAACTCAGAATACCATCATATCTACTACTGGGGTCAAGAATCCCTTAGAAGAAAAGGAGTAGCCATTATAGTCAACAAAAAAGTCTGAAATGCAGTATTGGGATGCAATATCAAAAATGACAGAATGATCTCTGTTCGCTTCCAAGGCAAACCATTCAATATCACAGTAATCCAAGTTTATGCCCCAACAAGTAATGCTAAAGAAACTGACATTGAATGGTTCTATGAAGACCTACAAGACCTTTTGGAACTAACACCCAAAAAAGGTATCCTTTTCATTTTGGTTATGCAAAAGTAGGAAGTCAAGAAACACCTGGGGTAACAGGTAAATTTGGCCTTGGTGTACAGAATGAAACAGGGCAA
>NW_011494718.1:2441395-2442042 GCF_000754665.1 Bison bison bison
CGCACAGATGAAATAAGTCAGAAAGAGAGAAAAAATATCATATAATATCGCTTAAATGCAGAATATAGAAAAATGATACAGATGAGCTAATTTGTGAAGCCAAAATAGAGATACGGACATAGAGAATGGATGTTGGCTATTGGGGTCAAGAAGAGTGGGGTCAGTTGAGAGATTGGGATTGATATATATACACCACTGTGTATAAAATAGATAACTAATGAGAACCTGCCGTATAGCAGAGGGAACTCTTCTCAATGCTCTGTGATGACCTAAATGGGAAGGAAATCCAAAAAAGAAGGGGTGTGTGTGTGTGTGTGTGTGTGTATCAGATTCACCTTCATATACAGAAGAAACTAGCACAATATTTTAAGTGTGTATCAGATTCACCTTCATATACAGAAGAAACTAGCACAATATTTTAAGTGTGTATCAGATTCACCTTCATATACAGAAGAAACTAGCACAATATTTTAAGTGTGTATCAGATTCACCTTCATATACAGAAGAAACTAGCACAATATTTTAAGTGTGTATCAGATTCACCTTCATATACAGAAGAAACTAGCACAATATTTTAAGTGTGTATCAGATTCACCTTCATATACAGAAGAAACTAGCACAATATTTTAAGTGTGTATCAGATTCAC
>NW_011494718.1:2442142-2449982 GCF_000754665.1 Bison bison bison
TAGCCATTATAGTCAACAAAAAAGTCTGAAATGCAGTATTGGGATGCAATATCAAAAATGACAGAATGATCTCTGTTCGCTTCCAAGGCAAACCATTCAATATCACAGTAATCCAAGTTTATGCCCCAACAAGTAATGCTAAAGAAACTGACATTGAATGGTTCTATGAAGACCTACAAGACCTTTTGGAACTAACACCCAAAAAAGGTATCCTTTTCATTTTGGTTATGCAAAAGTAGGAAGTCAAGAAACACCTGGGGTAACAGGTAAATTTGGCCTTGGTGTACAGAATGAAACAGGGCAAACACTAATAGAGTTTTGCCTAGAGACTGCACTGGTCATAGCAAACACCTTCTTCCACCAACACAAGAGAATACTCGACACATGGACATCACCAGACGGTCAACACTGAAATCAGATTAATTATATTCTTTGCAGCCAAAGATGGAGAAGCTCTATACAATCAGCAAAAACAAGACTGGGAGCTGACTGTGGCTCAGATCATGAACTCCTTAATACCAAATTCAAACTTAAATTGAAGAGAGTAGGGAAAACCACTAGACCATTCATGTATGACCTAAATCAAATCCCCTACGATTATACAGTGAAAGTGGGAAATAGATTTAAGGGACTAGATCTGATAGAGTGCCTGATGAACTATGGACAGAGGTTCAACACTATCCCCAAAAAAAAGAAATGCAAAAAAGCAAAACGGCTGTCTGAGGAAGCCTTACAAATAGCTGTGAAAAGGAGAGAAGTGAAAAACAAAGGAGAAAAGGACTATATAGCCATTTGAATGTGGAGTTCCAAAGAATAGCAAGGAGAGATAAGAACGCCTTCCTCAATGATCAGTGCAAAGAAATAGAAGAAAACAATAGAATGGGAAAGACTAGAGATCTCTTCAAGAAAATTAAACATACCAAGGGATCATTTCATGCCAAGACGGGTCAATAAAGGACGGAAATGGTATGTACCTAACAGAAGCAGAAGATATTAAGAAGAGGTGGCAAGAATACACAGAATAACTATACAAAAAAGATCGTCACTACCCAGATGATCATGATGGTGTGTCACTCACCTAGAGCCAGACATCCTGGAATGTGAAGTAAAGTGGGACTTAAGAAGCATCACTACAAACAAAGCTAGTGGAGGTGATGGAATTTCAGTTTAGCTATTTCAAATCCTGAAAGATGATGCTGTGAAAGTGCTGCATTCAGTATGCCAGCAAATTTGGAAAACTCGGCAGTGGTCACAGGACTGGAAAAGGTCAGTTTTCATTCCAATCCCAAAGAAAGGCAATGCCAAAGATTGTTCAAACTACTGCACAATCGCACTCATCTCACATGTTACTAAAGTAAAACTCAAAATTCTCCAAGCCAGGTTTCAACAATACGTGAACCATGAACTTCCAAGTGTTCAGGCTGGTTTTAGAAAAGGCAGAGGAACCAGAGATCAAATTGCCAACATCTGCTGGATCATCGAAAAAGCAAGAGAGTTCCAGAAAAACATCTATTTCTGCTTTATTGACTATACCATAAGCCTTTGACTGTGTGGATCACAATAAACTATAGGAAACTGAAAGAGATAGGAATACCAAACCACCTGACCTGCCTCTTAAGAAATCTGTATGCAGGTCAGAAAGCAACAGTTAGAACTGGGCATGGAACAACAGACTGGTTCCAAATCAGGAAAGGAGTACGTCAAGGCTGTATATTGTCACACTACTTATTTAACTTGTATTCCGAGTACAACATGAGAAATGCTGGGCAGGATGAAGCACAAGCTGGAATCAAAATTGCTGGGAGAAATATCAATAACCTCAGATATGCAGATGGCACCACCTTTATGGAAGAAAGTGAAGAACTAAAGAGTCTCTTGATGAAAGTGAAAGAGGAGAGTGAAAAAGTTGGCTTAAAGCTCAACATTCAGAAAAGATCATGGCACCCAGTCCCATCACTTCATGGCAAATAGATGGGGAAACAGTGGCAGACTTTATTTTGGGGGGCTCCAAAATCACTGCAGTTGGTGACTGCAGCCATGAAATTAAAAGACGCTTACTCCTTGAAAGGAAAGTTAAGACCAACCTAGACAGCATATTAAAAATCACAGACATTACTTTACCAACAAAGGTCCATCTAGTCAAGGCTATGATTTTTCCAGTAGTCATGTATGGATGTGAGAGTTGGACTATAAAGAAATTTGAGCACTGAAGAACGAATGCTTTTGAACTGTGGTGTTGGAGAAGACTCTTGAGAGTCCCTTGGACTGCAAGGAGATCCAACCAGTCCATCCTAAAGGAGATCAGTGTTGGAAGGACTGATGTTGGATCTGAAACTCCAATACTTTGGCCCCCTGATGGGAATAACTGACTAACTTGAAAAGACCCTGATGCTGGGAAAGATTGAAGGTGGGAGGAGAAGGAGACAACAGAGGATTAGATGGTGTGATGACATCACTGACTCAATGGGCATGAGTTTTGGTAAACTCCAGGAGTTTGACAGGGATTGTGATGACATCACTGACTCAATGGGCATGAGTTTTGGTAAACTCCAGGAGTTTGACAGGTGATTGACAGGGAAGCCTGGCGTGCTGCTGTCTGTTGGGTCGCAAAAAGTCAAACATGACTGAGTGACTTAACTGAACTGAACTGAACAACTGAACTGAACTGAACTGAACTGTAACCTTCCTAAGGAGGCAAAAGACTTGTACTCAGAAAACTAAGATATTGATGAAAGAACTCAAAGATAACACAAACAATGGAGAGATATATATCATGTTCTTGAATTAAAAGAATCAATATTGTGAAAATTATAATACTACCCAAAGCCATCTACAGATTCAATGCAATTCTTATCAGATTAATAAGAATGTTTTTCACAGAACTATAGCAAAAGTTACAATTTGTATAGAAATACAAAAGGCCCCCAAAGCCAAATCAATGTTTAGAAATAAAAATGCAGTCAGAGGAATCAGGTTCCCTGGCTTCTGACTGTATTACAAAGCTACAGTAATCAAGACAATATGGTACTTGCACAAAAGCAGAAAAACAATTCAATGGAATGGGATAGAAATTGCAGAGATATACACATATACCCATGGTCACCTAATCTATGACAAAGGGACAAGAATATACAATGGAAAAAGACAGTCTCTTCAGTAAGTCGTGCTGGGAAAACTGGACAATTACATGTAAAAGAATGAAATCAGAACACTCTCTAACATCATGCACAAAAATAAACTCAAAATATAGTAGAGACCTAAATAAAACTCTTAGAAGAAAACAAGCAGAACACTCTTTGACATAAATCACAAAAAGATCTTTCTTGACTCACAGTTTAGTGTAATGGAAGTAAACAGACAAATAAACAAACAGGACCTAAGTAAACTTAAAATCCTTTGTATAGCAAATGAAACCATAAACAAGACAAAAAGACAACCTTCAGTTTGGGAGAATATATTTGCAAACAAAACAGCTGACAAGGGATTAATCACCAAAGTATACAAACAGCTCATGCATCTCAGTATCAAAACAACAATAATTCAGTCAAAAAATGGGCAAGAGAACTAAATAGATATTTCTCCAATGATGACATACAGATGACCAACAAACATATCAGAAGGTGCTCAACATCATTATTAGATAAATGTGAATCAAAGTTACAATGAGGTATCACCTCACACTGGTCGAATGGCCATCATTAAAAAATCTACAAACAATAAATGCTCTTATACTGTTGATGGAAGTGTTAACTGATACAGCCACTATGGAGCACAGTATGGAGGTTCCTTAAAACACTAAAATTAGAACTACCATATTACCCAGCAATCCCACTTCTGGGCATATACTCTAAGAAATCTATAATTCAAAAAGTCACATGCACCCCAATGTTCATTGTGGCACCATTTACATAGCCAGTAATCAACCTAAATGTCCATCAACAGAAGAGTGGCTAAAGAAGATGTGGTACATATATACAGTGGATTTCTACTTAGACATAAAAAACAACAATGTTTTACAATTTACAGAGATATGAGTGGACCTAGAGGTGATCGCACAGATGAAATAAGTCAGAAAGAGAGAAAAAATATCATATAATATCGCTTAAATGCAGAATATAGAAAAATGATACAGATGAGCTAATTTGTGAAGCCAAAATAGAGATACGGACATAGAGAATGGATGTTGGCTATTGGGGTCAAGAAGAGTGGGGTCAGTTGAGAGATTGGGATTGATATATATACACCACTGTGTATAAAATAGATAACTAATGAGAACCTGCCGTATAGCAGAGGGAACTCTTCTCAATGCTCTGTGATGACCTAAATGGGAAGGAAATCCAAAAAAGAAGGGGTGTGTGTGTGTGTGTGTGTGTGTATCAGATTCACCTTCATATACAGAAGAAACTAGCACAATATTTTAAGTGTGTATCAGATTCACCTTCATATACAGAAGAAACTAGCACAATATTTTAAGTGTGTATCAGATTCACCTTCATATACAGAAGAAACTAGCACAATATTTTAAAGCAAATATAATCCAATAAAAATTAATTTAAAAATAACATAATAAATTACATGCCATGTGGAGAACTTCAGGTGAAAACTGAACTATAACAACTATAAACTAAACTATAATAAAACTATAAAAAGCCATCTTTAAACTATTAAAAAAGGAAAAGAAAATTCTAAACTACCATGTGTAACTGCCACTTCACACTCTCTAGGATGGCTATAATAAAAATATATGTATAGATAATAGCAAGAGTTGGTGAGGATGTAGAGAAGTTGTAATTCTCATATATTGCTAATGGGGATGTTAAATAAATAGGGTGATCTCTATGAAAAACAGTCTAGGAGTTCCTCAAAAAATTAAACATACCTAGTTTTCATAATTAACTGCCAAACCCACTCCTTGGTATATACCCAAGAGAAATGAAATAATGTTCATACAAAGATTTGCCCATGAATATTCACAGAAATTTTACTCATAATAGCTAAAAGTGGAAATAACCCAAATGTTAACTGATAAATAAACTGATAACTAAATAAATCAAATGTATATCTATATAATGTATATTATTTAGCCATTAAAAGGAATTATGTGCTGACACATGCTACAGCACAGATGAATTTGAAAGCACTATGGGAAATGAAAAGATTCAGTCACAAAATAAGACTTATTATGTGATTCTGTTTATATGTAATGTCCATAATAGGAAAATATAGTGAGACAGCAGATTAGCAGAGCCTAGGGCTAGGATTGTTGGGAGAAGATGAGGAGTCACTGCTAATTGATATGGAGTTTCTTTTTTGGAATCATGAAAATGATCTAAATTTTATTATGATGATGGCTGTACAACTTTGTGAATACATAGAAACTACTGAATTAGGCATTTTAAGTAAATGAACTGTATAGCACATGAATTATATCTCAATAAAGTTGTAAAAATACAATAATTGAAACAAAGAACTCGATAAGTAT
This sequence comes from Bison bison bison, assembly GCF_000754665.1. Lineage (NCBI taxonomy): Eukaryota > Metazoa > Chordata > Mammalia > Artiodactyla > Bovidae > Bison > Bison bison. Next base: position 2,447,625 of record NW_011494718.1, read on the forward strand.
GTTTAACATCAGGTTAGACACAGATGAAGAGAGTATTCTTAAATTAGAAGATAAATCAAGAGAAAATATATGGACTAAAACACAGGAAGATGTTTGGGAAATAATGTAAAAATAATAAAATATGTGTAGAATGTGGCTTAAAGTTTGGACATATGAGTAATTGAAATCTCAAATGAGCCAGAAACAATATTGAAAAAGATGATGGCTGAGAATCTTCCAAAACTGACAGTAACTCACAATTCAAAATGTACTAGAGACTCAAATTTGATAAATAAAAAGAAAACCATAATCAGCCTATCACAGTATAACTGCTGTGACAAATGAAAAACTATTAGAAACGTTCAAAGAGAAATGACACATCGCCTTCAAAGAACTGAGTGTAAATAGACATATACCATGGAATAAAGGTAGCACATCAAATTAGTGAGCAAGTTTTTGAAGTAGGATTGGGATAACTAGACAGCCATATGGAAAAAGCTAAATTGATCTTTTATTTATACTACACAACAGAATAAGCCATATAAAATAAATGGAAGTAAATACTAGAGGAAAACTTGAGTGTGTACTTCTATAAACTAGAAATAAAGAAATCTCCATGGGTCAGAATCCAGAGCAATGAGGATAATGCATGAGTGCTAAGTCACTTCAGTTGTGTCCAACTCTTTACCATCCTATGGACTGTAGCCTGCCAGGCTCCTCTGTCCATGGGATTCTCCAGGCAAGAATACTGGAGTGGGTTGCCATGCCCTCCTTCAGAGGATCTTCCCAGCCCAGGGATCAAAGATGTGTCACTTATGTCTCCTGCATCAGCAGGCGGGTTCTTTACCTCTGGCACCACCTGGGAAGCCCATATACAGGTGATTAATTTGACTAAAAAACATTTTTCAATCATGCAAATTTGTAATTTGTACAGGAGGATGGATTCTCTGGCCCCATGTTCCACATTGCATTAAGGGAGGAAGAAACATGTGATTGGTAAACACTTGGTGGAAAAATGCCAATTCTTAAAATGAAAAGATGTCTATCACCATAACACAACAAATTCGATGCTGTTTTTCACCTTGTGTTCAATTACAAAACTAACTTTTATAAATATATCTTATTGACTAAACCATAAATTTACCAGCTTTAAGTGCTTTTTCAAAGAACAGAGTTTGCTCATATACTAAGCAGAAGATTAGTAATAGGATCTCTATTTGGTCTTTAACTTGGATTTTAATTTTTCATTTTTAATTACTTTATTTCTTTTTTGGTTTTATAACCCATCACTAATTTTTCTCTTCAGCTAATGTAATGGAATAATTTGCCTATTTTTAGGCTCAGACGGTAAAGCGTCTGTCTACAATGTGGGAGACCTGGGTTCGATCCCTGGGTTGGGAAGATCCGCTGGGGAAGGAAATGGCAATCCACTCCAGTACTATTGCCTGGAAAATCCCATGGACAGTCCATGGGATCGCAGAGTCTGACACGACTGAGCGATTTCACTCACTCACTCACTCACTCACTCAGTGTAATGTGGTTGTCAACAATGAGACAAAACTTAGTGGACTTTGCTTATTTTATAAAATTTTACATTTTAAATTTAATTTACTTGCAAGTATAGTTTTTACTTCTTGTCTAAAAACTCTGGGAAATCCCTATACTACATGCTAACTATTGGGAAAAAATGTGATTAATTTTAGAAAATAGACAAATTGAAAATCATGACAATAAATGCCTTCAGATTATCAACTTATATTTCATATGTGAGGGAAATGTATTAATCTTTTTGAACTTATTTAAATAATAGCTAAGGTTTTTGAGTATTCATTCTGTGCCAAATATGTGCTGAATGTTTTACATGTACTATGTTTTGTTTAATATTCAAAATAACCCTTTAGAGTTCATACTAATATGATCCTTTTTAGCCAATAAGGAAATCATGGCAGAAAGAGCTAGTACTTGGCAGAACCTGGAGTCCAACTCAGTGGTGTTACTAGGAGCTCTTCTCTTAACCCCCTCCACTGTATTGCCTCATACTGAAAGTTCTTAAGAATCTCTGTTTTTGAAAAAATCATAAGCTTCTATTGGCTCCATTTTTAAAATTATTTAAGATGTGAAGATCATGTTCAGCAAATGAGCCATATGCCAACTAGGCAAATGGTTTATCTTGTGCTGGGTTTATAGTCACAGGAGACTGATAATTTAGGGATTCTACTGCAGGTGTAAAGAATGCTCAAACTACCGCACAATTGCACTCATCTCACACACTAGTAAAGTAATGCTCAAAATTCTCCAAGCCAGGCTTCAGCAGTATGTGAACCGTGAACTTCCAGATGTTCAAGCTGGTTTTAGAAAAGGCAGAGGAACCAGAGATCA
>NW_011494718.1:2450082-2450576 GCF_000754665.1 Bison bison bison
TGTATGCAGGTCAGGAAGCAATAGTTAGAACTGGACATGGAACAACAGACTGGTTCCAAATAGGAAAAGAAGTACATCAGGGCTGTATATTGTCACCCTGCTTATTTAACTTATATGCAGAGTACATCATGAGAAACGCTGGGCTGGATGAAGCACAAGCTGGAATCAAGATTGCCAGGAGAAATATCAATAACCTCAGATAATCAGATGACACAACCCTTATGGCAGAAAGTGAAGAGGAACTAAAAAGCCTCTTGATGAAAGTGAAAGTGGAGAATGAAAAAGTCGGCTTAAAGCTCAACATTCAGAAAACGAAGATCATGGCATCCAGTCCCATCACTTCATGGGAAATAGATGGGGAAACAGTGGAAACAGTGTCAGACTTTATTTTTGGGGGCTCCAAAATCACTGCAGATGGTGACTGTAGCCATGAAATTAAAAGATGCTTACTCCTTGGAAGGAAAGTTATGACCAACCTAGATAGCATATTCAAA
>NW_011494718.1:2450676-2459854 GCF_000754665.1 Bison bison bison
GTGGTGTTGGAGAAGACTCTTGAGAGTCCCTTGGACTGCAAGGGATCCAACCAGTCCATTCTGGAGGACATCAGCCCTGGGATTTCTTTGGAAGGAATGATGCTAAAGCTGAAACTCCAATACTTAGGCCACCTCATGCAAAGAGTTGACTCATTGGAAAAGACTCTGATGCTGGGAGGGATTGGGGGCAGGAGGAGAAGGGGACGACAGAAGATGAGATGGCTGGATGGCATCACTGACACAATGGACGTGAGTCTCAGTGAACTCCGGGAGTTGGTGATGGACAGGGAGGCCTGGCGTGCTGTGATTCACAGGGTGGCAAAGAATTGGACACGACTGAGCGACTGAACTGAACTGAACTGCAGGTGTAGTATAATTTTCTTGATTCTCACCTTTTATTACACACACAAAAACTTATTTTAAAAACAGAACCAATACTATTTTTACCCAAAGTAGCTCTGAATGTTTGCATATTATTTCAGTCTCCACTGAAAACGAGTAGTAAGAGATAAAATGTTTTAAGCAAAAGTAAAAATGAGATAGGTTCAAAAACAAGGTAATCATCTTCATGATATTATTTGGTAAATTTTAACATGTTTTAGCCTTAAGTTGATTAATTCCATTTCTAAGTGTATATGCCAGAGAAAAATCTCCCATGATGTTGAATATGTATGGAACAGAAAATCAGTGCAAAATGTGTGGGTGAAGTTTGGATCTGCTCTTCTCCAGGAGGCAGACATTGCTAAACATGGACAAGTAGGAAAGTGCTAAAAAGATTTCGTGTGAGACAAGAACTGTGACTATACTAAGTGCTTCAAGTCAGGAACTTAGTAAGGCTGCTGAAGTTCCTCCTCTCATAAAAGGATGGACAGGGATATGTTATTGATCACTTGGGATCTTGACTGTTACTAAGCTGTGGAACTTGAGATAAGGGTAAAAACTCAATGTTATTATGAATGAGAAATCAACCCATTGGCCTACAATTTGGTGATTATTCTACAACATCCCAATATTACTCAGAGACCTAAGCCTTTGAAAGTCATTATAAGATCTGATTCTGGAATCAGCATTCCCATTAAAGTCAGGAATGATTTTAGAAAGATCTCTTATCTGGCTATTTTATTTTTTATTAATTTATTTTAATTGGAGGGTAATTACTTCACAGATATGGTTTGTGATGGTTTTTGCCTTACATGGCTATTTTAAAGTGTACTTAATAGTTGTGTATAATGAAGCAAGACTAGAAAAAATAAATAAGGTATACAACTGAAAGAAAGAGACAGAACAGTCTTTATCTGCAGAAAACACCACTCCCTATACAAGGATTCCACATGTAAATAATTAGAACTAATAGAAAATCAAGCAAGTTTGTGAATACAAGATCAGCATCAAATATGCATTCTTATATGCCATCAATAATCAACTGGAATGTGTAACAGATCAAAAGCCCGTTCACAAGAACAATAAGAACTGTATGTCATCTAAGAATGACTCTAACAACATTTTGAAGACCTTTGAGGGATTTTTTAAACATTGTAGGAAATGAAATAAAAGTATACCGTGGAAGGGGATTCTAAATGATTGAAGATAGTAGTACTCTATAAATTAATCTTTGAACTCAGTGTACTTCAATCAAAAGGCCAATGTACATTCTTGTAAAATTGGACAATTTTATTTAATAATTCATAAAAAGAGCAAAGATCCAAGAATAATAGAGGTAACATGAAAAAAAAAAAGAAAAGATGAGGAGAGAGTCACTTTTCCTACCAAATATAAGGAGATGGAATAGATTAGAGAGGCCTAGGAAAAAACGTATGTATGAAATCTCATATGAAGATGGTTTACTAAATAAGGAAAAGGTGGATAATTTAATAAATTGTGCTAAGCTTATGAGCTACTTGTATTTAAAAAAGAAGATGAAATTTAATCTTTTTCATATATACAAAATTATAGTGAAAACTAAAACTTCTAAGCTTTGAGAAGAAAACATAGAATATCTTCATGACCTTAAAGTAGGGAAGACTTCATTAAACCAGACATGAAACACGCAAATACAAAATAAAAGACTGACAAATATAATTATGTTAAAATTAAGAATGAACAAAGAAACGACCAAAGTTATAAAAGAATTCATAACCTAGACAAGGCATTTATAATCACATCATCATTTCAGTCACTCAGTCGTGTCCGACTCTGCGACCCCATGAACCGCAGCACACCAGGCCTCCCTGTCCATCACCAACTCCTGGAGTCCACCCAAACCCATGTCCATTGAGTTAGTGATGCCATCCAGCCATCTCATCGTCTGTCATTCCCTTCTCCTCCTGCCCTCAATCTTTCCCAGCATCAGGGTCTTTTCAAATTAGTCAGTTCTTCGCATCAGAGGGCCATATTATTGGAGTTTCAGCTTCAAAATCAGTCCTTCCAATGAACACTCAAGACTGATCTCCTTTAGGATGGACTGGTTGGATCTGTTTGCAGTCTAAGGGACTCTCAAGAGTCTTCTCCAACACTACAGTTCAAAAGCATCAATTCTTCTGTGCTCAGCTTTCTTTTTAGTCCAACTCTCACATCCATACATGACCACTGGAAAAACCACAGCCTTGACCAGATGGACCTTTGTTGACAAAGTAATATATTATGAAAAAGGACTTAGTATCCATACCTTACCAAATTAATAATGTGATAGCTTAATAGAAAAAAAAGAGAGTTACAGAGGAAACTTGTATAGCCAATAAGTATATACATGCTCAATAAGATATATTACTGGCAAAAAGAAAATATAGCAATACTAAATGTTGGCAGGATTGTAGAGGAATTTTCATGCAATTCTTGTGAGAATTTAAGTTTTCATACACCATTTATCAGTTGTTATAGCCATCACGGAGAGCAATTTGGCAATATTTAGTAAATTTGAGATATTCTCTCTGACAACCTAGTTAATTCCGCTTCTAGGTTTATATTCTAGAGACAGTGTCTCTATGCATATAAGAAGACAGGTATAAGCATGCTTATTGCTGTACTATTATAAAAGCAAAAATTGGAAACAATGAAATTTTCCTTCAAAATAAGTATTGATAAATATTTGTGGAATATTCATAATGTTATCCAGGAGTTAAACTGAATGTACTAGAGCTATCTTTATCAGTTCAGATAAGTCTTTAAAATATTTTATCACAGAGTAACCTACACCATTTATATAAATTTTAAAATATGCAAAATATGCTATATCAATTCTTTATCAACATATGCATATATAGGATATATGTGAAAATGAAAGTATTAGCTGCTCAGTCCTGTCTGACTCTTTACAGTCCCATGGACCGCAGCCCACCAGGCTCCTCTGACCATGGAATTCTCCAGGCAAGAATACTGAAGTAGATTGCCATTCCCTTCTCCAGGGGATCTTCCTGACCCAGGTATTGAATCCAGGTCTTCTGCATTGCAGGCAGATTATTTACCAACTGAGCCACCAGGGAAGCCACATTAGTATAAATACATGCCTAGGAAAAGAAACCAAGTCACAATGGTGCTTACTATTGGAAAGAGGATGACACAGAGTTTTAAATGAGTTTATAATATTTCATTGCTTTAAAAACTTTGAAGCAAATTAGGAAAAATATATTCATAGAGCTGAGTTGTCAGTAAGATTTTTAAATTAAAACATGTAGAACTGATTACAAATATCAATATCACATAAGAGGATTTGACTTGAAAACATGACTTCATCTAAGTTCACACTTCTAACTTAGGGAAAATGAATTGTCTTCTAAAGTAGAAGTCTTTGCCCATTAAAACTGTGGCAATGAAGCTAAGCATTCAAATGCTGTGGAAAATTTTTTAGGCAGTATGCTTTAATCAGCATCTTCTGCCAATGATTTTCTTTTCTTTCACATTACAAAGAATGCCAGGAGAGTGAATGCAATCATGTAACTGCATGATTATTGGGGTGAACCACAGAATCTAAGAATGGCCAAGGTTTTTCAAATACACATCTTAATTTGGAGAAAAAGAGTCCCTTGTTTCTGTGATGAATGTGATATGGCATATTCTGATTGGCAAGTGACCCATAGAAAGCACCCAGGGAATGATCATCACCGTTCAACTTCATAATTAAGTGTAGTTTTGTTTGTGGCCTTAATTGCATTTGTTGGAAGTCCCTGATTTTCTAATCAGGTCTGCACTTTTCCTTGCCCTACGTAAAAATAAATAAGAGGAGGAATATCTCCAAAGCAATACATATTGGGAAGTTTTGTCTGGTGTGGATAACAGCAGAAAGTTTATCCTGTTATGAAGCTACCATCGTCCTCTCAGGAAAAACTGAGCCTTTGTATCATCTGGAAATTTTAGCTATAATCAAGAATTTGTCCTTTCACTTACATGATACTAATCTGATACTTCTCTCTAAATTGTGTTGCTTCAGTTACTAAATCGGCTGGTTTAGGTATCTAACTCCTTAACATAGCTTTCTACATACAGATTTTCCATCCCAGCACAATCACCATTTGCATCTTCCCTCCAGAATAATACAAGGAAGTTGAAAAATATGAAAATGCATATCACAGTGCTTTGTATGCTGAAAGCTGTTTTTCAAGGGTAATAAGACCATCCTGGAAGTAGGGAAGAGCTGCATTTATGTAATTCCATGTTTCTTTCCTTTAAAGGAAAAGGGATGCTTAGTGGCTACTGGCTCTTTTTAGCATGAGATTTCCTTCCAGGAGAGGTGTGTGGAAAGAAAGCATATGGTATTCACTGTGGCCAAATGAGACCCAATTTTCTCAGCAGAATGATCCTCCACAAACCCACAATCAGTATCTGGCAGTCAGTGGGTTCCCAGTGTACCCATGATGATTCCAGAAGCCCATAATCAGCATCTGGCAGGCAGTGAGCTCCCAGTGTATCTGTGGTGATTCCAGAGTATCTCAGTTTAGCATGCCAATCTACATACAGAGACAACTTGGTTCCACCTACAAATGCCTGCAGCTGCATTAGGCTTGTAGAATAATATATTCCTATGTCTATCACTGGACTGTCTCTTTGGGCATGTTTACCTGAAATCGTATTTTTAATATTCTCAGTACCATTGTTATTGGTGGACCCATAGGGCTGATGGTGATTTAACACACAGGTGTGGCTTTGGAAGAAGGCAGAGAGAAACTGACTCTTGGAATTCCTGTGATAGTCATTTTTGTGACTTCAAACATTAAACAAGATAAAAAAATTCATGTTTTGTAGACTATTCTCTCTGGAGCCCCAAATGATGTCAGTCTCAGTGTGACTCAAGTTAATGCCCTATAGATGAAATATGTCTTAGCTCTCCATTTCTTTTACTTTTCAAAATTATTTCTGTAAGCCTCGAGTACACCACGATGTACAAAAGCTTGAGCCAGAAATCTGAATACAAGTTTTGTTGTTCACTTTCATAAGCAGCTCTGATGATTGATTCCCTCCTCAACCCCCCCACATCACCTCCACATCAGCCCCAACACCCTGCCTCCTTAGAAGCTCTTTAATAAGAATTAAGCAGACTGTTTTGAGAAGAAAAGAAAGGAAAACAAATGGTAAACAGCAGCAGAACATTCTGCATTCACAGGAAGGCAATGTGTCTAGAGGAAAGCGGGGTAACACTGGTTAAGTGTCAAGTGGCTTGGGGTGGTGAAGGACAAGATTGCTCACCTCTGCACCCTGTGGAGTTATTATGCCATTTGACAAGCAGTTTAATCATGTATGTTCATTTACTTAACTCCTAGAGAGTTAAAATGATGTCATGTTTCCTTAACTGAGATATGAATTAACGTATCAGAATTGAGAGAGGACTAGTCTTATGCATGCATGGTAGTGCCTAGCAGAACACACGTTAAGACCACAGAAAGTCCCCTGAATTGTCTGAGCAGCCAGCTTCAGCCTTTGCCAGGACAGCACACTTGGGCAGCAATAGTAGGAGAAACTGTCACTTGTACCCAGTAACATAGCCTGGTTTGCTGCTGGGGTTACACAAATATTAATTTTAATATTAATCTCCATTGCTTCAAGTTTTATGTGGTCAAGCAAAGCCACAGAATGTGTCTTATCTTTTCAGTCTCCTTTCTTGAGTAATTCTCTAGAACTCCAGCACTTATCTGTCTAGTTTCTACTCTTTCCCTCTCCTGAGGCCACCTTCCCTTGCACATTAGGTTTTCAATATATAAAGTTGGTGAGAACACACACATTCAGACCACAGCACCAATGTCGACAATTTATTTTCACTGGAAATGAAAGATCCTTTTATTTTACCCCCATTCAAAAGCTGCATTTGAATTTACTATATGGTCCTCCCCTATCCCATCTTTTCAGAGTTAATCACTATCTGGAAATTTGTCTTAATTATTCTCTGGCTTTTTAAAGAAATAAATAGTTTGAAATATATAGATAGGTAGACCTATACATCTATTTGCTTAGCTTTCTTTATTTCTGAGCTTTATAAAAATAGCATCAGATGCTTTCAATTTCTTTAATTTGCTTTACTAATTCAAGATTATGTTTCTAAAATTCCTTCAAGTTGTGTCATTCGTGCAGCATTAGCTCATTTCTTTTTATTGGTAAGCATGAAACTACCATCATTCATCTTGGACATTTGGATTGTCTTCAGCTGTTTTCTGTTGCTAATGATGACATGGTTATTCTTGCAGATGTTTTCTGGGACACTTGCTAAGAATTTCCTTAGGGCTTATATTTAGGAGTGGAATTGCTAGATTAGAGAACATGTGGATTTAAACTTTATGAGATAATGCTTGGTTGTTTTCTAAAATGGTTATATCAATGTATAATTTCACTTAGCATTTTCAGACTAGACCTTTTAAATTTGCCAATCTATTAGGAGTAGTAAAATGATATCAATTGTTTCTTCTGATTTGCATTTTCTTGATGGCTAGTGTGGGCCTGAGCATCTTTTCATATTTGGGGGCCAATATGTTTACTACTCAGAGAAGGCAAGGGCACCCCACTCCAGTACTCTTGCCTGGAAAATCCCATGGATGGAGGAGCCTGGTAGGCTGCAGTCCATGGGGTCGCTAGAGGTCGGACATGACTGAACGACTTCACTTTCACTCTTCACTTTCATGTATTGGAGAAGGAAATGGCAACCCACTCCAGTGTTCTTGCCTGGAGAATCCCAGGGACAGCGGAGCCTGGTGGGCTGCCCTCTCTGGGGTCGCACAGAGTCGGACACGACTGAAGCGACTTAGCAGCAGCAGCATGCTTACTATTCTATGCTTATTCTTCTATGTGTGCGTGTGCACTCAGTCGTGTCCACATATTTGCTCAGTCGTGTCCAACTCTTTGCAACCCCATAGACTATCGCCCATCAGACTCTTCTGTCCATGGAATTTTCCAGGCAAGAATACTGGAGTGGGTCGCCATTTCCTCTTCCAGAGGATCTTCCAGACCCAGGGATTGAACCCATATCTCTTGTGTCTCCTCCACTGGCAGATGGATTCTTTACCACTGCGCCACCTGGGAAGTCTATTCTTTTACCCATTTCTGGGAGGTGATTTTTGTATTAGGTTTTATTAGCTTGTAAGAATTCTTTCTTAACCCTGGACATGACATTTTTGTGAGTTACGTGGATTGAACATATGTTCTTCAAGGTTGTGTTTTGCCTTTTTATTTTCTTTTAGTGTCTTGCTGAGCAAAAGTTATTTTAATTTACTTGAATTTATCCATCTTCTCTCATTTTTATTGATATATACATGACAAGCATACTGAAAGATCATTTTTAAAGTCCATAATTGTAATCATTGCTATCACTGATCATTCCAAGGGGACTGTTAGAGATAGTAAGTTAATTTAAGATAATTTAAGGATTCACATTTTCTCCATTTAGTAGACTATTTAGTTTATAATCTAAAAACATTATCTATTAGGAACGATGATAAAAAACATATGCACATTTTTATTGATGAAAAGCACGATGTGAAAGAACAGATTTGGACTCAGACTCTTCCTTGTACTTTCTGTGTAAGCCTTGCAAATTTTCAATCTGTTGTACCTGAATAAAGCAATACAATCAGGATAATAACAATCCCTACCTCTAAGGTTGCTGCTCCATACAAAGCACTTAGTATAGTGCCTTGCAAGTAATAGTGTAATAGTGTTCCATCCATGTCAGCTCTTAAGACATTGACTTTTTAACAGTAAAGACAGTTCAAAATCCATAAAACTCTGGCACTGTATATGCCTCGCTTGTTTATCTGAAGAGATTCATGTCATGAACACAAGATATCTCTGGTGTCTAAACAAATTTGACATTTAATGAATGTCAGGTGGCCTCCTATCAAAAAACTCTCCATGACTTGGGAGCACAGAGGAGGAAGGAGAGGGTGGAACCAACTTAAATAGTAGCATTGAAATATATACACTGCCATGTGTGAAATAGATAGCTAGTGGGAAGCTGCTGGGTAACACAGGGAGCTCAACCTGGTGCTCTGTGAGACCTAAAGGGTTGGGATGGAGGGGCTGGGAAAGAGGCTCAAGAAAAGTGAAAGTGAAAGTCATTCAGTCGTGTCTGACTCTTCGCGACCCCATGGATTATACTATCCATGGAATTCTCCAGGCCAGAATACTGGAGTGGATAGCCTTTCCCTTCTCCAGGGGATCTTCCCCATCCAAGGATCAAACCCAGGTCTCCCGCATTGCAGGTGGATTCTTTACCAGCTGAGCCACAGAGGAAGCCCAAGTGTACTTGAGTGGGAGGCTCAAGAGGGATGTAATATATGTATACACACACTTATGGCTGATTCACCTTGTTATATGGCAGAAACCAACACAGTATTGTAAAGCAATTATCCTCCAATTAAAAATAAATTTAAAGGGATTGTCTTTAATCCATTGTATATTCTTGCCTCCTTTGTCAAAGATAAGGTGTCCATATGTGTGTGGATTTATCTCTGGGCTTTCTATTTTGTTCCATTGATCTATATTTCTGTCTTTGTGCCAGTACCATACTGTCTTGATAACTGTGGCTTTGTAGTAGAGCCTGAAGTCAGGTAGGTTGATTCCTCCAGTTCCATTCTTCTTTCTCAAGATCGCTTTGGCTATTCGAGGTTTTTTGTATTTCCATACAAATTGTGAAATTATTTGTTCTAGCTCTGTGAAGAATACTGTTGGTAGCTTGATAGGGATTGCATTGAATCTATAGATT
>NW_011494718.1:2459954-2460470 GCF_000754665.1 Bison bison bison
ATGAACATGGTATATTTCTCCATCTATTAGTGTCCTCTTTGATTTCTTTCACCAGTGTTTTATAGTTTTCTATATATAGGTCTTTAGTTTCTTTAGGTAGATATATTCCTAAGTATTTTATTCTTTCCGTTGCAATGGTGAATGGAATTGTTTCCTTAATTTCTCTTTCTGTTTTCTCATTATTAGTGTATAGGAATGCAAGGGATTTCTGTGTGTTGATTTTATATCCTGCAACTTTACTATAGTCATTGATTAGTTCTAGTAATTTTCTGGTGGAGTCTTTAGGGTTTTCTATGTAGAGGATCATGTCATCTGCAAACAGTGAGAGTTTTACTTATTCTTTTCCAATTTGGATTCCTTTCATTTCTTTTTGTGTTCTGATTGCTGTGGCCAAAACTTCCAAAACTATGTTGAATAGTAATGGTGAAAGTGGGCACCCTTGTCTTGTTCCTGACTTTAGAGGAAATGCTTTCAATTTTTCACCATTGAGGATAATGTTTGCTGTGGGTTTGTCAT
>NW_011494718.1:2461131-2476646 GCF_000754665.1 Bison bison bison
GAGGTACCATTTCACACCAGTCAGAATGGCTGCGATTCAAAAGTCTACAAATAATAAATGTTGGAGAGGGTGTGGAGAAAAGGGAACCCTCTTACACTGTTGGTGGGAATGCAAACTAGCACAGCCACTATGGAGAACAGTGTGGAGATTCCTTTAAAAACTGGAAATAGAACTGCCTTATGATCCAGCAATCCCACTGTTGGGCATACACACTGAGGAAACCAGAAGGGAAGGAGACACGTGTACCCCAATGTTCATCGCAGCACTGTTTATAATAGCCAGGACATGGAAGCAACCTAGATGTCCATCAGCAGATGAATGGATAAGAAAGCTGTGGTACATATACACAATGGAGTATTACTCAGCCATTAAAAAGAATACATTTGAATCAGTTCTAATGAGGTGGATGAAACTGGAGCCTATTATACAGAGTGAAGTAAGCCAGAAGGAAAAATACCAATACAGTATACTAACGCATATATATGGAATTTAGAAAGATGATAACAATAACCCTGTGTACGACACAGCAAAAGAGACACTGATGTATGGAACAGTCTTATGGACTCTGTGGGAGAGGGAGAGGGTGGGAAGATTTGGGAGAATGGCATTGAAACATGTAGAATATCATGTATGAAACGAGATGCCAGTCCAGGTTCAATGCACGATGCTGATGCTTGGGGCTGGTGAACTGGGACGACCCAGAAGGATGGTATGGGGAGGGAGGAGGGAGGAGGGTTCGGGATGGGGAGCACATGTATACCTGTGATGGATTCATTTTGATGTTTGGCAAAACTAATACAATTATGTAAAGTTTAAAAATAAAATAAAATTTAAAAAAAAAGGAAAAAGAATAAAAATAAATTTAAATGAAAGAAAAAACTCTAACTCTCCATGTTAATTATTAATTAGTTATTCATGGGTTTGTCAATAGAATGTGCCACATCCGGTAACAAGTGAGCATGACACTAGCAAATACTTTACAGAGGATGAGCACCATCTTGAATCTCTTCTTTCATCTTGGATGAGCATTTCCGTAGATTTACTCGATTTTAACCAGAAACTACAGACATCCAAACAAAGATGTAAGGAAACTTTTTATAGGGTTGTAAATTCCTCACATAAATATCTATCACTTGAAGTATAATCAAAAACTAATTATGCCACAATTTGAACCTCATCAACAGATTATAGTAATGCTTTAAAGACTTTCAAATATTCAGCATTGGCATTACACTATAGAAAAGTAACACAGTTTAGAGAGCAAGAGAATTTTTTAAATTGGTTTTCTTTGGAATTTTTTCAAAGGCAAGTTTCTCCTCTCCCAGGTTTTTCCTTTTCAAAAATATTACTGTTTAATACTTCTCTGAAAAGAAAAGCAAAGAGTGCTATGAGACTAAATGGATAAAGTTGTCATTAGAAAGAGCTAGAAATTCTAGAGAAGAGATCTGATTTATGAAGCTAATTTTTACTAGGAAATTTAAAAAATATTTTCTACAATTTCCCCATTTTACAAAATTACTTCTACTTGGTGGATATTTGGAAGAAACAGTAATTCTAGATGCAGTTCTCCTCCTGGCCCTCTCAAGTCCCCTTTCCCTTTGCTCTAGCAAGGAAGATTGCTGGAAGGAGCACAGATTGGGACCAGAGTTAGAAAAATTCCACCCTAACCCTTTCTCTCGGAGAAGGCAATGGCACCCCACTCCAGTACTCTTGCCTGGAAAATCCCATGGATGGAGGAGCCTGGTAGGCTGCAGCCCATGGGGTTGCTAAGAGTCAGACACGACTGAGCGACTTCACTTTCACTTTTCACTTTCATGCACTGGAGAAGGAAATGGCAACCCACTCCAGTGTTCTTGCCTGGAGAATCCCAGAGACAGGGGAGCCTGGTGGGCTTCTGTCTCTGGGGTCGCACAGAGTCGGACACGACTGAAGCAACTTAGTAGCAGCAGCAACAGCAACCCTTCCTCTAACTTCGTGGCCTTCAGCACATCACTCAACCTCTAAACCTGTTTGCCTCAATTTAAATGTAGGGGTTGAAACCAGTCATCATCAAGATTGCTTCCAAATGCTAATATTTTACAAACTTGCTATTTTTAGAAGCTGTATTAATTAGCTGCTCTATATCAGCTGATTGGATTTTTGTTCTTGTAACTGATTCTGTATGAGATAAATCCCAGCCTATCCCATTATGAAGCTCACCTTCTGGGTCCTCCTTTCCAAATATCCCTAGCACCTGAGAATAATGGAGCATAATTTCTCATAAGAGTAGCAGTGTTTGAAGAAGACATGATTAAGTGATGGGGTTAAGTGACTTTTGTCAGATTATACCACATGAAAGTACAAATAAAGATCAGTTCACTTCAGTTGCTCAGTCGTGTCCAACTCTTTGCGACCCCATGGACTGTAGCACTCCAGGCTTCTCTGTCCATCACCAACTCCTGAAGCTTACGCAAACTCATGTCCATCCAGTCATCATAGCATCCAACCATCTTATCCTCTGTCAGCCCCTTCTCCTGCCTTCAACCTTTCCCAGCATCAGAGTCTTTTCAAATGAGTCAGTATTGACATCAGGTGGCCAAAGAACTGGAGTTGCAGCTTCAGCATCAGTCTTTCCAATGAATATTCAGGACTGATTTCCTTTAGGATTGACTGGTTGGATCTCCCTGTAGTCCAAGGGACTCTCAAGAGTCTTCTCCAACACCACAGTTCAAAAGCATCAATTCTTCCACACTCAACTTTCTTTATAGTCCAACTCTTATATCCATACATGACTACTGGAAAAAAGCATAGCTTTGACTAGATGGACCTTTGTCAGCAAAGTAATGTCTCTGCTTTTTAATATGCTATCTAGGTTGAAGTTGGACACAACTGACCGGCTGAACTGAACTAGGTTGGTCATAGCTTTTCTTCCAAGGGGCAAGCTTATTTTAATTTCATGGCTGCAGTCACCATCTGCAATGATTTTGGAGCCCAAAAAATAAAGTCTGTCACTGTTTCCATTGTTTCCCCATCTAATTGCCGTGAAGTAATGGGACTGGATGCCATGATCTTAGTTTTCTGAATGTTGAGTTTTAAGCCAACTTTTTCACTCTCCTCTTTCATTTTCATCAAGAGACTCTAGTTCTTCTTCACTTTCTGCCATAAGGGTTGTGTCATCTGCATACCTGAGGTTATTGATATTTCTCCCAGCAATCTTGATTCCAGCTTGTGCTTTATCCAGCCTGGCATTTCACATGATATAGTCTGCATGTAAGTTAAATAAGCAGGGTGATGATATACATCCTTGACATACTCCTTTCCCTATTTGGAACCAGTCTGTTGTTCCATGTCCAGTTCTAACTGTTGCTTCTTGACCTGCATACAGAATTCTCAGGAGGCAGGTCAGGTGGGCTGGTATTCCCATCTTTTGAAGAATTTTCCACAGTTTGTTGTGATCCACACAGTCAAAGGCTTTGGCATAATCAATAAAGCAGAAGTCGATGTTTTTCTGGAACTTTCTTGGTTTTTTGATTATCCAATGGATGTTGGCAATTTGATGTCTGGTTCCTCTGCCTTTTATAAATCCAGCTTGAACATCTGGAAGTTCATGGTTCACGTACATTTGAAGCCTTGCTTGGAGAATTTTCGGCATTAATTTGCTAGCTTGTGAGATGAGTGCAATTGTGTGGTAGTTTGAACATTTTTGGCATTTTCCTTTTTGGAATTGGAATGAAAACTGACCTTTTCCAGGCCTGTGGCCACTGCTGAGTTTTCAAAATTTGCTGACGTATTGAGTGCAGCACTTTCAGAGCATCACCTTTTAGGATTTGAAATAGCTCAAATGGAATTCCATCCTCTCCACTAGCTTTGTTCATAGTGATGCTTCTTAAGGCCCACTTGATTTTGCATTCTGGAATGTCTGGCTCTAGGTGAGTGATCACACCATCGTGGTTATCTGGGTCATGAAGATCTTTTTAATATAGTTCTTCTGTGTATTCTTGCCACCTCTTCTTAATCTCTTCTACTTCTAATAAGTTCTATATCATTTCTTCTTAATCTCTTCTACTTCTAATAAGGTCTATATCATTTCTTCTTAATCTCTTCTACTTCAAATAAGGTCTATATCATTTCTTTCCTTTATCGTGCCCATCCTTGCATGAAATATTCCCTTGGTATCACTAATTTTCTGGGAGAGCTCTGTAGTCTTTCCCATTCTATTGTTTTTCTCTACTTCTTTGCACTGATCACTACGGAAGGCTGTCTTATCTCTCCGTGCTATTCTTTGGAACTCTGCATTCAAAGATATCCTTCCTTTTCTCCTTTGCATTTCACTTTTCTTCTTTTCTCATCTATTTGTAAGGCCTCCTCAGACAACCATTTTGCCTTTTTGCATTTCTTTTTCTTAGGGATGGTCTTGCTCACTGCCTCCTGTACAATGTCACGAACCCCCATCCATAGTTCTTCAGGCACTCTGTCTATCAGATCTAATCCCTTGAATCTATTTGTCACTTCCACTGTATAACGGTTAGGGATTTTATTTAGGTCGTACCTGAATGGTCTAGTGGTTTTCTGTACTTTCTTCAATTTAAGTCTGAATTTTACAATAAGGAGTTGATGATCTGAGCCACAGTCAGCTCCAGGTCTTGTTTTTGCTGACTGTATAGAGCTTCTCCATCTTTGGCTGCAAAGAATATAATCAGTCTGATTTTGGTGTTGACCATCTGGTGATGTCCATGTGTAGAGTCTTCCCTTGTGTTGTTGGAAGAGGGTGTTTGCTACAACCAGTGCATTCTCTTGGCAGAACTCTGTTAGCCTTTGCCCTGCTTCATTTTGTACTCCAAGGCCAAATTTGCCTGTTACTCCAGGTATCTCTTGACTCCCTACTTTTGCATTCCAGTCCTCTATAAGGAAAAGGACATCTTTTGGGGGTATTAGTTCTAGAAGATCTTCATAGAACCATTCAGCTTCTTCAGCATTACCAATTGGGGCATAAACTTGGATTACTATGATATTGAATGGTTTGCCTGTTAACGAACAGAGATCATTCTGTCGTTTTTGAGCTTACACCCAAGAACTGAATTTCAGACTCTTTTGTTGACTATGATGGCTACTCCATTTCTTCTCAGGGATTCTTGCCCACAGTAGTAGATATAATGGTTATCTGAGTTAAATTCACCCATTCCAGTCCATTTTATTTCACTGATTCCTAAAATGTCGATGTTTACTCTTGCCATCTCATGTTTGATCACTTCCAATTTACCTTGATTCATGGACCTAACATTCCAGATTCCTATGCAATATTGCTCTTTATAGCATTGGACTTACTGGAAAACATTGAAAACATTTCCATCGGACTTTGCAAATAAGGTTAAGCAACATTTTAATATCAGCCATTGATTATTTTTACAACTATTTTTGTCCACTGTTTCATTTTTTCAGTGCAATATACCCAGCATAAAGTAGAAACAATTGAGACCAAAAAGCTGCTTGATATGTATGAAGCTCTACAAGTCGGTCTAAGGAAAATTTGGAAACTCACAAGCCACCTTGAGACAACCTCAGAGAACTGAGTGACCTGCGGGGGACAGCCTTGTGTGGTAGTTTCCTTGCCTCCCAGCTCCAGCTTCACTCCCACCTAGAGGGCTGAGAATACCAGTGCTCTGCCATCTGCATCCTTTTTCTTAACTGCTTCTTGTCTGGCTTCTCCTTGGTCACACTTCATCTTGTACCACCACCCCAATGACCATATCAAGATCTTGTCCTCAGATTCTCTCCTAAATTCTAGCTGGCTATTGGGTCTGACTTTGTTCCCACACTTTTATAAGCTTCCTGAAATGGGGAGTCACTTCCCAGTGGTTTGGGTAGCTGTATGTTTGCCTAACCTCTCCAACTTTTCAGCTGTAGTTTTCCTCTCTCTAAGTCCCTGGTTCTTTATATCTATGCTTCTCTGTTAAAAGAACAAAAATACCCATCAATCTAGCCCCATGAATTGTAGTAGCATCTTTTTGGTGCCTAGGACTGAGGTACAATAACAAATATGAAGTTGTTTCTGTCTGGAGTTGTTAACAGTCTAGGGTCAGGCTTCCCTGTCTGTAGCCTCAGGTTATCAGAGGCTCCTGAAAAGCCACAAATACCTCAGGCTTTTGCCACCATGGTGTCAGTTCTGGGGTTTGAGGAGTTTTGTTTCTTTACTTGCTTTCTGTCTGGGTCTGGGTTGCATCTTTCTTAAGAACATAGCACTATTATCAAATAAACAAGATTTGATGATCATGATTGAGATTGGACCTTTCTCTGACTTCACTGGAAGATTCTACTCCTAAATGAAGGCATTGTCATTGTCATTTATTTTTAATCTGTCACCATTAAAAAAATACTCTTAACAGTAGACTTGTGTTGCACAGTTAAAATGTTATAAGGCACTTGATGTATCAGCCCCAGATGGAACATGCAGACTAGGATCTTTGCCCACAAGTCCTCTTCCAAAGCTTAACAAACAAGAGGGTAAGAAGTTAGCTATTCTTTATTCAGTTTATCTGCTTGGAATGTATTTCTGTATCTTATTTTTGGTGTATTATCCCAGGAAGACATTAACAAATGAGTTATAAAAGTACTACTTTATATACCAAGGAAGTGAGGATGAGTCTCACTGTCTCAGACAGAGGGTCTCAGGCAGAGGGTCTCCCAGTATCACCAGCAGCCAGGATGAGCCCAGGGATTGGGACTCCAGTGTGGGTGGGAAAGGTGTGTATTTGGTGTAATATCATGATTTATAATAAGAAATATATTTGGCCTTCATCCCCATTTCTGGCACAGAAAACTCTTGAAATTTCCTAAACAAATAGAGCAATAAGGGATTTTTGTTATTTTAATGAGGTGACTTTTGGACCCCACCTAAGGGTGGGGGCTGGCTGCCAGCAGAGCCAACAGTGATTACCAGGTTGGAAATTTCAGTCCTGCCGTCCCTCTCTCACCCACCCACTTACCTCCCTGTAGGGGAGAGAGGCTGGAGGTTGAATCAATTTCCAATGGCCCATGATTTGATCGATCATGACTATGTAATGAAGCCTCCATACAACCCCAAAAGAGCAAGATTCTGAGAGTTCCCAGGTTGATGAACCCGAGGTGAGCAGCTTGCTGGGAGTGGACATGTGAGGTGCTTCACCCTTCCCCCACACCTTGTCCTGTGCACCCCTACTATCTATTTGAGTTATATCCTTTCATAATAAACCAGTAATCTAGCAAGTGAAATGTTTCTCTAAGATCCGTGAGCCACTGTAGCAAATTAATCAAATGGTGGGGCGGAGACCTGGGTAGGGAGGTGGGGGCCAGCAGCGGATCATTGGAACCACTGATCGATAGCCGCACAGGTGAGAACTTGGAATTGTGACCTCTGTCTGCTGTGGGGGAAGGTCCCCCAGAACTGATTCCTCACCTATTGCTCTGGGTAACCAGTGTCAGAACTGAGTTAAATTGTAGAGTGTCCTGAGCCAGTATCCAGCTGGTGTCCTGAGAATTGCTTGGTGATGTGGAAAAAAACGATTTCCCACCCATATTAGAATTAGGTGTCAGAATCCCTGGGTGTCTTTCCAGTTCTGCTTCCTGCTCCTGCCCGTTCTTTCCTCTTTCCATCCCACAGGGTTGGTGGTCTAGGTTGTCCTTTGTTTGCTGGTCCCATCATCCAGGCATTCAAACAAAAGGCTCCCGTTCATTTTCTCCTCCCATTCTTTCCACTTCCATGCACATTCCCAAGGACATCTTGACTGCGAGGCCCTGCTCGCTCCCTGAGACAGCGATCAGAGCCCAGGGACAGCACCCAGACATACCCCGAGCCTTACCCTAACAGTGCTGTCATGGGTCTGATGAGAGGGAGGCCATGCGCCTGGAGATCCTATGCCTCCTTTGCAGTTCAGCACATGGTGAGGAATCTGCCTGCCATGCAAGAGACCCAGGTTTGATCCTTGGGTAGGCAAGACCCTCTGGAGAAGGGAATGGCAGCCCACTCCAGTACTCTTGCCTGGAGAATTCCTCAGACAGAGAAGCCTGGAGGGCTGCAGTCCATGGGGTCACAACGAGTCAGACAGGACAGAGCGACTAACACATTCACTTTCACTTTTTCGCATCAAGGCCAGAAAACATTTTCACCTTCAGGGATAGGACCCACAGAGGCCTTGGGGAGTGGCAGCTCTAGATAGGTCCGTCTTCCTCGGTCCTTCATTGATACCAGCCCACCGAGCTGACTGGCACTGCCCTCTTAATCACTCAGCCCTGGTCTGTTGTCCTGCACCTGGTGGCCACAAGAGGCGGGTGGGTGGTGAGAAAAGGCCCATAAACAGGTCTGGCTCTGGCTTCAGAAAAAAAAGGTAAACTTGGATTGTTTGGGGGAAGTAATAAAGCAAAGGAAGAAGTAATTGGTCTAGTTATATCCCTAAAAGGGATTTCTTTACTCATTACTCACTCAGATTCAGGAACCCAGGAATAAATTATAAAAAAAAGTCACACTGTGACAGAGTCTGATCCACCATCTGACAGAAAGTGAGTGTCCTCTCTCACAATGCTTGTACTATGTTTAAAATAGAGATGGAGAGCCCTCCTTGATGGTCCAGTGGTTGCAAATCTGCTTTGCAATGCAGGGGACACCAATTTGATCGCTGATCGGGAAAGATCCCACATGCCACAGGGCAAATAAATGCATGTACCATAACAACTGAGCCCCCAAAGCTACAGTCATCAAGACAGTATGGTACTGGCACAAAGACAGAAATATACATCAATGCAACAAAATAGAAAGCCCAGAGATAAATCCACGCACCTATGGACACCTTACGGAGAAGGCAATGGCACCCCACTCCAGTACTCTTGCCTGGAAAATCCCATGGACAGAGGAGCCTGCTAGGCTACAGTCCATGGGGCCCCTAAGAGTCGGACAGAAATGACAGACTTCACTTTCACTTTTCACTTTCATGCATTGGAGAAGGAAATAGCAACCCACTCCAGTGTTCTTGCCTAGAGAATCCCAGGGACAGAGGACCCTGGTGGGCTTCCATCTATGGGGTCGCACAGAGTCAGACACAACTGATGCAACTTAGCAGCAGCAGCATGGACACCTTATCTTTGACAAAGGAGGCATGAATATACAATGGAGAAAAGACAATCTCTTTGACAAGTGGTGCTGGGAAACTGGTCAACCACCTGTAAAAGAATGAAACTAGAACACTTTCTAACACCATACACAAAAGTAAACTCAAAATGGATTAAAGATCTAAATGTAAGCCCAGAAACTATAAAACTCCTAGAGGAAAACATAGGCAAAACACTCCCCGACATAAATCACAGCAGGATCCTCTATGACCCACCTCCCAGAGTAATGGAAATCAAAGCAAAAATAAACAAATGGGACCTAATTAAAATTAAAAGCTTCTGCACAACAAAGGAAACTATAAGCAAGGTGAAAAGACAGAATGAGAGAAAATAATAGCAAATGAAGCAACTGGCAAAGAATCAATCTCAAAAATATACACATGGAAAGATGCTCAACATCATTCATTATCAGAGAAATGCAAATCAAAACCACAATGAGGTACCATCTCACACCAGTCAGAATGGCTGCTATCCAAAAATCTACAAACAATAAATGCTGGAGAGGGTGTGGAGAAAAGGGAACCCTCTTACACTGTTGGTGGGAATGCAAACTAGTACAGCCACTATGGAGAACACTGTGGAGACTCCTTTAAAAACTGGAAATAGAACTTCCATATGACCTAGCAATCCCACTACTGGGCATACACACTGAGGAAACCAGAAGGGAAAGAGACACGTGTACCCCAGTGTTCAACACAGCACTGTTTATAATAGTCAGGATATGGAAGCAACCTAGATGTCCACTGGCAGATGAATCGATAAGAAAGCTGTGGTACATATACACAATGGAATATTACTCAGCCATTAAAAAGAATACATTTGAATCATTATAATGAGGTGGTTGAAACTTGAGCCTATTATACAGAGTGAAGTAAGAAAGAAAGAAAGACAGAAAGAAAAACACCAATACAGTATACTAACACATATATATGAAATTTAGAAAGATGATAACAATAACCCTATATGTGAGACAGCAAAAGAGACACAGATGTATAGAACAGTCTTTTGGACTCTGTAGGAGAAGGCAAAGGTGGGATGATTTGAGAGAATAGCATTGAAACATGTATATTATCAAATGTGAAACAGACCTCCAGTCCAAGTTTGATGCATAAGACAGGGTGCCCAGGGCTGGTGCACTGGGATGACCCTGAGCGATGGGATGGAGAGGGAGGTGAGGGGGGGAGGGTTCAGGATGGGGAACACATGTACACCCATGGCTGATTTATGTCAATGTATGGCAAAAACCACTACAATACTGTAAAGTAATTAGCCTCCAATTAAAATAAATAAATTTAAAAATAAAGTGAAAAAAAATAAAGTACATATGTAGCAACAAAGACCCAAAGCAGCCAAAAAAATAAAATAAATAAAATTTAAAATGGAGATGCATACATTTTCTTGATAAGATAAATCATTCTCCTTCTTTTCACCTTTTTTTTGTTGTTGTTATGGTGGGGGTGGGAAGTGGGTGGAAGGAGGCCTCAGTAGGATTCAGAACAATTATTGGAAGGTCAGGAAAAGCATCCACCATCCTTCAGCTCCCAGATTCATTGCTGACAGAAGTGGCCCTGGATTTTGTTTGCCTGCTCCTCAGGGCTAGGACAGGGACAGAATCCCATGTGGAAGCCAGCTGCGGGGGGGGGGGGGTCCCCGCCACCCAGTGTAGGAAAATAAACCACAAAGTAACAGCAAGAGATTTGCATTCAAGGAAGGAGATTCTTAGAATAGTTCCCAGTCCTTTGAATCCAAAAGATGTCATCTGGGCTGATCTCCAGAGGAGAAAACATGTGATTCTCCACATTCTGAGGGCTTTACCAAAGCTTACTTATCAACCATGCACATGTCCAAAGGCTTTTTAAAAAGTTTGTAAACCCCTTAAATAGCAAATCAAGAGTAGCATCACTGACTGATAACTTCATCCTTCTAACCCACTGGGCACTCTATGATGCAACTTACAAGTATTTGTAGATTAAACAGTGGGCTGATCTCCTGAGGAGCAAGAGGGCTGCTTTCAGCAAGGTGCAGGTGCCCAGGACCGGGCTGCGTGTGCGAGCCTGCATCTATTGTTTCTTCTCTCTCTGCCAAGTGTCTGTCACTCTGGGCCAGAGGGCCCACAGAGTCTGGGAGGTATGTCCTATGACTATCTAACCCTTATACCGTCCTTTCCAAGTAGTGGCCAATAAGATTTTAAAAGCAACTCAGTGGAGAGGTGATATAAACTTAACTTTCAAGGCGGATGGACACAGTGAGCATGGGCTTGGAAGCGGCAGATAGCACAAAACAGTCTCAATGTCACACTGTGTACACCAGTTCCTACAAAGCCCCACTCATGTCCAATTCACCCCACCCAATCAGAGGACCACTGCAACCTCTCCCTCATATGCTAAATAATGTAACCTCAACTAATTCTCTGCTTACTTATTTCAGAGAAGTAAAAACATGAAAGCAGCCACATTTATAAGAATAATTCATGTAGGTAGTTTACTGGTGGGTATCTTGTGTCAGGTACACTATTCTAAATGCTTTACGCACGTTAACTCTCATTTATTTCAACCTGATAAAGTAGGAACTATTACTGTTTCCACTTTAGGGATAATTAAATGGCGACAAAGTGGTTGAGCAACAGTAACCAAGATGATACAGCTAGTCATCAGGGGCTACCTCCGCCATGCAAAGCCACACAAAGCCAACTGCAGAGTCTAAATACTCAATCACTTCACTAAACCACCTTTTCTGATGAAAAACATCTCCTTCTGCTTTACTGACTATGCTAAAGCCTTTGACTGTGTGGATCACAACAAACTGCGAGAAATTCTTCAAGAGATGGGAATACTAGACCACCTCACCTGCCTCCTGAGAAACCTGTATGCAGGTCAAGAAGCAATAGTTAGAACTGGACATGGAACAACAGGCTGGTTCCAAATCAGGAAAGGAATATGTCAAGGCTGTATATATTGTCACTCTGCTTATTTAACTTAAATGCAGAGTACATCATGCAAAATGCCAGGCTGGTTGAAGCACAAGCTGGAATCATGATTGCCAGGAGAAATTTCAATAACCTCAGATATGCAGATGATGCCACCCTTATGGAGAAAGTGAAGAACTAAAGAGCCTCTTGATGAAAGTGAAACAGGAGAGTGAAAAAGTTAACTTAAAACTCAGCATTCAGAAAACTAAGATCATGGCATCTGGTTCCATCACTTCATGGCAAATATATGGGGAAACAATGGAAACAGTGACAGACTTTATTTTGGGGGGCTCCAAAATCACTGCAAGTGGTTACTGCAGCCATGAAATTAAAAGTCGCTTGCCCCTTGCAAGAAAAGCTATGACCAACCCAGACAGCATACTGAAAAGCAGAGACATTGCTTTGATGAAAAATGTCCGTCTAGTCAAAGCTATGTTTTTTCCAGTAGTCATGTACAGATGTGAGAGTTGAACTATAAAGAAAGCTGAGCACCGAAGAATTGATGCTTTTGAACTGTGGTGTTGGAAAAGACTCTTGAGAGTCCCTTGAACTGAAAGGAGATCCAATGAGTCCATCCTAAAGGAAATCAGTCCTGAATATTCATTGGAAGGACTGATTCTGAAGCTGAAACTCCAATAGTTTGGCCACCTGATGGAAGAACCGACCTACTGAAACAGATCCTAATGCTGGTAAAGATTGGAGACAGAAGAAGGGGGTGACAGAGGATGAGATGGTTGAATGGCATCACCAACTCAATGGACATGAGTTTGATCAAGCTCCAGGAGTTGGTAATGGACAGGGAAGCCTGGTGTGCTGCAGTCCATGGGGTCACAAAGAGGTGGACATGACTGAGCAACAGAACTGAAATGAACTGAGGACCTCCAAAACAAAGTTGTTTAGAAGTGATGAGGGTGGACATTCTTGCTCTTCTATTGATCTTACTGGAAAAGCAATTCAGTCTTTCATTCTTGAGCATTATGTTGGCTGCAAGATTTTTTTTTCTTTTTTTACAGGTGCCTACTTATCAGATTGAGAATGCTTTCTTTATATCTAGTTTGATGAAAAATTTTCTAATCATAAATGGGTATTGAGTTTTATCAAATACTTTTCTACATCTATTGAAATGATCATATGGTTTTCTCTTTTAGTCATTTATGTGGTTTATAGTCATTTATATTGTTTATACATTTACAAAAGCTAAACCAACTTTGTAATCCATATATATGTGCTGTGTGCTTAGTCACTCAGTTGTGTCAGACTCTCTGCAACCTCATGGACTGTAGCCTGCCAGGCTCCTTTGTCCATGGGATTCTCCAGACAAGAACACTGGAGTGGGTTGCCATGCCATTCTCCAGGGGATCTTCCCAACCCAGGGCTACACAGTACACAGGGTTGCAAAGAGTCAGACACGAATGAAGCACACATCTATCTATTAATATATAGTATGTATTTTCTTAGTGCTCAGTCAGACTCAATCATGTACAACTCTTTGCAACCTCATGGACTGTAGCCCACCAGGATCCTCTGTCCATGGAATTTTTCAGGCAAGAATACAGAGTGGTTTGCCATTTCCTTCTTCATGAATCTTCCCAACCCAGTCTCTTACATAGGCAAGCAAATTCTTTATCACTAGCACCAACTGGAAAGCCATAATGTGTATCATATGTAGCTAGATTTAGTCGCTAAGTCTTCTTAAGAAGTTTGAGTCTATATTCATGAAGGATATTAACTTTCTTTTAATGTATCTATCTGGTTTTAGTATGACAGTAATGATACATTGTAAAATGCTTCTTCCTTTTTTATTTCTCAAAGAATTTACATAGATCTAGCATTATTTGCTCCTTAAATATTTGATAAGATTCATCAGTTTAGCAATGTGGGCATGGAGTTTTCTTTATGGAAAGTTTTTAAGCTATAAATTTAATTATTTTAATCATTGAGAACTAGTCATGTATATCTGCTTCTCTTAAATGAGTCTTAGTAGCTTGATACTTCTTTCAAGGAATTTGTTCATTTCATCTAAGTTGTCAAATTGATCATAGTTAAAGTTGTTAATCATTTTTACTTATTTTCCTTTTGATGACTATGGGGTTTTCTTCATGATAAGTCTGCTTATTTATGTATGTATTCATTTTTGGCTGTGCTGCGTCTTTGTTGTAGCATGGGCTTTTATCTTCTAGCAGACATTGGGGGCTGCTCTCCAGGTTCAGAGCACAGGTCTCTCACTGCAGTGGCCTCTCATCGGGAGGCACAGGCTCTCGGACACACAGGCCTCAGTAGTTGTGGCACACAGGCTTGGTTGCTCTGCAGCACGTGGGATTAAGTGGACCAGAGAAGTCTTCCCGCATCAGTAAGTCTCCTGCATTCACAGGTGGACTCTTTACCACTAAATTACCAAAGAAATCCTTTTCTTTCATTCTTGACATTGGTCTTCTTCTCCTTCTCCCTCTCACTTTCTCTCTCTCATATTTTGCTTGAACTACACGAACAGAGAACTATGAGAACTGTTCCAAGTAGTTTCTCAAACTTGGAACAGTTAACATTTTGGGCTAAATAATTCTTTTTTGTGGGGGATTGTCCTATGAATAGAGGATATTAGCAGCATCATTTAACCTTTACTCATTACATACCTGTAGCAACTACATCCTCTCCATTTGTGTCAATCAAAACTGTCTCCAGACATGGACAAATGTCCCCTGGGATGGGTGGAATCACCTTTTGTTAAGAACCACTGGATCAAAGATTCATAGATTTTGGTCTTGTTGACTTTTTAAAAATATATCTTTTTTAAATTTATTTATTGGTTTCTGCTCTTATCTTTATGATTACCTTCCCTTTATTTGGGGCTTCCCTGGTAGGTTTTCCCTTGTGGCTCAGCTGATAAAAAAATTCACCTGCAATGCAGGAGACCTGGGTTCAATGCCTGGGTTGGGAAGACCCCCATGAGACGGGAAAGGCTACCCACTCCAGTAGTCTGGCCTAGAGAATTCCATGGACTGTAGTCCATGGAGTCACAGAGTCAGACACGACTGAGTGACTTTCACACACATACACACACACACACATCCCTGGTAGCTCAGCTGGTAAAGACTCCCACCTGCAATGCAGGAGACCCCAGTTCAATTCCTGGGTCAGGAAGATCCTTTTTATTTACTCTGGGTTTAACTTCTGTAGCTTCAATTAGTTTAAAATCTTTCTTTTTTTTTTTTAATAATAAAAGCATTTAATGCTGTGTATTTTTCTCTTGGCATGTATTTAGCTGCATCTCATTAATTTTACACATTATGTTTTCATTTTCACACAGCTTACATATTATTTTTTTTAATTTTATTTTATTTTTAAACTTCACAATAATTGTATTAGTTTTGCCAAATATCAAAATGAATCCGCCACAGGTATACATGTGTTCCCCATCCTGAACCCTCCTCCC
>NW_011494718.1:2477150-2480250 GCF_000754665.1 Bison bison bison
TAAACAGTGCTGCGATGAATATTGGGGTACATGTGTCTCTTTCCCTTCTGGTTTCCTCAGTGTGTATGCCCAGCAGTGGGATTGCTGGATCATAAGGCAGTTCTATTTCCAGTTTTTTAAGGAATCTCCACACTGTTCTCCATAGTGGCTGTACTAGTTTGCATTCCCACCAACAGTGTAAGAGGGTTCCCTTTTCTCCATACCCTCTCCAGCATTTATTGCTTGTAGACTTTTGGATTGCAGCCATTCTGACTGGTGTGAAATGGTGCCTCATAGTGGTTTTGATTTGCATTTCTCTGATAATGAGTGATGTTGAGCATCTTTTCATGTGTTTGTTAGCCATCTGTATGTCTTCTTTGGAGAAATGTCTATTTAGTTCTTTGGCCCATTTTTTGATTGGGTCATTTATTTTTAAATTTCTTATTTAACCCAGTTTCTCTTAGTCTATTTGGGCAGCTGCAACAAACTGCCCCAGACTAGGTGTCTTGTAAACAACAGAAATATATTCCTAAATTCTGAAGGCTAGAAGTCTGAGATCACGTGGCCATTAGAGTTGCTCCTGACGAAGCTCCCCTTCCTTCCAGACTGCACACTGTCAACTTAATGCTGCATCCTCACATAGCTTAAGGGGCTAAGAGGCTCTCTGAGGCCATTTTTGTAAGGGCACCAATCCTATGTATAAGGGCCCCGTTAACCAGTCACCACGTAATCACCTCCCAAAGGCTTCACCTCCTAATTACACCTGGGACATTAGGTTTTCAATACATGAATCTCAGGGAGACACAAACATTCAAACCATAGCACAGAGGTTATTTAGAAGTGAAAGTGTTAGTCGCTCAGTCATTTCTGACTCTGCAACCCCATGGACTGTAGCTTGCGAGGTTCCTCTGTCCAAGGGATTCTCCAGGCAAGATTGAAGTGGGTCGCCATTCCCTCCTCCAGGGGATCTTCTCAACCCATGGATCAAACCTGGGTTTCCTACATTGCAGGCAGATCTTTTACCATTTGAGCCTCCAAGGAAGCCTATTTAGAAGTGTGTTCTTTAATTTTTAAATATTTGAGAACATTCTCAGATATCTTCCTCATCTTCCTATTGTTGATATCTAGTTTAAATTCATTGTGGCAGACATAATTTTCATTATTTAAATGTTTTAAAAGTTACTGAGGGAGTTCCCCAGTGGCCTAGTGATTAGGATTCTGCTCTTTCACTGCCACAGTCTGGGTTCAATCCCTAGCTGGGGAACTGAGACACTGTAAGCCATGTAGCATAGCCAAAAAACAAAAGCAAAAAAGTTACTGAGAATTTTTTTTTTTAATCCCAGAATATGGTCTATTTTAGTGAGTGTTTCATAAGCACCAGAAAAAACTATGTATCCTGCAGATGTTGGTCAAGCATTCCATAAATGTCGGGTCAAGTTGGTTGTGTTCTTAGTTTCCTATGATGCTACTGATTTTTTATTTGTGCTATTCATTAACAAGTAAGAATTGTTCTAATTTCTGTACACTGTAGACTTACAGTTTCCCCTTGTAGTTCTATCACTTTTTGTTTCATGTGTTTTAAATTTTTGTTATTATATGCATATATGTTGAGAATTTGTTATCTTGAACGTAGCTCTTTGATAATTATAAACTTTATCCTTGATAATACTCCTTGCTCTGAAGTTTCTTTTGTTAGATATTAACATAGCCACTTAGGTTTTCTATGATTAGTTTTATACTTTATAACCTTTTCCCATCTTTTTACTTTTAAACTATCTGTGCCTTTATGTTTTACAGGAGCTTTTACAAACAACATATAATTCCTCAGATTGTCTAATTTACATGAAACTATCTTTAAGCTTACTAGCACTTTCTTCTGTTATCTTCAATCTCTGGTAAAGACTATCCAGTGGATGCTTTATTTTAGATATTAATGTTTCAGCTCTATGACTTCAATTTGGTTATTTTCAACATTTTCTATTTCTTTCTGGCATTCTCTATTCACTTGAGCATATTTTCCTTTGTAGTGTCGAATATACTTTAAAACCTGTTTTAAAATCTTTAGTAACTTCATTATATGGGTTATCTCTCGGTTTGTCTCCATTGATTGCCTTTTATTTGAACATTGGTTACATGTTCTTATTTCTTCACATTCCTTGTAATTTCAGATTATATCTTGGACATTGCTAATGACATGGTGTACAGGTTTTGGTTTCTTATAGATCCCTCTTTAGAATATTGAATTTTTCACAGAAGAAATTAAAAAAAGAAATCAAAATATGCATAGAAACTAATGAAAATGAAAACACAACCCAAAACCTGTGGGACACTGTAAAAGCAGTCCTAAGGGGAAAGTTCATAGCAATACAGGCATACTTCAAAAAATAAGAAAAAAATAAACGAAATAACCTAACTTTACACCTAAAGCAACTAGAAAAAGAAGAAATGAAGAACCCCAGGGTTAGTAGAAGGAAAGAAATCTTAAAATTTAGGGCAGAAATAAATGCAAAAGAAACAAAAGAGACCATAGCAAAAATCAACAAAGCCAAAAGCTGGTTTATCCTTTGAGAGGATAAATAAAATTGACAAACCATTAGCCAGACTCATCAAGAAACAAAGGGAGAAAAATCAAATCAATAAAATTAAAAATGAAAATGGAGAGATCACAACAGACAACACAGAAATACAAAGGATCATGCTGCTGCTGCTGCTGCTGCTAAGTCACGTCAGTCGTGTCTGACTCTATGAGAGCACATAGACGGCAGCCCACAGACGGCAGCCCACCAGGCTCCCCCGTTCCTGGGATTCTCCAGGCAAGAACACTGAGTGGGTTGCCATTTCCTTCTCCAATGCATGAAAGTGAAAAGTGAAAGTGAAGTCGCTCAGTCGTGTCTGACCTCTAGCAACCACATGGACTGCAGCCTACCAGGCTCCTCCATCCATGGGATTTTCCAGGCAAGAGTACTAGAGTGGGATGCCATTGCCTTTTCCCACAAAGGATCATAAGAGACTACTATCAGCAATTATATGCCAATAAAATGGACAACTTGGGAGAAATGGACAAATTCTTAAAAAAGTACAACTTTCCAAAACTGAACCAGGAAGAAATAGAAAATCTTAA
>NW_011494718.1:2480456-2481000 GCF_000754665.1 Bison bison bison
ATGCAAGGATTCTTCAATATCCGCAAATCAATCAATGTAATACACCACATTAACAAATTGAAAAACAAAAGCCATATTATTATCTCAATAGATGCAGAGAAAACCTTTGACAAAATTCAACATCCATGTATGATAAAAACTCTCCAGAAAGACAGGAATAGAAGGAACATACCTCAACATAATAAAAGCTATATATGACAAACCCACAGCAAACATTATCCTCAATGGTGAAAAATTGAAAGCATTTCCCCTAAAGTCAGGAACAAGACAAGGGTGCCCACTGTCACCATACTATTCAACATAGTTTTGGAAGTTTTGGCCACAGCAATCAGACAGAAAAGGAAATAAAAGGAATCCAAATTGGAAAAGAAGTAAAACTCTCACTGTTTGCATTTGACATGATCCTCTACATAGAAAACCCTAAAGACTCCACCAGAAAATTACTAGAGCTAATGAATGAATATAGTAAAGTTGCAGGATATAAAATCAACACACAGAAATCCCTTGCATTCCTATACACTAATAATGAGAAAACAGAAAGAGA
>NW_011494718.1:2481157-2482151 GCF_000754665.1 Bison bison bison
GATATATAGAAAACTATAAAACACTGGTGAAAGAAATCAAAGAGGACACTAATAGATGGAGGAATATACCATGTTCATGGATCAGAAGAATCAGTATAGTGAAAATGAGTATACTACCCAAAGCAATCTATAGATTCAATGCAATCCATATCAAGCTACCAACGGTATTCTTCACAGAGCTAGAACAAATAATTTCACAATTTCTATGGAAATACAAAAAAGCCTCGAATAGCCAAAGCAATCTTGAGAAAGAAGAATGGAACTGGAGGAATCAACCTGCCTGACTTCAGGCTCTACTACAAAGCCACAGTCATCAAGACAGCATGGTACTGGCACAAAGACAGAAACATAGATGAATGCAACAAAATAGAAAGCCCAGAGATAAACCCACACATCTATAGACACCTTATCTTTGACAAAGGAGGCAAGAATATACAATGGAGAAAAGACAATCTCTTTAACAAGTGATGTGGGAAAAACTGGTCAAGCACTTGTAAAAGAATGAAACTAGAACACTTTCTAACACCATACACAAAAATAAACTCAAAATGGATTAAAGATTTCAACATAAGACCAGAAACTATAAAACTCCTAGAGGAGAACATAGGCAAAACACTCTCTGACATACATCACAGCAGGATCCTCTATGACCCACCTCCCAGAATATTGGAAATAAAAGCAAAAATAAACAAATGGGACCTAATTAAACTTAAAAGCTTCTGCACATCAAAGGAAACTATTAGCAAGGTGAAAAGACAGCCTTCAGAATGGGAGAAAATAATAGCATATGAAGCAACTGGCAAACAACTAATCTCAAAAATATACAAGCAACTCCTACAGCTCAACTCCAGAAAAATAAACGACCCAATCAAAAAATGGGCCAAAGAACTAAATAGACATTTCTCCAAAGAAGACATACAGATGGCTAACAAACACATGAAAAGATGCTCAACATCACTCATTATCAGAGAAATGCAAATCAAAACCACTATGA
>NW_011494718.1:2482251-2496648 GCF_000754665.1 Bison bison bison
ACTATGAGGTACCATTTCACGCCAGTCAGAATGGCTGCAATCCAAAAGTCTACAAGCAATAAATGCTGGAGAGGGTGTGGAGAAAAGGGAACCCTCTTATACTGTTGGTGGGAATGCAAACTAGTACAGCCACTATGGAGAACAGTGTGGAGATTCCTTAAAAAACTGGAAATAGAACTGCCTTATGATCCAGCAATCCTACTGCTGGGCATACACACTGAGGAAACCAGAAGGGAAAGAGACACGTGTACCCCAATATTCATTGCAGCACTGTTTATAATAGCCAGGACATGGAAGCAACCTAGATGTCCATCAGCAGATGAATGGATAAGAAAGCAGTAGTATATATACACAATGGAGTATTACTCAGCCATTAAAAAGAATACATTTGAATCAGTTCTATTGAGGTGGATGAAACTAGAGCCTATTATACAGAGTGAATTAAGCCAGAAAGAAAAACACCAATACAGTATACTAATGCATATATATGGAATTTAGAAAGATGGTAATGATAACCCTGTATGCAAGACAGCAAAAGTAACACAGATGTATAGAACAATCTTTTGGACTCTGTGGGAGAGGGAGAGGGTGGGGAGATTTGGGAGAATGGCATTGAAACATGTATAATATCATATGTGAAACGAATCGCCAGTCCAGGTTCAATGCAGGATACAGGATGCTTGGGGTTGGTGCACTGGGATGACCCAGAGGGATGGGACGGGGAGGGAGGTGGGAGGGGGATTCAGGATGGGGATCACATGTACACCCCTGGCAGATTCATGTTGATGTATGGCAAAACCAATACAATACTGTAAAGTAATTAGCTTCCTATTAAAATAAATAAATTTAAATTAAAAAATATATATATATATTGAATTTTTTTATCAGACAATTCTTGACAGAACTCTAATGATAAATTCTTTGTGTGTTGCCTGAAGCAGTAGAAACCTAGCTTATTTCTTCTAGCCTTAATTGGGCTGCTTGGAGCCTTCCCCATACTTATGTAGTTCAAGAATCAGAGATTTAAGCAAAACTGGTATGCAGAATATAGTCTCCTCCATGGCTCTCTCCTTTCTGAGACCTGCTTTTCAATTTCTGGCTTCTGTGGTACCCCTGAAACTTGTCCTCTGATTATTCAAGCTTCTAGGACTATGAATTTTCTGACCACATTTTAGCCACCCCATCTGGCATAAATTGGGGTTTGCTCTCAGGTAAACAAATTGAGAAAAATGAGAAACTTATTCCATGCCACGTCTTCCTTCCAAGAGTGGGCTGCTATCAAGTTTCTGCCTGTTTTTGTTTGTTCTCCAGTGCCTTTAGGTAGTTGTCGTATTTTCTCCAGAGTTCATTGTTGTTTTTTGAAGGATATTTGGCCCAGTAAGAGCTAGTCTTCCATTACCAGAAACTAGAATTCCATTACTCTGGCTAGCATTTTTTTTAATATACAAATACAATGATTTATACTTGTCCATCATTAACAATTTTTCTATTTATTCTCAGAGATAAATCAGATCTTTCAGGAGTCTATTCTTAACTACTCAAAATGACAGTATCGTCTCCAAATATAAATATTTTGCTTTGTTTTCTCTATTCCAAGTTATTTATTAATTCATTCAGTTTTACAGAACTCTCTTATTCACCCATTTCTATTCAGAAAAGAATTAATTTATATTATTTTTTTCTTATCTCTAAACCCTTTATAAGATAAAACAGACTCTTCTTCACTACAGCCTGACTGGATTTTGAAAATAGGTAGTGTAAAACTTTATCAGATGGCTTTTGAAATTCTCAGTGGACTATATCAACCAATTGTTTACACTTATGTTTTTATTTCTTTATCAATAATTTATCCACATCAATAATTTATCCACAACATATTTTTAAATGTTTTGCTATGTTGCCTCATGTGTTATGTTAAGAGTTTAATAGTCCAATCCTTTATTAATTATAACTTAATATCAGCTTATTTAGCATAGAAATGTGATGTAACTTTAAATTCTTGGATTCTTTCTGGATTTTTAAACTAATATTACACTTGTGATTTTCTAGTCTTGTGACATGGAAATCTTAACAAGTCAAAATTTACATTTTGGCTACACATCCCTGATTTTATACTTCAGTGACTTTAAGAATGCCATCTGATTTTGGTGATTTAAGCTAAATTTATTTTTCTAATAATAGTTAATGTTTATTACACATGCATTAGATGCCAAACAATGTTCTAGGTGTATGACCTCATCTTGTCCTCCAATTACTCCATAAATTGCCTTCATTTACATCTACAGATATAAACTGTTGGATCACATCCAAGATATTGACCACCATTCGATCTAATGCTTCTAACACTGAAAGGAAGTGTTGGAACAGTGCATCTTTCTCAGTAAGCCTTCAAATCACAAGGTTTCTTGACCTATTTTTTAAACTGTTTTATGCATATTCTTTTGCATGTGTGCTTCAGTCCTGTCTGTATGACTCCACCAGGCTTCTCTGTCCATGGGATTCTCCAGACAAGAATACTGGAGTGGGTTGTCATGCCCTCCTCCAAGGGATCTTCCCAACCCAGAGATCGAACCTGTGTCTCTTATATCTCCTGAGTTGGCAAGTGGATTCTTTACCACTAGTGCCATTGGGAAGCCCCAAACTGGTTCTATAAGACTAATATATTTTCAGTAGTCATGTATGGATGTGAGAGTTGTACCAAAAAGAAAGCTGAGTGCTGAAGAATTGATGCTCTTGAACTGTGGTGTTTGAGAAGACTCTTGAGAGTTCCTTGGACTGCAAGATCAACCAGTCAATCCTAAAGGAAGTCAGTCCTGACTATAAATTGGACAGACTGATGTTGAAGCTGAAGCTACAATACTTTGGTCACCTGGTGTGAAGAACTGACTCATTGGAAAAGACCCTGATACTAGGGAAGACTGAAGGCAGGAGAAGAAGGGACGACAGAGGATGAGATGGATGGATGGCCTCACCAACTCGATGGATAGGAGTTGAGAAAGCTTCAAAAGTTGGTGATGAAAAAAAAAAAAAAGTTGGTGATGGACAGAGAGGCCTGGCATGCTGCAGTCCACGACTGAGCAACTGAAAGGAACTGAACTGAATATATTTTCTGCTGGGGAGGGGGAGCTTTAAAAAGTGGGAGAAATGGCAAAGCTTCCAACAGAGGTAGACTACTAGAATGCTGTGAGATAATAAATCATATTTTATTACTTTCAGAACTTCATTCTTTTATCAATATTTGAGTAAAACAATTGTTTTTTCATGTGCTTTTGGCTCAATTTACTTGTTGCATAGGTTTTGTCTCTTTCTTCCCCTATTTTGGATTAAGTTTTCCTTTTCTGTCATTCAGTTTGAGGCATCCCCTTGGGCTCCTTTTGCTCTTGAAATACCTTTTCATTTTTTTTTTTAAGTTTGCTTTTAGTTGGAAGAGTTTTTTCTTATCATTGTCTCCTTTTTTTTAAATCTATATTTTGCATTTTTCTCTTTTCATCCTCCTGGTCAGTTGTGATTCATTTTCATTCTTTGTGCTTTTATTTACGAGCTTCCTCCCGTGGTGCTTTTTCTCTTCTTCCTTTCATAATTTTCCTTTATATCGTCACAATTTATTTTTTATTTCTACAGTTAACTGTCTTATTTGACTGTCTCAGTTTTTGTGATTTCTTCCATATAGGGTATTTTCCTTTATTCTTTCCTTAAATTATTCTACCAGCACTCAAACTGGTAATGCACTGTGTTGAAACAAAGGATTTCATGACATTTCCATTGCTTCCATTCCCAGCTTTTCAAAAACCAGTTGTGTGCTTTCTCAATTTTTATTTCTCTACCACCCTCCCAAACCTACTTTGCACCTACTCATTTTATATTCCTGGTTTTCTCTCTGTTTATACCCTTTGAGATCATTCTCCTCTATTACCAGGAGAACTAGGATGACTTGAACTAACTGAGGAAGAAGGAAGTGCATTTTCATGCACTCCCATGAAAATGGACCATATACACCCCATGCATTTAAACCTCACCTAGTAATTATTCAAGTTCAAAGCTGGTTACTGTGCCTGAGAGGTTTCTAAAAATTTTTGGCAGAGAAAAGACTGATGAATCAAGGTTGGAAATAATGGGGAAGGTCAACTTAGCAGGGAGGATGGCTAAGTACAGAAAAGGGTTTACTGTCTTTATTGTTTTTAACTCCCATGGACTTCTTGTAATGTCAGTGACAGCTGTGACTCTCCTCAGGTTCTAGAATATCCAGGAGCCCAAACTGTACCCCCTGTTGCTTTCTTGTGGAAGGAAAAGCTGAA
This sequence comes from Bison bison bison, assembly GCF_000754665.1. NCBI lineage: Eukaryota > Metazoa > Chordata > Mammalia > Artiodactyla > Bovidae > Bison > Bison bison. The sequence goes on from NW_011494718.1 coordinate 2,486,547, forward strand.
CATATCCAAATGGCTTCTTTTCTTATCATAAGCATCCAAAACTCTTTTGAAGAGCTCTCAAGATACTCTGTCAGCTGCCTTGTTGATTTTCTACACAGCCTAGGGGCCTGAGACCCTGTGTTCTTGTGAAAATATTTACAATCCATTGTTCCCTCCCATTTTCTAGCCTGTGTCAAGGTCACCAATTTCACCACTCAGTTGAGCTTCCATGGACCAGAAGTAGTGCTGAAGAGTATGAGGTGTTAGGCTTGCCCCCAGGGATTAGGCACAGTCCAGCTGCAAAGGGACCAAAATTAGTTCCAGGAGAAAAAAGAAAATTAGTTCTTTTCATCTGTTGGACTTCCTCACTTGTAACTTCCACCATAGACATTTGGTCTATCAGCCTTTTGTAAGGTAATGGTGCAGCATTTTAGACGGTGGGTACATATAGAGGCCCAACTGAGCAGATGCATTCTCTGGCCACCTAATCCTGCTAAAATTTGACAGCCCCACTTCACTAATTGATTGGAGAAGCCAGCTGGATGGCAGAGTATTTGTGGTCTGTGATCACAATCCTTGGTCCAATCTAAGTTGATGAAGACCTCTCTAGGACATATTTCTTTCTAAAGCTAGCTTGAATAACAAATCTGCTGTGAAATAGATCTTATCCTGTTTCCCTGCCATCAGTCACTTTTCAGATTTCATCCCAGAATACAAATATACTGAATAAGTTTAGTCTAAGGAGAAACACTATACATTTTAAATGGCCAATAGCAATCTATCCAGAGAAATCTAGTTTTCCACCACCTTCGAAGCCCAGTAAAAGACTAAGTGAATTCTTTTCCATAGCCAACAACTCTTGCTGATGCTTTTCCAAAGAGACACACAAACCAAGAAAAATATATCATGAATGTTATTGAAAGTAAATTGGTTTTTGAAACAATGAAAACATTTTATTCATTTAAATTAAAGTAGAATGGCAGTGGCCTGCTTTTAAGTCATGTTGTCCATGAAATTGAAGCAATGCACTCATCTTGATTTTTCATGCTCATTGTCCCTATTTTAAAATGGTCAATTTCAATTGCTGCTTATTTGCGTAAGTTGTTTAACTTTGAGTCTGTTTTTTACCAAAATTAAAGTGCATTGAAATGTCAGTGTTTAACACATGGCCAGTCATCTCCTTCAGTGAAGCCACTTATCTTAATAGAATATTTAGAGCCCCCAAAGATGGTATTCTCCTTGACAATGAAACAATACTGTGCTTAGGGATTTGGTAATGAGAAGAGAGTATTTGCTAGTACTGAAAAAGCTAAAATTGAAAAAGTCCTCACAAAATAGAAACAAGCATATGCAGTCATTTAAATCATGGTGTGTATATATTTCATCATTTTCAGAATCAGTTTCACAATTAGGAAAAGCAAAAAAGATGATTTAGTCAGACAGGTTCCAAGTGGTTTTGTAATCTAATACTGATAAATTCTACAACCATTGTTAGCCTGCACAAATTAGAGATATGTTAAAGGCACATAGAAACATCTTCAATTTTTGAGATAATAACTCTGTAATTTATTTTACATCAAACTTTTCAAATTAAACCAACATGTTTAAATGTGAGCTTCTACAATTGGCGCGGAATTTTTAAGTGTTCTAAATATCTCAAAATGGGTGATATATAAAAAACCTTGTGCCTCAGGAACACTTATGTGTGTCACCAAAACCAGGGGATAAATATTGTCTAAGTGTCCTTTACGTTGTACATGTCAGCATCATTATTCATTTGTAATTATTACAGACTTTACACAGACTTTTGTAGAAAAAGATCATCAAATCACAAGACTAGGTTAAGAAGAATTAAATTTACAGAATATTTCTTAAGGAAATAGAATTTTTTTCTATACAAAGTGCAGATACAGCCGTTGTTGTTCAGTCACTCAGTCTGACTCTTTGCAACCCTGTGGACTGCAGCACACCAGGCTTCCCTGTCCGGAGTTTGCTCAGACTCATGTCCATCGAGTCGATGATGCCATCCACTGTTGGCACTGTTGATCTCATCCTCTGTTGCCTCCTTCTCCTCCTGCCCTCAATCTTCCCCAGCATCAGGGTGATATTGAATATTTATAAATGGAATGAAAGGGAGGAGTTATGGTTCTTAATAGACTTATGCCAGAAGTCCCAAAATCTTTATAAGGAAGGGGGTTGCTAGACCAGGAAGCAAGCAAAAAAAAAGAATCTTTAATCTTTCAACTCTTGTTTTGAAATAATAACTGCTTTGAAAATCAAATATTTTATTCTTAAGGGCCCAAAATATTTTCAATAAGGAAATAATTTTCAATTTTCTATTAAATAGGAATCATAGGAGTGGTGTTTCAATTATGTAAAATTCTGGATTAGTGGAGTACAAATTAAAGAGGAATTATAGTAAAATAGAAACAGATTGAGCAAGTTTAGTTTTAGAGGTACTTCAAAAATTCAGCCACAAAGCAAGATTTTGGAACATGTTATGATTATGGACTCTGTGGGCAGCGGCTCTCTTCCGAGTTTGGAAAGTGGGGTGAGTCTGGGCTGCCAGCTCTTCCTTTCTCAGAGGATACCATATTGAAATGGCTTAGTGAGCTCCCCCTAGAATTTAGTTTGAGAGGAAGATGAATTGGAACTTCAGAGTGAAAATGAGCAGTTGAGCTTTCGTCATGGGAGAAAGAGAAGTTTTATAACTGGACACATATGATAGTCATTTACTTTGTTATTAATGCTTTTGAACCTAAGTGCATCTAGCATTACAGATATCACGCAAAGAAGAGGCTATTCTTTGGCTGGAATGAGCTCAGAGAAATAATCCAAGTGTTTCTCTGGTGGACCTGAATTCTTTGGGCAATTTTTTCCCATCACTTCCTATTTATTGCCACTTTGGCCTCCTTTATTCTTCTATCATGGGTTACATCTAGTCATATAAAGCTCACATTGTGAATTTAGGAGGAAAATAACATCTCTGACACCAATCCAAGTTCTGAACTAATTGAAATATAGAACAGAACTATACAGATCAGAAAGTTTGATTGAGTAGTAATAAAGTCATCTGTTCAGTATAGTTTTTGTTGTTCAGTCACGAAGTCACGTTCAACTCTTTGCAATCCCATGGACTGCAGCATGCCAGGCTTCCCTGTCCTTTGCCATCTCCCAGAGTTTGCTCAGATTCATATCCATGTAGTCTGCAATGCTATCTAACCAACTCATTCTCTGCCACCCTCTTCATTTTACCTTCAATCTTCCCCAGCATCAGAGTCTTTTCCAATGAGTTGGCTCTATATATCAGAGGGCCAAGTTACTGGGGCTTCACCTTTAGCATTGAGTGGTTTGATCTTGTAGTCCAAGGGACTCCCAAAAGTCTTCACCAACAGTACAATTTGAAAGTATCAATTCTTTGAAGATCAGCATTCTTTATGGTCCAACTTTCACGTCCATACATGACTAATGGAAAACCCATAGCTTTGACTATATGGACCTTTGTCAGCAAAGGGATACCTCCACTTTTTAATACACTGTCTAGATTTATCATAGCTTTTCTTTCAAGGAGCAGATGTCATATAATTTAATGGCTGCAGTCACAGTCCACAGAGATTTTGGAACCCAAGAAAATAAAATCTGTCACTGCTTCCACTTTTTCCCCTTCTATTTGCTATGAAGTGATGGGACAAGATGCTATAATTTTGTTTTCCAAATGTTGAGGTCCCCCCCCCACTGGTGGATTTATTTTATCTTATTTTATTTAAATTTAAATTTATTTATTTTAATTGGAGGCTAATTACTTTACAATATTGTATTGGTTTTGCCATACATCAACATGAATCTGCCATGGGTGTACATGTGTTCCCCATCCTGAGCCCCCCTCCCACCTCCCTCCCCGTACCATGAGTTTTAAGCCAGCTTTTCCACTCTCCTCTTTCACCCTCATCAAGAGGCTCTTTAGTTCCTCATAACTTTCTGCCATTGCAGTGGTATCATCAACATATCTAATGTTGTTGATTTTTCTCTGGGCAATCTTGATTCCAGCTTGTGATTTATCTAGCCTGGCATTTTGCATGATCTACTCTTCATAGAAGTTAAGTAAACAGGGTGACACCATCTCTTCTCTGGTGACTCAGAATCTGCCTGCAATGCAGGAGACCTGGGTTCGATCCCTGGTTTGGGGATCCCCTGGAGAGGGGAATGGCTACCCACTCCAGTAGAATTGCCTGGAGAATTCATGGACAGAGGAGCCTGGCAGGCTACATCCCATGGGGTCACAAAGAGCCGGACACGACTGAGTAACTTTCACTTCCCTTCCTAAGGCCCACTTGACTTCACACTCCAGGATACCAGACTCTAGGTGAGTGATCACATCATTGTGATTATCCTGGTGATTAAGACCTTTTCGTATAGTTCTTCTGTTTATTGTTGCCACTTCTTTTAATCTCTTCTAATTCTGTCAGGTCCTTACCATTTCTGTCCTTTATCATGCCCATCCTTGCATAAAATATCCCCTTGATATCTCTAATTTTCTTGAAGAGATCTCTAGTCTTTCCTATTGTATTGTTTTCCTCTACTTCTTTGCACTGTTCATTTAAGAAGGCCTCCTTATCTCTCCTTGATATTCAGTATAGTTTGAATTGAAGTGAAGTCGCTCAGTCGTGTCTGACTCTTTGCGACCCTGTGGACTGTAGCCTACCAGGCTTCTCCGTCTGTGGGATTTTCCAGGCAAGAGTACTGGAGTGGGTTGCCTTTTCCTTCTCCAGGGGGTCTTCCCGACCCAGGGATCAAACCCAGGTCTCCTGCATTGCAGGCAGATGCTTTACCCTCTGAGCCACCAGGGAAGCACAGTATAGTTTAGGCACAGCCAAAAATGAGCTTGACAGCATTCTTCTGAATTAAACACTCACCTCCAGAATATATGTTTTTGATAGGCACATCTCCAAAAAGAAAGCAGCAGTTCAATTCCATCTGAAACTGACCAATCACCCTTCAGTGGTAAACAGAACTTAGGGGTGTTATTCTAACGCAGTGGTTCTCAAATGTGTTCCAGGGCTTGGAGATACACAAGCCCTTTCAGGAATTCAGAAGGTCAAAACTGCTTTTTTTTATGATACTATTATTTGCCTTTTCACTCTCATTTTCTCACAAGTGTGCTGCGGGGTTTTCCAGAAGCTATATGACACACAATGTTGCAACAAACTCAATGCAAAATCCAGAATCCAGCTGACTTTCATTAAGCTGTTCATTAAATAGGATTTTCAAAAATGTAAAACAAGGCCACTTTTCTCACTGAATTTTTTTCTTTAGCTTTTTAAAATCTTTTTGTTTTAAAATCATTTTAAAATTATATAAGATAACACAAATGATTGGATGTACACTTCACCCAACTTCTTTCAACATTTCATGTAACCATAATGTTTGCAAACTATCAAAACTAAGAAATTAACATTGATACAATACTACAGAATTTACTCAGATGTCAGCAGTTTTTACACTAATATCCTTATTCTGATCCAGAATCCAATTCAGGATACATCATTGCATTTTTTGTTGTTCATGTGCTGTCATGTCTGATTTTTTGTGACCCCAGGGACTGCAGTATGCCAGGCTTCCCTGTCCATTACCATTTCCCAGAGTTTGCTCAAATTCATGTCCATTGAGTTGGTGATGTCATCCAACCATCTCATCCTTAGTATTAATGAATGTCATCCTCTTCTCCTCTTGCCTTCAATCTTTCTCAGCATCAGGGTCTTTTCCAATGAGTCAGTTATTTGCATCAGGTGGTCAAAGTATTGGAGCTTTAGCTTCATCATCAGTCCTTCCAATGAATATTCAGGGTTGATTTCCTTTAGGATTGACTTTTTTGATTTCTTTGCTGTCCAAGGGACTCAGTTGTCATTATAAATTTCTTTTGTCTCCTCTTATCTGTGACAGTTCTTCATACTTCCCTTGTCCTCAAGATCCTGATGCTTTTTAATAATACTGGCTAAATATTTTGGGTAATGGCCCTCAATTTAAGGTTGTCTGATACTCTCTCATGATTGGATTGGTTTAATGGATTTGAGGGAAGAAAGCCTTAGAGATAGTGAAGTGTCCTTCTTTAGAAATATGTGATAGCCTTCTGTCATGTTACTGGAGATATTAAACTTGAATGTTGCACCTAGTAGGTTTCTCAGGCAAGTTACTACTTTTCTTTTTTTATTCAATAAATATTTTGTCTATGCAAATACCCTTTTTCTTGTTAAATTTTGCCAACTAATTTTAGCATTAATGAATGGATAATGGATCCTTCCTGAAGAAATTATTACTCTGATGTTCTAATGCTGATTTTCTATTTCCCTCATTCAATCTACTTTTTAAATTTAAATTAAGGGTTTTTTTTTTATCCTTCACATATTTATTTATTCAATTATTCATTTATATCAATATGGATCATGGACAATAGTTTTATCCTTTGGATTGCATTAAATATCATCAGTAATTTATTGCTCAAATTGTTCCATCTTTGGCCACTGGTAATTCTTTCATCTTGGCTCATGAATTCTTTTGAGACATCCTTCTTTCTGACCCTACAAAATGTTCCAGATTCATTTTGTACATTTTCTGCTATAGCCCTAGTATCATCCAGTTCTCAAGGAACCCTAGTTCCTCTTACTAGAGAAGGTATTTAGACACTGAGATCTCTGAGTTCTGGGTGTGCTCATTGCTATGAGAATGTCACAGTTTCTAGACCCTAGAGCAAAGATATATTTATATATGTCAGTTCAGATCAGTCACTCAGTCATGTCCAACTCTTTGAGACCCCATAGACTGCAGCATGCCAGGCCTCACTGTCCATCACCAACTCCTAGAGTTTACTCAAACTCATGTCCATTGAGTCAGTGATGCTATTCAACCATCTCATCCTCTGTCGGCCCCTTCTCCTCCCACCTTTAATCTTTCCCAGAATCAGGGTCTTTTCCAATGAGTCAGTTCTTCACATCAGGTGGCCAAAATATTGGAGTCAGCTTCAGCATCAATCCTTCCACTGAACACCCAGGACTGATCTCCTTTAGGATGGACTGGTTGGATCTCCTTTCTGTCCAAGAGACTCTCAAGAGTCTTCTCCAACACTACAGTTCAAAGGCATCAATTCTTCAGTGCTCAGCTTTCTTTATAGTCCAACTCTCACATCTGTACATGACTACTGGAAAAACCAAAACTTTGACTAGATAGACCTTTGTTGGCAAAGTAATGTCTCTGCTTTTTAATATGCTGTCTAGGTTGGTCATAGCTTTTCTTCAAAGGAGCAAATGTCCTTTAATTTCATGGCGGCAGTCACCATCTGCAGTGATTTTGGAGCCCCAAAAATAAAGTCTGCCGCTGTTTCCATTGTTTCCCTATCTTTTTGCCATGAAGAGATGGGACCAGATGCCATGATCTTAGTTTTCTGAATGTTAAGTTTTAAGTTAACTTTTTCACTCTCCTCTTTCACTTTCATCAAGAGGCTCTTCAGTTCTTCACTTTCTGCTATAAGGGTGGTGTCATCTGCATATCTGAGGTTATTGATATTTCTCCCAGCAATCTTGATTCCAGTTTGTGCTTCATTCAGTCCAGCATTTCTCATGGTGTCCTCTGCTAACTCCAAATCCAATTCAGCATTACAAAGCTTATTCTAGAATCTCTCCTTGGCTTATTTGTAACTACTATCTGTTACAGTGAGAAACTGACTACTTATTTACTCTATTCTAATAAACATGTAAAGAAAATTCAGAATTTCTAAGTAGACTTCTGTGAGAAACAACTTTACCAACTAAAATACAATGTTTGCATAAAATTCTTTTTTTCTTTAGCCTGACAGTATTCAATAAATACAATTTCGAAAGGTAGATCAACTCTCTGTTCCATACCTTTTTAAATTGTCATTAGGTCATATATTTGTAGCATATTCAACACAGTTATCATAGTCTATACTCCACCTTGGTCTCCCCTATGTTCTGGTTGATTTTTTTAATTAGTTTATATGCAATAAAATTCAGTCATTGTGTTGTGCAGGTCTACAGATTTTGACAAACCCACAACCAGGACACTATACAGAACGGTCCCAAAACTCCTAAATGCCCCTCATCCTATTATAGTCAATCCATCTGCCCCCTGCTTCCTCCCCCGGGAATGCCTAGAAACCAATGATATGTTTTCCATCCCACAGTTGTGCCTTCTCCAGAATGTTATATTTTGCATCTGAATTCTTTTACTTAGTGAAATAAATCCATGTTCTGCTTTTTTTTTTTTTTTTAATGAATCAATAGTTTGTTGTTTTTAACAAACAGCTTTCCATTGTATTGATTACCACAGTTTGTTTATCCATTTATTCACTGAAAGACATCTGGGTTGTTTCTAAACTTGGGCAACTATGAATAAAACTATTATGAGCATTCACATATGGGTTGTGTGTAAGTCCAATTTATCATTTTTTTTCTTCTTTAGGTTGTTCTAGGGTATCATACTTAAAATTCTTTGGCAAGCCAAAGATTGCACAAATTCTTCTATGTTTTCTTCTAGAATTTTTGTAATCTTAGATTTTACATTTATGTCTATGATCTATTTTGAGTTAATTTTTATAAGATGTAAATTAGAAGTTGATTTGGCCCTTTTTTATTGTAAGGCTGTGAACAGGCTTATTTTAGTTTTTTATATCCTAGTATGTAAACAGAAGTCTACTAAATTGTTCTTTTTTTTTAATATAGTTATTTTCCTTTTTCTCCCACTTGCTTGGTTTTTTTAAAAAACTTTATTGAGATAACTTTGACATATGAAAATTACATATATTTAGGGTGTACAACTTGATGTTTTGATATATGTATACATGCTGAAAAGATCTCCAAGATCAAGGTAAATAACTTATCACTATATCTACACAGTTACCTCTGTGTGTATGTGTCCATGTTCATGTGTGTGTGTTGAGACGATTTAACTTAAGGTCTATAAAAATATATTATTTATGTTAGTAGGCAACAGGTATAGCATGGTTATATTTAAATAAGTAAACATTCAAAAAATCTTTTTTTTTTTTTTCATTTCTAATGTGGGATGACTTCACTTCCTTCCAAGATGAAGAAACAGGGTTATATATATATACCTTCCTACATTAAACAACTTAAAAAAAAAAAAAAAGAACAATGATTTTAGACATTAGGCAACAAGTAACACAGAACTGTGATACTAAGAGAGGGGAAAGAGGCATGCAGAGTCCAACAACTGCCTCAGCTTACTTCCTTGAGGCTATTTCCTCAAGGCAGAGAAGAATAAACCTAGGTGAAGCCCAACCATCTCTTTTAGTTCAGAAAGTGGAGCTGGGACATTTTTTTTTTTAATTTTATTTTATTTTTAAACTTTACATAATTGTATTAGTTTTGCCAAATATCAAAATGAATCCGCCACAGGTATACATGTGTTCCCCATCCTGAACCCTCCTCCCTCCTCCCTCCCCATACCATCCCTCTGGGTCGTCCCAGTGCGCTAGCCCCAAGCATCCAGTATCGTGTATCGAACCTGGACTGGCAACTCGTTTCTTACATGATATTTTACATGTTTCAATGTCATTCTCCCAAATCTTCCCACCCTCTCCCTCTCCCACAGAGTCCATAAGACTGTTCTATACATCAGTGTCTCTTTTGCTGTCTCGTACACCGGGTTATTGTTACCATCTTTCTAAATTCCATATATATGCGTTAGTATACTGTATTTATGTTTTTCCTTCTGGCTTACTTCACTCTGTATAATAGGCTCCAGTCTCATCCACCTCACTAGAACTGATTCAAATGTATTCTTTTTAATGGCTGAGTAATATTCCATTGTGTATATGTGTCACAGCTCTCTTATCCATTCATCTGCTGATGGACATCTAGGTTGCTTCCATGTCCTGGCTATTATAAACAGTGCTGCGATGAACATTGGGGTACACGTGTCTCTTTCCCTTCTGGTTTCCTCAGTGTGTATGCCCAGCAGTGGGATTGCTGGATCATAAGGCAGTTCTGTTTCCAGTTTTTTAAGGAATCTCCACACTGTTCTCCATAGTGGCTGTACTAGTTTGCATTCCTACCAACAGTGTAAGAGGGTTCCCTTTTCTCCACACCCT
>NW_011494718.1:2496748-2517976 GCF_000754665.1 Bison bison bison
TTGCTCTGATAATGAGTGATGTTGAGCATCTTTTCATGTGTTTGTTAGCCATCTGTATGTCTTCTTTGGAGAAATGTCTATTTAGTTCTTTGGCCCATTTTTTGATTGGGTCGTTTATTTTTCTGGAGTTGAGCTGTAGGAGTTGCTTGTATATTTTTGAGATTAGTTGTTTGTCAGTTGCTTCATTTGCTATTATTTTCTCCCATTCTGAAGGCTGTCTTTTAACCTTGCTAATAGTTTCCTTTGATGTGCAGAAGCTTTTAAGGTTAATTAGGTCCCATTTGTTTATTTTTGCTTTTATTTCCAATATTCTGGGAGCTGGGACATTAAGAAGGGTAGGGCAACTAGAATTTATGGGGAAGAATGCTAGAGAATGGAGCACAGGAAATATGCAGAGAAGCCCAGCAAGTCTTCAGCTGAGTACTGATGAGTGAATACCTAAAAACATACAAAACAAAAAGCAAACAGATAGACAAACAAACAAAATCCAAAGAGAAAGCAATACACAACACTGGAAAAGAACTATCTGGAAGGAACTCTCAGAAGAATCCATAGGGCACATACATGACCAGGAATAGTTCATGTTCCCATGAGTCAGGCTTTAAAAAAAGAAAGAAAGAAAAAGGAAAACCTGTAATATGTAAGGCACAGGGTATAATACTCAGAAGTGCCTGGTATCTGTAGTGAAACAAAGTTCAGTTCAGTTCATTCGCTCAGTCGTGTCTGATTCTTTGCAACCCCATGGACTGCAGCACACCAGGCTTCCCTGTACATCATGAGCTCCCGGAGCTTATGCCAACTCATGTCCATTCAGTCGCTGATGCCATCCAACCATCTAATCCCCTTCTCCTCCTGCCTTCAATCTTTCCCAGCAAAAGGGTCTCTTCAAATGAGTCAGTTCTTTCCATCAGGTGGCCAAAGTATTGGAGTTTCAGCTTCCATATCAGTCCTTCCAATGAATGTTTAGGACTGATTTCTTTTAGGATGGACTGGTCGGATCTCCTTACTGTCCAAGGGACTCTCAAGAGTCTTTTCCAACACCTCAGTTCAAAAGCTCAAAAGTTCATCAATTCTTTGGCACTCAGTTTTCTTTATAGTCCAACTCTCACATCCATACATGACTACTGGAAAAACCATAGCAATTAGCCTTAGAAGGCGATGGCAACCCACTCCGGTACTCTTGCCTGGAAAATCCCATGGACAGAGGAGCATGGTGGGCTGCAATGACTGAGTGACTTCACTTTCACTTTTCACTTTCATACATTGGAGAAGGAAATGGCAACCCACTCCAGTGTTCTTGCCTGGAGAATCCCAGGGACTGGGGAGCCTGGTGGGCTGCCGTCTATGGGGTCACACAGAGTTGGACATGACTGAAGTGACTTAGCAGCAGCAGCAGTTGTTTTAGTCCTAGTTAACAAAGCTATAAAGCACACCTCAAAATGATTAAATTATTTACCACCAACTTAACTATGTCTCAGGATAAAGCTCAAAATATTTTAAAATATATCAGAATATCCAGCATCCAACGAGCTAAAATTCACAATGTCTGCATTCAATAAAAAAATGACTGAGCATGCAAAAAAGCAAGATAATATGATTTATATTGAAAATGACGGCATATTTCTCATCAGAAATAAAGGCAAAATAAAGAGTTTTTAAGATATATAAAACTAGGGGAAAAATCAGCACTGCAGAAGATGATACAGTCTTCAGGCAGGGAAAATAACATTGGAGAGAAACATGTATGTACATGGAGGAATGAATAGCACTGGAGATAGTAAATACGTGGGTAAAAATATATGTATCTAAATTTCAACATCATTTTACACCCATGGCGGATTCATGTTGATGTATGGCAAAACCAATAAAATGTTGTAAAGTAATTAGCTTCCAATTAAAATAAATAAATTTAAAATTTAAAAAAGTAAAGTAAAATTAATATAATATATGATGGGTTTTATGAATAATGTAAAATAAAAAGATGTGACAACACTGGGACACAGACTGGGAGAGGAAAAAGAGGAGTATACATCTTAAGGTTCTTATAATGTATCTGAATATATATGCTGCTGCTACTGCTGTTTCAGTCATGTCCGACCCTGTGCAACCCCATAGATGGCAGCCCACCAGGCTCTGCCATCCCTGGGATTCTCCAGGCAAGAATACTGGAGTGGGTTGCCATTTCCTTCTCCAATGCATGAAAGTGAAAAGTGAAAGTGAAGTCGCTCAGTCATGTCCGACTCCTAGTGACCCCATGGACTGCAGCCTACCAGGCTCCTCCATCCATGAATATATATAATATTACTTAAATGTAGATTCTAATAAGTTGAGGGCATATACTATCAACCCTAAAACAACCATTGGAAAAATAGAAAATGTATAGTTATTGTATTATTTTCTTATTGTACCTGTAGCAAGTTACCACAAAATTAGTGAAAATGACAAATCTATTCTCTCACAGTTCTGGAGGTCAAAATTCTAAAATGGGTCCACAGGGCTGGGTTTCCTCTGGAGGCTTCAGGGGAAAATCTGTTTCCTTGCATTTTTTGGCTCCTAAAATCCGACTACATTCCTTGCTTCATGTCCACTCCTCTATTTTGGAAGCCATCAGCACAGAATTATCTCATCTCCAAACTTCTGTCTCCCTCTGATAAGGACTCTTGTGATTACCAAAAGCCCACCCAGGTAATCCTGATCTCTGCCTTAATCTTCACATGGTATTCTCCTGTGTCCCCAGCAACTATAATGTGTTGGGAGTCCACTGTACTTCATTATGACCTTGTTTTAATTATTTACATCTGCAATTTATAGTTTCAGATTAGGACTTAAACATATGTTGATTTATATAAATTTATATAAATTTTGAGATCAAATAATTCAATGCATAACAAACACAAATTGCCAAAGCTTACCCAATAATAAATAGATAACTTTAATAGCCTCATATCTGTTAAAAAAATTGAATTTCTATTCAGAAAACTTGCTGTTGTTCAGTTGCCAAGTCGTGTCCAACTCTGCAATCCAACTCTGCACTCATGGACTGCAGCACACCAGGCTTTCTTGTCCCTCACCATCTCCTGGAGCTTGCTGAAGTTCATGCTCATTGAATCTGTGATGCCATCCAACCATCTCATCCTCTACTACTAATCACAGGAAATTCCAGAACTAGATGGCTTCATTGGTGAATTGCACTACCAATAAGTAATAAACATTCTAAACAGACACTTCATGAAAATTGAAGAGGAGAGAATAGTTTTCAATTTATATATGAAGTCAGGTTTACTTGATATCAAAATTAGAATAAAACATTACAGGAAAATTATAGATCAATTTTCATCACAAAAATAGAAACAAAAGTTTTTAATAAATTTTAGTAAATTGAACCAAAAATATATGAAAAAGATAACACATGATGAACAAGTGGAGTTTATCCTAGGAATGCAAGGCTGGTGCCATGTTTGAGTCAATGGATGCAACAGGCTAACATATAAAAACCATATGATCATTTCAATAGAAACAGAAAAAACACTTAACAAAGTTAACATCCATTCTTTATTAAAAAAAAAAAATTCTCAGCAAGTTAGGAAAATAAGAAACTTCCTCAACTTGATAAAGGTCATTTACAAAAGTCCTAGAACTAACATCATAGTTAATGGAGAAATACTGAATACTTCCTCACTAAGAAGGGGGACAAGATAAGGACATTTGTTCTCATTGCTTCTATTCAATATCAAATGATATGTCTAAGCCAGTGCAATAAGGCAAGAAAAATAAATAAAAAGCATGTGGATTGCCAAGGAAGCAATAAAACTGTCTCTATTCACAGACAATATGATTGTCTATGTAGTAAATCCCAATGAATCTACAAGAAAAATGAGAAAAAGCTCTAAGCATCATAAATGAGTTTATCAAGATTACAGGACACAAGATCAATGTACGAAAATCAAATGAAGTTTATACAAGCCAAGGAATAAATAATCTTACTTTAAAAAACACGTGTACACCCATGGCAGATTCATGTTGATGTATGACAAAATCAATACAATATTGTAAAGTAATTAGCCTCTAATTAAAATAAATAAATTTAAATTAAAAAAAATAAAAATTAAAAAATAAAATAAAAATTAAAAAAATCAAGTGAAGTTCTATATGAATGAATGATCAGAAACTGAAATATTTAAAGATTCATTTATATTAGCACCAAAAACATAAAATCAATTCAGTTCAGTCGCTCAGTCGTGTCCAACTCTTTGCGACTCAATGAATTGCAGCACACCAGGCTTCCCTGTCCATCACCAACTCCCAGAGTTCATGCAAACTCACATCCATCGAGTCAGTGATGCCATCCAGCCATCTCATCCTCTGTCGTCCCCTCCTCCTCCTGCCCCCAATCCCTCCCAGCATCAGTCTTTTCCAATGAGTCAACTCTTCGCATGAGGTGGCCAAAGTACTGGAGTTTCAGCTTTAACATCATTCCTTCCAAATAACACCCAGGAGCCAATCTCCTTTAGAATGGACTGGTTGAATCTCCTTACAGTCCAAGGGACTCTCAAGAGTCTTTTCCAACACCACAGTTGAAAAGCATCAAAGTACTTAGGTATAAATATAAGAAAATACATGTGAAATATAGACACTGAAAGTTAAAAACACTGTTAAAAAAGATCAAAGAATACATATATTGTAAATATGTCAAGAGATTGGAAGACTCAATCTCTTGCTCCATGTCAATTCTCCACAAACTGCTCAAAAGATTCAATGCAATTTCGACCAAAATTCCAGAATAACGTTTTGTAGAAACTGGCAAGTTGACTCTAAAATATATATGATGTTAAAGAAACTAGAGTAGCCAAAAAACTATAGTAAAGGAAGGATAAAGAATTCATATTACTTAACTTCATGACTTACTATATAAAGCTACAATAATCAAGAGAGTATGGTATTAATGAAAGATAGGCATATAGATCACTGGAACAGAAAAAAATATCCAGAAATAGACCCACTCATATATGAAAGAAGAATTTTCAACTAAGGGACAAAGATAGTTCAGTGAAGAAAGGATGCTCTTTTCAACAGAATATGCTGGAAAATTTGGATTGCCATGTGCCAAAAATAAGAGTTTTGATCCATATCTTGTACTCTTTACAAAAATTAACTCAAAAATAGATCATAGACTTAAATTGTTTGTATAAAACTTTTTATAAAAAGGGTAAAATTTACTTTCTGCCTTAAAAACGAAAGGAAAATTCTAATATGAGAAATATTAGCAGATAGAACTCACATACACAGAAGTTCTTTTAGCAGTCACAAAACTTCTTGTAACATAAAGGGATCCTCAAAATGAAAAGATGGAGAATAACAATCTAATGAAATTTCTTCACATAGACAAGTGAACAGTGAATATTCTTATCACATTTAATCCATATATCAACCACACAGGTTAACTTCATTTTAGAAACAAGAAAACTGAGGATAAAACATATTAATTAATGTGTCCATGGCCACATAAGCGGCAGAATTGTAGATCAATCCAAGACTCTCTGATTTCAAAGCCCATGTTCTTTCCTCTGCATCTTGGGAAGAGCCAGTAAATGCCCTCAGTTCAAGTGATGGAGAATGCTCTCCCATTCTATTATGCAGTCAGAGGCTTCACATCGTAGGTCTGCTCCATGGGACTAGCTTCCCAGATGGGAAAGGGAAGGGGGAGGTGGCAGTATGGTATAGACAACTGGCACTGCCAGAAACGGCCTGTGAAGTTTCCATTGCCTTCTTTGGAGAAGTAAGGAGAATAGGGAGGGGGAAGGTGGGCATGAGAGGATAAGTGCACAGTTATCAAAGATTTGGTGTGTATTTTTCATGCATGAAACAAAGAGGGCAGTATTAATGTCTTGGGAAAGTAAACATAGACTTTCCTATCCCCAAGACCCTTTCTGGAAGCATAGAAGATTAAAATTATTTCCATAACATTTGGTCAATATTTTGCTTTTTTCACTCTTTCCTCTATGCATGTACAGTGCAGTTTTCCAAAGACAACATGATATGTGAAATTGCAACAGATTCAATCTGCAGAAGCAGACATATGAATCTGGCAGTCTCTTATT
Organism: Bison bison bison; assembly: GCF_000754665.1. Classification (NCBI taxonomy): domain Eukaryota; kingdom Metazoa; phylum Chordata; class Mammalia; order Artiodactyla; family Bovidae; genus Bison; species Bison bison. The sequence goes on from NW_011494718.1 coordinate 2,502,847, forward strand.
AAGTCAAAACACTGATCTGCATTTTTTGTCAAACAATGTTATACTTCTCCCTAAATTTATTTCTGCTCTGGAAAATATAATTTTCATAATCATATGTTAACATGAAAAGGGCTTGTTATTACTATTTTAAATAAATTACTATTTTAAAGATTTGCACATTTTAATTTTTAATATGGTGATTATCAACAGATAGAACCTATGTAAACAAAAGCTGTTTGGAGGCCTCAGTTTTCAAGAGCGTGGCAAGTCTGTAGATCAAATAGTGTGAGAGTCACTCATCTAACAGAGTCATTTTTAAGGTGACTAAGTTGAGGCTCACCGAGTAGAAACAAATTGCCTGAAGCAACTATTACCTGTCAGAGGCGAACTCAAAAACAGGACTTCCCAATCCTGATGTCCCATCACACCCTCTGACCCTCTCTCTTCTGCCTTTTCTTTCTCCATCCTATCTGCCTAACTACAGCCTAAGTTTCAAAGACACATAAACCACTTAAAAAAAAAAAAAAACATATCTGACCTCACTCACAACACAGGTCACAACTTGTCACAAGCCACGCTGACCTGCCCCCCTGGACACAGATGACTCCTTCATTCTCACCTGGTCTGGAACTGCTGTAAACAGAACTCACTCTCTTCCAGAAGCCAATGATTGGAAACAGACGTTGAATCTCTACACCATTTCAGGGTGGTCCTCATGAAGCTTTATTCCTTCAGCTCTATTTCTAAATTCTGCTTCTCTCCTTTAATTCACTGGCATGATAATGCATTTGCATGAATTTAGAATTTCTACAGATGAGGTCTGGAAAGCTTAGCCTGCGTCAAGGTTATTTAGAGAGTAGAAGGAATATGTCTTAGTATGAAGGGTGGCAGGAAGGATGCCACATTTCCATCTGTTCACTCACCAGCAAAGAATGTGTGTGCTTTGGAAAAAAAAAAAAAAAGACGTCATTTAAATGGCTGCTAATGGATAGACTCTGGATCCACTGGGGAATTTCTTCTGCCTTCCGTTGGTGCCTAGAAAAATAAAAGAACCAGAAAAGAAAATTCCAAAGGCATATTTATTTCAACTAGTAACAAGATCAGCTTCCTCTAAGATAAATTCCGGTTTATTTGAATATTGAGACTAATTATTTGACAAACATCTTCAAAGGAACACAGTTATCCAGTTCACAAAATCAGTGCTGAATTAGGAAAGATCGGGGGCACTTCTAGTAGTGGCCCTCTTTGCCCCATGTACAAAGCCGTGTAGCTCCCAGACTGAAGGCGTTGCATGATTGAGCAATCTGGCTACTTCTGGGCTCACATCTTCATCACATGTTCACAGGGCCAGTGTCTCAGTGTTCTGAGCATTATAACTAGTGACCAAATGGAATTACCCAATATATTCTCTCTGGATTGCCTGACATCCCACATAAGTCACTCATTTCTCTCAAATAATGCCCAAATATTCTTAATAACTCATTGCAATTTTGTCCTCTTCTTTCTTTTAACTTTTTTCTTTTCATATATCCTGAACATGTACATTTGATGGAAGGGATGGGTTTGTAGGAGACAATTACAAATAGAAGAGAAACACATCCATTGATGTGTTTCTATCACACAATCTTTTGTCCACCCCTTTCAGAGTCCTCAGGATGGATCAGTGACTGATTTCAGTAACTAAGTACCAATCTTGGAGGAAGTTTTCAGATCTGCTATTAATTAATTATGCTTTCCCCATGCTTAGATTATTCCTAAAGAATAAATACCTAGCCAAGTGGTGACAATGTGCCCGTGCATGCATGCATACTAAGTCTCTTCAGTCATGTCTGACTCTTTGTGATCCTATGGACTGTATCCCACCAGGCCCCTCTGTCCATGGGATTCTCCAGGCAAGAATACTGGAGTAGGTTGCCAAGCCCTCCTCCAGGGGATCTTCCAGACCCAAGGATTGAACACATCTCTTGTGTCTCCTGTACTGGAAGGTGGCTTCTTTACCACTAGCACCACCGGAGAAGCCCAATGGTATGCTCACACTTTCCCAAAGTCATTTAAGATCCAGTGTACCTTAGCTGAGCCTACAAACGACCACAGAGGCAGGCTTTGTACACTCTTGCATAGGGCCATTTCTGTGGAGCACTGACTGGCTGTGCAATAAAGAAAAAGAAAAGGGGTCAAGTTTCCACCCCCACTACCTACCGGGAAAGGCCAGATTACCCTTCCATGCTTCTTATTTTTCCACCAGACTTTCCAAAGATGTTTCACTTAACAGGAAGCATTTATTACTGTGAACATAAAATGAATGAAATTTACAAAACGGCAGTCACTGTTTAGAAATTGTTTTAACCACTTGCTTACTTGAAAATCAGCAATGGAGCAAAAAATACTTTGGCAAGTGTGTACACTATATAAATGCTATATATACTGTAAATGCTGCAGCAGTCAGGTTGTGCACATAGGTGTTTCTAGTTAAACAGTGGCTTTCTGTGCACACCATGTCTCAGTGGGTGTAAAAAGATGGCAAGGAAAGCCAGACTTGGGGCCTGAATTGTTCAGCTGTTTTTGCAGGAAAGTGCCCAAGTAGTGCTTCATTTCCAAATCCATTTTTCACTAATCGTAGAAGAATCGTTGCACTATCCTGAAAGCCAGAGCAATGCCAGACCATGTTCAGAAACAGAGTGCATAGATTTGACAAAGATAACTTATGTCTTTAAACATTTAACAATTAATTGCCTCTGAGAATCACAGTTGTCCAGACGGTCTATGAGGAACACATGAGCCACACTGCAGGCTACTCCACGTCTGCACAATCGCTTGAGGACTATGCCAAATAGCCAAATGCTGCTGATGGAAAATGTGACCATCAGCACATTGGCATGTGACTGCGGTGACTACAGTCCAGGAAGGGAAGGGGTTGGGGGTTGGGCTCGGGCAGCCACCCCTTGCCGAGGTAGTGATGGAGACTCCCCCAAAAGGAAAATTTAACAAACACACCCCCAAAAATCATTCATGTAAGTTGAATGAATTCACTTTGAATTCTCTTTATCTCATACTTGGCAACAAACAGTTAAAAACAAAAAGGCTGATAACCTTAACTACAGTTTTTTTCCTCCCTTCAAACAAATCACTTTTCCTTTGTGTATTTTCCTTCAAAAGAACTCTATGCTTTATTCACAAAGAATAACTTGAGATTCCAATATATTATTTGGGGTGGGAAAGCTGGCAGCAAAAGCAGAAAGCCCCATGTTTTTGCAATTATCTCTTTTTCACATCCCCCCAAGTGCATTGCCCAGCGAAAGAGCAGAACTGAAATGTGGGGTAGGGAGTCCACAGAAAGAACTGTGTGGCTCTCATGGTGAAAATGTGCTGCTCTTAAAAGGTAGTAAAGAGTGACAGAGTTCGGTAGACTCATTTCTCACAAAAATGTTTTATTCAGACTATAAATAGTATTGCTCCAATTAGTGTTGGGGCTAAATCATGTTATGTCGATGACCTCAGAAGGCAATTTGCCTTCTGCATGAAAATGATGTGACTTCCTGGGGAAAACTATACAGTACAAGTGGAGTTTTTCTTTTCTTTTCTTTCTATCTTTTTTTGTATTTCAGTAGATGAGAAAACAGATGGGGCTTTTAAAAATACAAAATATATCTTCAATCTCTTTGCTACGCTTGAATAGAATTGATTAAGGATTAAAGGAAAACAGCATAGAGCATGTGTTAATTTCTAATTAAAATCTCTCTTTAAAAAAAGAACAACAAATGTAATTAGACCCACACACACAGGCATCGTTATGTGTGCAGGCACAGAAGTATCTTCCTGGAATGTGTGTGTTTGTTGGCCTATCATTGCCTCAGAAACGTGAGGGTGCTACTGCAGATCATGATCTGGAAATCCTGCGTGCAGACATCTACACTCGACATCAAGTCAGACCCTTGGGTGGTTTAAGCGTGGATAGGGAACACAACAGCCTTCTTTTCAAAGGGACATTGACTTCATCTATGGTGCTTTCAGGGGCAGGACTGAGCTTAACAGAGGCGGCAGACTAGTCTCTGGGTCGTGGCCTTGTGGGAGAAGCTGCATGGAGGGAGGTGTCGCCAGGAATGTCTTAGAACAAGGGTACATGTATGCATGCTAAGTTGCTTCAGTTGTGTCTGACTCTGCAACCCAACGGACTGTAGCCTGCCAGGCTCCTCTGTCTATGGGATTCTCCATGCAAGAATATTGAAATGGGTTGCCATGTGCTCCTCCAAGGGATCTTCCTGACCCAGGGATTGAACCTGACTCTCTTATGTCTCCTGCATTTGCAGGCAGGTTCTTTACCACTAGCACCACCTGGGAAGTCCAAGAGCTAGCGAGTCAAAGACAATAAGAACAACAGACGGAAAGGAAAGCCAGTCCTTGGGAAGGGAGTTAAGAATCAAGTTTGAGAAACTAATGCAAGCTATAAATAGCAGGCCAGGAGAAGGATAAGAAATCAAGGAAATTAGGTGCAGATAAAAACTGTAGTTTGATGGAAATTTAAAGACGGAGTATGGATGCAAAAGAATTGAGGATGCAGACTCTAAATGAGGCGGGGAGGCAGTGGGAAGGAAGCAGGCGTGGAAAACCAGCGCCTGAGGGTCTCACAATGCCTCATGCTGGAAGCACAGACTTAACTGGCAGCTCTGCTTGCCCTGGGAGTCCAGCCTGGAAACCACCCCTTAGCTTGGGAGAGGACTCCCGACATAGAGACAAGACCTGACTTATTTAGCAAAACCTGTTAATTTGTGGATGGTTTATTTAGCTTCTGTAATTTTTAAATTCCAGAGAGGAGTGGTGATACAATATTTACCCAAATGGGTGCCACTGTCTTAAATGTTTCTACTCTTTCTTTATGCCTAACTCTGCACCAACACATTCTAAAAAGCAATCATGCAAACAAACCCAAACTGGACTCTAGAACCACTTATAAGCAATGTGGATCTTTTGGGGAGGAGTCTTGGAGACAGGATAAACAGATTGTACTGTGTATACTTGGAGAGCAAAATTTCCTAATAATCTCTCTTGAATTTTTATTTTCTTTCAGGAATTCCACTCCTTGAGGCAGTTCCTGTCTCTTTAATCCAGTCTTCATGGGCTTCTCCCCTCTTTCCATCTGCCTGCCCCACCTTTGTCCTGGAATCTTGGTTTCTCCCTTTGGCTCCATCTTTTTTCCTGCAGCACAATTTTGCCTCCTCAGCTTTCTCATTCTCTCCACCTTTCACCTCTCTCTGGAGCACGACAAACGCCAGGTACCCAGCATGACAAAGTGTCCTTTCTCTTTACAAGGCAGGAGACGGGAAGGATTTTACATTTAAAATGTATCTTTCTCTGTCACATAAGGAATTCAAATCATTGCTTTGAGTTCCTTGCTCAGCGTGATACAGATCTGAGCCAAGCATCTCGATTCAGATGCTGGGGTGAAATAGAAAGAGAACTGCGTCCTATTGGGACTCTTGGGCTCAAGTCCCAGCTCAGCCACAAAACTGACTGACATGCACCTGGCAAGACTAGCGCTTCTGAGAGTTTCCTACAACACAAGGCTATCGGCCTGGACAGCAGGAGTGCGAGCGACAGCCAGCAGCTGGGCCAGGTCTTACCAGTCACAAAGCACAGGTATCATACCATTAAGGTTTCATGCAGTCTTTGAGGCATGAAAGTCTTTGGGGTCCCCAATTTGTTGCAGGAAGGCGGACACCTTCCAGGGCCCAAAACTGGGCTCTCATCTAACACTTGGAAATGAATTGTCCGAGGAGACATGTGTGCTGACAAAGCAAGAGATTTTATTGGGAAAGGGCACCCGGGTGGAGAGCAGTAGGGTAAGGGAAACCAGGAGAACTGCTTTGCCGCGTGGCTCGCAGTCTCGGGTTTTATGGTGATGAGATTAGTTTCTGGGTGGTCTTTGGCCAATCATTCTAATTCAGAGTCTTTCCTGGTGGCTCACGCATCGCTCAGCCAAGATGGATGCTAGCGAGAGGGATTCTGGGAAGTGGACGGACACGCTGTGCGTCCTTTCCACCTTTCCCAAACTCTTACGGTTGGTGGTGGCTTATTAGTTCCGTATTCCTTATCAGGATCTCCTGTCATAAAACAACTCATGCAAATGGTTACTATGGTGCCTGGCCAAGGTGGGCGGTTTCAATCAGTGTGCCTCCCCTAACAAATTCACAGATGATGCTAATCAGAGGGAGGACTAGCTAATTTGTTGAAGGTCACATAGAAAGAAAGTGGTCCAGGCTGTATCAGAAATACAGATGGATGCAGAAGCATACAATTTCAGTGCAAGTTTAGATGTATTTCCCCTCCAAGAGCCTCTGATTTATCCATTGAAAACAAGGTCAAATACACTTGGCATCATGAGCACCAAGAACTTCAAGAAAAACTGTATTTCTAGTGTATTTTAACCCTTTATGAAAATTCATTCCCATTAACATGATACTCAACATTTCTTCAAATTCAATATTCCCACTGGTAGCGACCCCATGGACTGCAGCCTACCAGGCTCCTCCTTCCATGGGATTTTCCAGGCAAGAGTACTAGAGTGGGGTGCCATTGCCTTCTTTGAATCTTTGGGATAAGCTTACATTATAGAGGTGGCACTGCTATTAGAGAGCCAACCAGCTTCTTCAATAGTTTCCAGTGTTCAAATCATTGGAAAGCTTGTTAGAATGCAAGTTACTAGGCTCTGCCCCACACATTCAAGTGGCCTGGAAGCAGGGTCTAATGACTTGGGCAAATGACCCAGGGCCCATGTAAAAAGAAACACTGGTCTTTCTAATAGCCCCTGACGATCCACAGTCCCTGGGTTTTCTTAAAGTAGTCAGAACTGTCGATTTCTTTCCTAATAAGCTTTGAGGTTGAGTAGAAAACACACAATCTACCCACAGCTTCTGTGGTGTGGCCGGCCATGGTGCTGGAAATCAGGCAATCTGTTTAAAACTTTTTTTTTTTTTCTTCAAGGAGGCCTTTTTTATGTAGGGAAAACATTAAACTTTCTTGTTATTGTGGGGAAAATATCATTCACCACAGTAGGAATGATTGTGGGAGAGGGAGAGAGGAGACCTGATGAAGGACAAACCAAGAAGGCCAGAAAGAGAAAAAAGAAGGCCATGCTCCTCTCAGGTCCTCAGCCCCGGCCCACATCCACCCGGGAAGATCCAAAACTAGCAACGCCTGGCTCCCACCTCCAGAGATTCTAATGGTATTAGTCTGACACAGCCTAAGCTTCAGGATTTTTGGTTTTTTTTTTAACTTTTCAGATGATTCTAAGGTACCGCCAAATTGAGAACTGCTCCTTACTTTTGCTCCTGTTAGGCTGCTCAGCTAAAGATAGGATGTTTGTGGTCAAATGGAAACTGTAGCTACGAAATAGTGTGTCCACTAAACACCAAAGGGACTAGAAAACGTTATGACCCACGTTGATACACTTCTGGGGTCACAGCAGGTGCTGGCTGAATCAAAATATAAGGTTTTTAAAGGAGAAGCATTTTGTCTTGTGCATTGGTCCCCGCATAGATACACATTTGGTGGGTGCAGATAATGGTGAAAAGATTGGGAGTTCTCTGGTGTTTAGTGTGCATTTAAAAGTTTATGGTTTACTGAAGTGGGAACTAGTAAGGGTCGCCTATTCCACAAAAGGAGTCATTAATGGCCTGTGGGTTGGCCGCTCACAGTAGAAAGAACCAGTCTCTTTTTTCTCTGTGTTGCGGGAATTGGGTTCGTGAGTTTTCGTGATTTTCACTGATGTAAAATTCCAGCCACAATGTTGCATTTCCATTAACTTAGTGGATACAGTTGTGTGTTCTGGGGTGATTTCCAACAACAGCTTAGGCATGGTGAAGACTTGCTGTTTGACGTTGACCTATAAAATGTGTTATAATGATCTAAAATAAGGAAAAGAAATGAAAAATCCAGCCACAGAGGCATTTTTGAAATGAAGTAAGATTTGAAATGGCTTTGGCACGTGCAGTGTCCTATAAAGTCAATTCTGCGACCCAGCCTTTCATTTTTAAAAGATTCTTGCAAAAAATATCCAGTAGTATTTATATGAGAAAAGATGAGATTGTGAATTCATTGCAAAAGCTGACTTACAGAAAGAATAAGGACTTGCTTGCATATAGCTTACCTTGTATATCCTGCAGCCAGCCACGGGCAGTGACAGGGATCTCTGGAGATTGTCTACCAAGAGCAGGAAGTTATATAAAGACGTCTAAGATAACAGTTAGGACCCACCACACAAAACACCTAATTTCCATTTCATGGCCCAAATAACATTATCAATAGTCTTATAAGAAACAAGCTTATACACATCAAACTCTAAAGTGAAATGTCCCAGTTGCTACTCCCTACTGATTGTCTGTTTCCAGTCTAAGAAATAACTCCTAGACTTGTATGTTCCTTAAGTGATGCTTTTCACTTTTTAAGTAAAAAAAAAAAAAAAAATGTGTAGAGCTGTGGTTGAGAGTTCAGGTTTGAAGTCAGATAAAGCTAGATTTGACTCCTAACTCTGATATTTACCTGCTGTTTGACCAAGCCAGCTACTTATCCTCTATGAGAATCAGTCTGCTAGTTTACAAAGTGGGCATGATAATCCTTAGCTACTTCATAGGATTGTTGTGAAGACCAAGGGAAAGAATAAACATGAATACCTTAGTAAAATGCACCACAGAACAGTGTAGCTTTTGCAGAATCAGCAGTTCCAAGTGTCCAGTTTGTATGGCACTATCTTCAATTTGGCATAGAGCAGCTGGTAGATGTAGGGGACAAGGAAAATAAAAGATGACTTTCAATATTTTGCTTAGAAGAAAAAAAAAAATTTTATCTTTTATATCATCTTTATAGCTAGAATGTTCTTATACCTCTTGATGCTTTTTACCCAAAAGGTTAACAGTAAATTTTTTTACATTAGTCCCTGGTGGCTCAGAGGGTAAAGCATCTGCCTGCAATGCGGGAGACCTGGGTTCAATCCCTGGGTCGAGAAGATCCCCTAGAGAAGGAAACGACAACCCACTCCAGTATTCTCGCCTGGAGAAGCCCATGGACGGAGGAGCCTGGTGGGCTACAGTCCACGGGGTCGAAAAGAGTCAGACACGACTGAGCAACTTCACTTTCACCTTTATCTTCTGCATTTTTGTTTTTATTGTTCAGTCACTAAGTCATATCTAGCTCTTTGTTACCCCATGGACTGTAGCATGTCAGGCTCCTCTGGCCTCCACTATCTCCTGAAATTTTCTCAAATTTATGTCTGTTGAGTCGGTGATGACATCCAACAATCTCATCCTCTGTCACCCCCTCCTCCTCCTGCCTTCAATTTTTCCCAACATCAGAGTCTTTTCCAGTGAGTCAGCTCTTCGCATCAGGTGGCCAAAGTACTGGAGTTTCAGCCTCAGCAACAGTCCTTCCAATGAATATTCAGGGTTGATTTCCTTTAGGATGGACTGGTTTGAGCTCCTTGCTGTTCAAGGGAAAGTGACGTATCTACTTCTTAATATGCTGTCTAGGTTTGTCATAGCTTTCCTTTCAAGGGATGCTATGCTCATTCACTTCAGTCATGTCTGACTCTTTCCAACTCTATGGATTATAGCCCACCAGGCTCCTCTGTCCATTTCCCAGCAAGAATACTGGACTGGGTTACCATTTCCTCTTTCAGGAGATCTTCCTGACCCACAGATTGAACCCTGTCTCCTGTTCTGCAATTGGCAGATAGATTCTTTACAACTTGAGCCACATGGGAAGCCCACTTTCCAAGGAGCAAGCATCTTTTAATTTCATGGCTCCAGTCACCATCTGCAGTGATTTTGAAGTCCAAGAAAATAAAATCGGTCACTGTTTCCACTTTTTCCCCTTCTATTTTCCTTGAAGTGATGGGACTGGGTTTTTAATTTGAGCTTCAAGCCAGATTTTTTACTCTCCTCTTTCATTCTCATCAAGAAGCTCTTCACTTTCTGCTATTAGAGTGGTATCATCTGAATATCTGAGGTTGTTGATATTTCTCCTGACAATCTTGATTCCGTCTTGTGATTCATCCAATCCAGCATTTCACATGCTGTACTCTGCGTATAAGTTAAATAAGCAGGGTGACAATATACAGTCTTGCAGTATCCTTCCCCAAATTGATATCAGTCCATTTTTCCATGTCTGATTCTAACTGTCATTTCTTTATCTGCATACAGGTTTCCCAGAAAACAGGTAAGGTGATCTTGTACTCCCATCTCTTTAAGAATTTTCCACAGTTTGTTGTGATCAACACAGTCAAAGATTTTAGTGTATTCAATGAAGCAGATGTTTTTCTAGAATTCCTTTGCTTTCTCCATGATCCAACAAATGCTGGCAATTTGATTTCTGGTTCCTCTGCTACTTTGAAACCCAGCTTGTACATCTAGAAGTTCTTGGTTCACATACTGCTGAAGCCTAGCTTGAAGGATTTTGAGCATAACTTTGATAGCATGTGAAATGAGCATAACTTTGCTACCATTCCAACTGTATGGTAGTTGGAATATTCTTTGGCATTGCCCTTCTTTGGGATTAGAATGAAAACTGACTTTTTCCAGTCCTCTGGCCACTGATGAGTTTTCCAAATTTGCTGCCAACTTAGTGTAGCACTTTCACAGGATCATCTTTTAGGATTTTAAATGTCTCAGCTTGAATTCTGTCACCTCCACTAGCTTTGTTCATAGTGATGCTTCCTAAGGCCCACTTGATTTCATACCCAGAATGTCCAGCTCTACATGGCTGACCACACCATCATGGTTATCCAGGTCATTATGACCTTTCTTCTATAGTTCTGTGTATTCTTGCTACCTGTTCTTAATCTCATCTGCTTCTGTCAGGTCCTTACCATTTTGTCCTTTATCGTACCCATTCTTGCATGAAATGTTCCCTTGATAGAGCCAACTTTCTTGAGGAGATCTTTGATTTTCTCATTCTACTGTTTTCCTCTGTTTCTTTGCATGTTCACTTAAGAAGGACTTCTTAGCTTTCCTCCTTCTCTGGAACTACATTCAGTTGGGTATATCTTTCCTTTTCTCCCTTGCTTTTCACTTCCTTTCCCCCGCATTTACCAGTCCTATAATCTCCTTTTCTAAGTCTTCACCAAGATAGGCACTAAGTAAAGAGTGTGGGGGAGATACTGGGTTAAACTTTAGTAAAGTGAGGTCCTTGCAACCCCAAGGCCCCAAGCCTAGGCTGGCAACACATGCTGAAATGGCAGAAGGCAGGTTAGCTAGGTTTTTTCAGCTCCCACCACCTTGCCCTTAACATGTGGTCAGTAAATATTTATTGAAATGAATGAATTAGCTCTGCTCTTTTGTGTCTTGGCAAATATTTGTGTGAACTAACAATGACAAATTCTGCCACAAATAGCTCAATTCCTGGGGAAATCATTAATATTTATCCTGAAAACACTGCCTCCATGGGTGTCTGGAATATTAAGCACTTCCTAAGTTGTTTACCAATATATAACACTATTGCCAGTGTGTTGGCTGTAAAGTTCTCTATATGAATAGAGTGGACACTTGCGAGCATTTTTGGCCTCTGACATGCAGTCCTCCTTTATTTGGGAAATATTCCAGTGAGAGGGTCTTAACTGGAAGTAGAGTGTCACCTCTTAGAAGCACTGAATGCCCTTATTGTCCCAGACCCCTAACAATTGGCAAGAACCTTCATTTGCCTCCACAGATGATCACGATGGGCACCCAGGGTTTGGAGTGAGTATGTCACAAGATGCAGAGACAGCTGAAGCTGGCCTCTCCTCTCCAGTCTCTAGACAGACATCAAGGTCAAGAGTGCAGTGATGCAGCCAGGCGGCCATCATCAGTGCTCTGTTCCCCACCCGTGTTCCGCCGCAACTCTCATCTGCTCCTGCCTAGCCTGCTTAGATGTCTGCCTATTTTCTAGAACTGGTTCTCCGGACTTCTGGTTGAGTCTGTAATTTACAAAATATTGTCCCAATAAGTTCCTTTTCTGCCTAAGTTACCCAGAGTTAGTTCGTATTGTTTTCAACCAAGAACTCTGATAGTCACAGTGAGAGTGGATGGAGTTTGTGAAAGATGAATAAGGGCATATTATCTTTTCAATTAATCTGTCTTTAAAAAATCAATTGTCATTATGCTCAGATAATTAACACTAGTCAGGGTCTTCTGTTCATTTTTATAATCATTCAATGGCTAGCACCAATTGGGAACTCAATAAATATTTTGCTGAATGAATGAATCAAGAAAATACAATAATTGAAATTAAGAGCTCATTAGATAAACTTAGAGATGAGATGATTAGATGGCATCATCAACTCAATGGACATGAGTCTGAGCAAACTCCAGGAGATAGTGAAGGACAGGGAAACTGGGCAAGCTGCTGTCCTTGGGTTCACAAAGAGTTAGGCAAGACTGAGCAAATGAACAACAACAGATAAGCTTGATTCCATGCAAAAGACAGGAGAGCTGGAAGAGAGTAAAAAGAAATATGTTTGTGGTTTATGATCCCATGAAACTTACACTCTAGCTAAGAAAAGTAGATCAATTTTCAAGAAACAATTTGTGAACAACAAAAGAGAATTGTATATAAATAGGGGGCAAATGGGGAAGAGTGATGGAAGAGTGTAAGTATTGTATATGTTTGACATTCCTCCCTTGGTGTTTATCTGATGGGTTATCCCTCACTCACCAAGCATGTAGATGTGGGCAAGAAACCATCCTGAGCAGACTGTCCATGTACTCATTGTATTCGTTTTGGATGATGTCAGCTGAAGTATTCATTCTCTGTGATCTGTATATGGACTGAGCCATAAATGCCAGGCTTGTCTGTTGAGGTTTGCTTCAGAAATAGCCATTATGCTTTCTAATTAGAGAAGACAAGGAGCCAGAAGCCTTGTTCGGCAACATCCCTGATCCCAAGCAACCCCTTTGAAAGCCACAGAGTCACACAGAAGACTCCTCTGTCCATAGATGAGTCAGCCTAGCACATGCAAATCAAAATATTTTAAGAATGATTTAGTATGGAGACTATTTTCAGATGGTGTGGGAACTCATCAGGGATAGTGACTACCCTGGGGCTGTGAACTTGCTCTAGGATCTAGGGGACAAGAAGGGAGAGTAAGTATTCAAAACTGGAAGGAGATAGTCATGGAGAGATGGCCACCTAAAAGGAACTGTGATTTAGAATGAAAGGAATCAGTCTGCCCTGGAAAAACCCACTGAAAGGAAATCTGACCTCACTCTCCCTCCTAACTCATGGAATACACCTAATCAGAAGCCAGAGGGTGAGGAAGGTTACAGTACTGTCTATTTAGATCAGCCTCCAGGAGGCAGGGAGCAGGGTAGGGGTTGACTTGGAGGGGAAAGAAACATTATCTCCCATACCACAGAGCAGTGGTTTTCAGTGTGCTACACCCCTTGCCAAGTTTGAAGGATACATGAAGATTTTCCTAGGAGTGTGCTAGAGAGAGCTTTCTGGCATACAAGTTCTACATATCTTTGACTTAAATTTGTATTATTTCTTAATATTGACCTGCTGGAGAATGTACCTTTAGTTGAAGCTACTTTTTTCCCCACACCTGCTTCCAAAAAGTCCCTAATCAAAATTTAAAACAAGCATATCTTACCCATTTAGAAAGAGAGGTTTACCTCTTATCTATATTGATGCATAACCAGGAAGTAAGTAAACCTTTGAAATGACAAAAAAGGTGCAATTTGAAACAATGGTGTCTGTGAACTCTCTTTCATAATTTATAACATGTTTAATTTATTCTGATCAATTATGTACCTAGTAAATTTGCCATGGTTACTCAAACCAGATGAAAATGTTTTCTAACATTTAGAGCAGTGATTGCCAACAATGACTACACATTATAATGAGTGACTTGGAGAGATTTAAATATATCTTAATGCAAAAAACACTCAGGACTATTAAATAAGAATTTTTTGGACTAGGACCTAAATATCAGCAATTTTTGAAGTTCCCTAGGTAATCCAATGGAGAAGGCAATGGCACCCCACTCCAGTACTCTTGCCTGGAAAATCCCATGGACAGAGGAGCCTGGTAGGCTGCAGTCCATGGAGTTGCTAAGAGTTGGACACCGACTGAGTGACTTCCCTTTCACTTTTCACTTTCATGCATTGGAGAAGGAAATGGCAACCCACTCCAGTGTTCTTGCCTGGAGAATCCCAGGGACGGGGGAGCCTGGTGGGCTGATGTCTATGGGGTCGCACAGAGTCGGACACAACTAAAGCGACTTAGCAGCAGTAGCAGCAGGTAATCCAAAATGCAGATAAAAATGAGAACCATTTAATTATAAATTTAGAGAATTAGAAACCACTGGTCATAAAAATTAAATCATAAAAATATTTTGTGTGCATTTTGATAAGGAAAATATTATATGGCAATTAAAAGACATTTATGTCTAAGATTACATTAGATAGGGATCCTATGTTACACAAGATACTTCTAAGGAAATTAGAATGAAAATATGTAAATAAATCAGTTTTGGGGATGAAAGAAACAACTCAATTATTTATGTTAATAACACAGAATTTCAAGAGAACGCACTGGTCATAGCAAGCACCCTCTTCCAACAACACAAGAGAAGACTCTACACGTGGACATCACCAGATGGCCAACACCGAAATCAGATTGATTATATTCTTTGCAGCCAAAGATGGAGAAGCTCTATACAGCCAGCAAAAACAAGACCGGGAGCTGACTGTGGCTCAGATCATGAACTCCTTATTTCCAAATTCAGACTAAAATTGAAGACAGTGGGGAAAACCACTAGATCATTCAGTTCAGTTCAGTTCAGTCACTCAGTCGTGCCTGACTCTTTGCAACCCCATGAATAGCAGCACGCCAGGCCTCCCTGTCCATCACCAACTCCCAGAGTTCACTCAAACTCATGTCCCTCGAGTCGGTGATGCCATCTAGCCATCTAATTTTCTGTTGTCCCTTTCTCCTCCTGCCCCCAATCCCTCCCAGCATCAGGGTCTTTTCCAATGAGTCAACTCTTCGCATGAGGTGGCCAAAGTATTGGAATTTCAGCTTCAGCATCAGTCCTTCCAATGAACACCCGGGACTGATATCCTTTAGAATGGACTGGTTGGATCTCCTTGCAGTCCAAGGGACTCTCAAGAGTCTTCTCCAACAC